>NC_090317.1:28425750-28738975 GCF_039906515.1 Pseudorca crassidens
ATTAAAAGACCAGCTACTTTATCATTGTTTCTGACTGGAATCACCCTTTGGATATATCTATCAACCTACAAACAATCCCTGGGTGCCTACGAAGTGCCCAACACCAGGCCTGGGAGCCAGAAGACATGGATTTTAGGCCTGGCTCTGCCTCAACGTAGCTGTGTGACTTAAGCCCCTTTCCGATTTGAGGCCTCAGTTTCTTTAGCTTTCAAAGCAATTATCATTCCTACCCTATTTCTGACATGGGATTGTTAGAGGAAATAAGCGAGATAATAGATATGAAAGCCCTTTGGAAATATACTATCAACTTTTGTGTACCAAGTTAAAAATATTCCTTCTCATGGATTATAGGTTGCAAGGAGCAGAGACCTGCTGAAAGTAGATTTATTTTAGAAAAGGAGACTTGTTTTATGAATGCAGAACATTTCCATAAAATACTATTGTAAGAAGTACTGGACCTTACAGGAACTAGAAAGTCAAAAGGCAGCTTCTCTGTCTCCCTGTCCTCCCCACCCACCACCTCTAGGCCATGTGGTCACCCACCTCCATTTCTCTATATGTCTGCCTTATTATTTTCCTGCTAACCAACTTGTGCATGTTCATGACTCAACAGTCTAACTGACTCAGTCTTTGTAATCTCAACTCCACAGTTCTTGGAGAATCTGATGTCCATATAAATATCAGCCATAGTAAAGAGAACAGGATTGTGTGAGAGTCGGACAGAATGCTCCTTCTCAGATGTGAATGAATCAAGTTCACTAAGATGATTATAGTGATGGTAAAGAAAACGGCTGGCACTTCCATGTAGAAGTGTGAGGACTATAAAATTACATAAATAACCTGTCACCTCATTAGAGTCTCATTAAAAGCAGAATTACTCTTCCCAAAAGCTCAAATGAGGTTGTCTATTTGTAACAGAGAGAGAGATGACTCTGCATCATAGGGAGAGAACGGGCATGGTTCCTTACCTATAACTAGTGGTAAGGGAAAAACTTGAACATTACTAATGCCTTTCTATTTCTCTGGCTTGCATGATTCATGGTTTAAAAAGAGAGAGAGAGAGAGAGAGAGAGAGAGAGAGAGAGCGCCTCTATAATCCATTTACCTTACCTGTCCCCATTTGCCACTGAAAAACCAATAAAGTTGCAAAAAATGATGCTTTCAGATATTTGTAAAAGTTAACTTAATTGAAAATTTATGTTTTTCTAATAAATTTATTTATTTATTTTTGGCTGCGTTGGGTCTTTGTTGCTGCACACAGGCTTTCTCTAGTTGCGGTGAGCGGGGGCTGCTCTTTGTTGCGGTGTGTGGGCTTCTCATTGCAGTGGCTTCTCTCGTTGTGGAGCGTGGGCTCTAGGTGCACAGGCTTCAGTAGTTGTGGCACGCAGCCTTCAGTAGTTGTGGCTCGCGGGCTCTAGAGCACAGGCTCCAGTAGTTGTGGCATGCGGGCTTCAGTAGTTGTGGCTCGCGGGCTCTAGAGCACAGGCTCAGTAGTTGTGGCGCACGGGCTTAGTTGCTCCGCAACATGTGGGATCTTCCTGGACCAGGGATCGAACCCATGTCCCCTGCACTGGCAGGCGGATTCTTAACCACTGCACCACCAGGGAAGTCCCTGCTTTTTAAACTCAATGAACTAAATGAAAAAAACATTTTAACTTGATTTTTAATGTGACATTCTTAAACCTTAAAGGAAGATTTTCTATGTATAAGTAACTGAGTGAATTTGCCAAAGGACAGACCTATTTGAAAATGGGTCAGTGTCTCCAGTTGAGCTTTGATAAGCACATATTACCACCTCCCTTCCTATATCCACCAGGGCAATCACCAGTTTCACCCCCGTGGTCAAAATCAGTATTGCAGTGTGAGTGAATCTAAGACTGAAATAAATCTTCCCAGTAGAGAGTTTTGAAGGTCCTACTAAACACATGGAACTTAGATATTTCTCGCAAATTCAAAAGCAATCATCTTATTTGATGGGTAATGGATGGAATGACAAAAAGCATGCCCCCGTCTTGCAAATGATGTGAAACGGACCAAGGATGTGACTTTGGTATCACTGATCACACTTGCACAAGGAGCAGCACGGCCACAGAGTAGCTCTGCAGTTTATATCAAGAGCAGAGATACCTTACTTAGCTAAGCCTGGCATCTGTGCAATCAGAGACTATCTATTCATTGCATGAACATGAAATTCAATAGATAAGTTATGGCACCAATTCTGAGAACAGGCAGAAAACAGCCCCCCTGGCTACAAGGTGGCATTTGAGTCATATTTTTATTTACTATGTATCTCTTCAGTGAATCCAGATACCTGGGTTTTAAAATATCTGCCCATGTGAAGAGATTACACTGGAGCCCAAGGGAGAAAGAGTTTTATAATCTATTCTTATTTTCTTCTTTTTCCTATCTCACTTTCCAGGACACACATGAAGCATGAATCTCTCCAGAGAGGAGAACAAGACTACAAGATGGGAAATAAATACAGTCATCTTTTGAAGACTTCCCATTTACCTACCAATCTCCCTCTTTCATGTCATAGCTGCTTTCAAATCATGGAAGAATGAATTGGGTTCCCTTGTTATGATGAAATAGAGTGCTTTCTGCCATGTGGAACACACAGTTGTACTTTCAATAGATATTTATCAAATATATCATGCAGTGTAGCTAGACATGGAAATTAGAATTTTTTCCAGAAAAAAAATCATTACAGAGGTCACAGGTTATGCATATACCTTCAGCATACAAGAGAAGAAGCCCAAGATTCTTGGGAAGACAAATCCAGACTCAGAGAAAGATTCTGGTCCACCGTATGTATTTGGGAGGGGGTGGGGGAGTAACAAATGAAATGTAATTTTCAAGGCAAGATATCATGAGCTAGCCCAACAATGACCATTGCTACCTGCTAACATGTTTATGCACCTGCTTTAATTCTAAGCTCAACAAAGTGTATTAATTCTCAACTATTAGTATATTTCAGAATCACCTAAGAATTTTATCAAAATGTAGACACTCAGGTCCTAAACCCCTAAGTTCCTAATTTAGAAAATCTGTGGTAGGTCCTAGTAATGTACATATTGTTATCAAGTACTCTGAATGGTTCTGATGCCTTCAGGTAAGCTATTGCTTCCAGTAGCCCATTATAAAAACCACATAATATGAACATATTGACCCATGACCTCCTAATGGCTCTTTTAAAACAGTGATCTTAAGAGATAAGTTGATTTTGTGTGTAGGATTTTGCTTGAAATAGAGGGAAGAGGAAGACTGGAACTTGAGGTACTGCTGGGGTAGGAGAACAGCAATACAGGGACGTTAGCCCAGTGGTAGCCTGAGGCTGTGTATGGGCATAAGATGAAGACAGTTATGATGAAGCCAGATTAAAAGAAAAATGGGAGCAAGTGGTAGAGAACTGAAATTCTTGACTTCTTTGCAGCAAGCATGCCCCATACGAGAAAAAATAATTGTCCAGGAAGTATGGCTATCCAGTCAATAAATCCCCCGTGCTATCATCTCTGTTGTCTTCTCTCTTGGTTGCCTGCTTATACTGATGGTAGCAGCACCACTAGGCAAAAGATATAGAAGACAAACATGGCACCATCAGAAACATTCCCATGAATGCTCCCAGCAGAACGGTGCCACAGAAAGAGCTATGGACTGGGGTCAGGAGACCTGGGTTCCAGACCAGGCTCACCACTAATTTCACTTCACTTCTTTGAGGCTTATTTGTCACTCCCTTGACTAGAATCCATAATTCAGTCCCAGCAGGCAGGGCAGCTGAACAAGCAGAGGGTTGCAGCAAGGAAGAGGAGGGCTGAGGGCTGAGGAGATGCAGACCAAATCATGTTCCCTCAAGCACTGCTCAACAATGGAAGAACAGGAGATTGATTCAAGATGGCAGAGTAGAAGGACCTGCACTCACTCCCTCTTGTGAGAGCACCGGAATCACAACTAACAGCTGAACAATCATTGACAGGAAGACGCTGGGACTCACCAAAAAAGATACCCCACATCCAAAGACAAAGGAGAAGCCGCAATGAGACAGTAGGAGGGGCGCAATCACAATAAAATCAAATTCCGTAACTGCTGGGTGGGTGACTCACAAACTGCAGAACACTTATACCTCAGAAGTCCACCCACTGGAGTGAAGGTTCTGAGCCCCACGTCAGGCTTCCCAACCTGGGTCTGGCAACAGGAGGAGGAATTCCTAGAGAAACAGACTTTGAAGCCTAGTGGGATTTGATTGCAGGACTTCAACATGGCTGGGGGAAACAGAGACTCCACTCTTGGAGGGCACACACAAAGCAGTGTGTGCATTAGGACCCAAGGGAAGGAACAGTGACCCATAGGAGACTGAACCAGATCTACCTGCTAGTGTTTTAGGGCCTCCTGCAGAGGCAGGGGGTGGCTGTGGCTCACCATGGGGACAAAGACACTGGGAGAAGAAGTTCTGGGAAGTATTCTTTAGTGTGAGCCCTCCCAGAGTCCACCATCAGCCCCACCAAAGAGCTGGGTAGGCTCCAGTGCTGGGTCGCCTCAGGGCAAAAAACCAACAGGGAGGGAACCCAGCCCCACCCATCAGCAGACAAGCAGATTAAAGTTTTACTGAGCTCTGCCCACCAGAGCAACACCCAGCTCTACCCACCACCAGTCCTTCACATCAGGAAACTTGCACAAACCTCTTAGATAGCCTCATCCACCAGGGGGCAGACAGCAGAAGCAAGAAGAACTAAAGTTCTGCAGCCTGTGGAACAAAAACCACATTCACAGAAAGACAAACAAAATGAAAAGGCAAATGACTATGTACCAAATGAAGGAACAAGATAACACCCCAGAAAAACAACTAAATGAAGTGGAGATAGGCGACCTTCCAGAAAAGGAATTCAGAATAATGATAGTGAAGATGATCCAGGACCTCAGAAAAAGAATAGAGGCAAATATCGAGAAGATGCAAGAAATGTTTAACAAACACCTAGAAGAATTAAAGAAAAACACCTAAAAGAATTAAAGAACAAACAAACAAGAGGTGAACAATACAATAACTGAAATGAAAAATACACTAGAAGGAATCAATAGCAGAATAACGGATAAGTGACTGGGAAGACAAAATGGTGGAATTCACTGCTGCGGAACAGAACAAAGAAAAAAGAATGAAAAGAAATGAAGGCAGCTTAAGAGACCTCTGAGACAACATTAAACGCAACAACATTCACATTATAGGGGTCCCAGAAGGAGAAGAGAGAGAGAAAGGACCCAAGAAAATATTTGAAGAGATTATACTTGAAAACTTCCCTGACATGGGAAAGGAAATAGCCACCCAAGTCCAGGAAGCACAGAGAGTCCCAAGCAGGATAAACCCAAGAAGAAACACACTGAGACACAAAGTAATCAAAATGACAAAAAATAAAGACAAAGAAAAAATATTGAAAGCAAAAAAGGAAAAATGACAAATAACATATAAGGGAAATCCCATAAGGTTAACAGCTGATTTCTAAGCAGAAACTCTACAAGCCAGAAGGGACTGTCATGATATGTTTAAGGTGATGAAAGGGAAGAACCTACAACCAAGATTATTCTACCCCGCAAGGATCTCATTCAGATTCGACAGAGAAATTAAAACCTTCACAGGCAAGAAAAAGCTAAGAGAATTCAGCACCACAAAACCAGCTCTACAACAAATGCTAGAGGAACTTCTCTAAGTGGGAAACACAAGAGAAGAAAAGGACCTACAAAAACAAACCCAACACACCATAACAACTAAGACAATGGTAAGAGTAACATACATATCAATAATTACCTTAAATGTGAATGGATTAAATGCTCCAACCAAAAGACACAGGCTGGCTGAATGTATACAAAAACAAGAGCAATATATATGCTGTCTACAAGAGACCCACTTCAGACCTAGGGACACATACAGACTGAAAGTGAGGGGATGGAAAAAGATATTCCATGCAAATGGAAATCAAAAGAAAGCTGGAGTAACAATATACATATCAGATAAAATACACTTTAAAAGAAAGAACGTTACAAGAGACAAGGAAGGACACTACATAATGATCAAGGGATCAATCCAAGAATATATAAGCACCCAACATCAGAGCACCTCAATACGTAAGGCAACTGCTAACAGCTATAAATGAGGAAACTGACAGTAACACAGTAATAGTGGGGGACTTTTAACTTCACGTATACCAATGGACAGATCATACAGACAGAAAATTAATAAGGAAACACAAGCTTTAAATGACACAATAGACTAGATAGATTTAGTTGATATTTATAGGACATTCCATCCAAAAACAGCAGATTACACTTTCTTCTCAAGTGCACATGGAACATTCTCCACGATAGATCACATCTTGGGTCACAAATCAAGCCTTGGTAAATTTCTGAAAACTGAAATCATATCAAGCATCTTTTCCGAGCACAACCCTATGAGATTAGAAATCAATCACAGGGAAAAAAACATAAAAAACACAAACACGTGGAGGCTAAATAATACATTACTAAATAACCAAGAGATCACTGAAGAAATCAAAGAGGAAATCAAAAAACACATAGAGACAAATTACGGTGAAAACATGACGATCCAAATCCTATGGGATGTAGCAAAAGCAGTTCTAAGAGGGAAGTGTATACCAATACAATCCTACCTTAAGAAACAAGAAACATCTCAAATAAACAACCTAAACTTACACCTAAAGCAATTAGAGAAAGAAGAGCAAAAAAACCCCAAAGTTAGCAGAAGGAAAGAAATCATAAAGATAAGATCAGAAATAAATGAAAAAGAAATGAAGCAAACGACAGCAAAGATCAATAAAACTAAAAGCTGGTTCTTTGAGAAGATAAACAAAATTGATAAACCATTAGCCAGACTCATCAAGAAAAAAGGGAGAAGACTCAAATCAATAGAATTAGAAATGAAAAAGGAGAAGGAACAACTGACACTGCAGAAATACAAAGGATCATGAGAGACTACTACAAGCAACTCTATGCCAATAAAATGGACAACCTGGAAGAAATGGGCAAATTCTTAGGAAGTTATAACCTTCTAAGACTGAACGAGGAAGAAAGAGAAAATATGAACAGACCAATCACAAGTAATGAAATTGAAACTGTGATTAAAAATCTTCCAACAAATAAAAGTCCAGGACCAGATGGCTTCACAGGTGAATTCTATCAAAGATTTAGAGAAGAGATAACTCTCATCCTTCTCAAACTCTTCCAAAAAACTGCAGAAGAAGGAACACTCCCAAACTCATTCTATGAGGCCACCATCACCCTGATACCAAAACCAGACAAAGACACTACAAAAAAAGAAAATTATAGACCAATATCACTGATGAATACAGATGCAAAAATCCTCTACAAAATACTAGCAAACAGAATCCAACAACACATTAAAAGGATCATACACCATGATCAAATGGGGTTTATCCCAGGGATGCAAGGATTCTTCAATACACGCAAATCAATCAATGTGATACACCATATTATCGAATTGAAGAATAAAAACCATATGGTCATCTCAGTAGATGCAGAAAAAGCTTTTCACAAAATTCAGCACCCATTTATGATAAAAACTCTCCAGAAATTGGGCATAGAGGGAACCTACCTCAACATAATAAAGGCCATATGGGACAAATGCACAGCAAACATCATTCTCAAGGGTGAAAAACTGAAAGCATTTCCTCTAAGATCAGGAACAAGACAAGGATGCCCACTCTCACCACTATTATTCAACATACTTTTGGAAGTTTTAGCCACAGCAATCAGAGAAGAAAAAGAAATACAAGGAATACAAACTGGAAAAGAAGAAGTAAAACTGTCACTGTTTGCAGATGACATGATACTATACATAGAGAGCCCTAAAGATGCCACCAGAAAACTACTAGAGCTAATCAATGAATTTGGTAAAGTTGCAGGATACAAAATTAATGCACAGAAATCTCTTGCATTCCTATACACTAACAATGAAAGATCAGAAAGAGAAATTAAGGAAACAATCCCATTCACTATTGCAACAAAAAGAATAAAATACCTAGGAATAAAGCTACCTAAATCAGTAAAAGACCTGTACTCAGAAAACTGTAAGACACTGATGAAAGAAATCAAAGATGACACAAACAGATGGAGAGATATACCACGTTCTTGGATTGGAAAAATCAATATTGTCAAAATGACTATACTACCCAAAGCAATCTACAGATTCAATGCAATCCCTATCAAATTACCAGTGGCATTTTTTACAGAACTAGCACAAAAACTCTTAAAATTTGCATGGAGACACAAAAGACCCTGAATAGCCAAAGCAGTCTTGAGGGAAAAAAACAGAGCAGGAGAAGTCAGTCTCCTTAAGACTATACTACAAAGCTACAGTTATCAAGACAATATGGTACTGGCACAGAAACAGAAGTATAGATCAATGGAACAGGATAGAAAGCCCAGATATAAACCCATGCACCTATGGTCAACTAATCTATGACAAAGGAGGCAAGGATAATCAATGGGGAAAAGACAGTCTCTTCAATAAGTGGTGTTGGAAAAACTGGACAGGTACATGTAAAAGTATGAAATTAGAACACTCTCTATCACCATACACAAAAATAAACTCAAAATGGATGAGAGTCCTAAATGTAAGCCCAGACCTTGTAAAACTCTTAGAGGAAAACATAGGAAAAACACTCTTTGACATAAATCACAGAAAGATCATTTTTGATCCACCTTCTAGAGTAATGGAAATAAAAACAAAAACCAGGGTTTCCCTGGTGGCGCAGTGGTTGAGAGTCCGCCTACCGATGCAGGGGACACGGGTTCATGCCCCAGTCTGGGAAGATCCCACATGCCGTGGAGCGGCTGGGCCCATGAGCCATGGCCGCTAAGCCTGCGCGTCCAGAGCCTGTGCTCCGCAATGGGAGAGGCCACAACAGTGAGAGGCCTTAGTACCGCAAAAAAAAAAAAAAGACAAAAATCAACAAATGGGACCTAAAGAAACTTAAAAGCTTTTGCAAAGCAAAGGAAACTACAAACAAGATGAAAAGATGACCCTCAGAATGGGAGAAAATATTTGCAAACGAATCATCAGACAAAGGATTAATCTCCAAAATATATAAACAGCTCATGCAGCTCAATATTAAAAAAACAAACAACCCAATCCAAAAATGGGCAGAAGACCTAAATAGACATTTCTCCAAAGAAGACATACAGATGGCCAAGTAGCACATGAAAAGCTGCTCAACATCACTCATTATTAGAGAAATGCAAATCAAAACTACAATGAGGTATCACCTCACACCAGTTAGAATGGACATCATCAGAAAATCTACAAACAACAAATGCTGGAGAGGGTGTGGAGAAAAGGGAACCCTCTTGCGCTGCTGGTGGGAATGTAAATTGATACAGCCACTATGGAGAACAGTATGGATGTTCCTTAAAAAACTAAAAATAGAATTACCATATGACCCAGCAATGCCACTACTGGGCATATACCCAGAGAAAACCATAATTCAAAATGACATATGCACCCCAGTGTTCAATGCAGCACTATTTACAACAGCCAGGTCATGGAAGCAACCTAAATGCCCATTGACAGACGAATGGATAAAGAAGATGTGGTACATATATACAATGGAATATTACTCAGCCATGAAAAGGAACGAAATTGGGTCATTTGTAGAGACGTGGATGGATCTACATACTGTCATACAGAGTGAAGTCAGTCAGAAAGAGAAAAACAAATATCGTATATTAACGCATATATGTGGAACCTAGAAAAATGGTACAGATGAACTGGTTTGCAGAGCAGAAATAGAGACACAGATGTAGAGAACAAACGTATGGACACCAAGGGGGGAAAGTGGTGTGGCGGGGCGAGGGGTGGTGGTGGGATAAATTGGGAGATTGGGATTGACATATATACACTAATATGTATAAAATAGATAAATAATAACCTGCTACATAAAAAATAAGTAAAATAAAATTCAAAAAAAAAAAAAGGATGGAAGAACCCTCTCTGCCACTCAGCCAGCAGACCAACTTCAAACTTCAAAGGGAAGGGAAAAAAGGAAAAAGACACACAGGCAGATTAATCCTGCATGTACCACAAGAAGTACAGCTAAATTCAACAATGTCCAGTCTCTAGAGAAGGATGCAAAAACCACATCGCCAATAAAGCATTGTACAGAAGCTTGCAAAAGCAAAAATGCAAACTAGAGAAAAACTGAAGGCAGAGAAGCACCTGAAGGGGTTAGAGGGGCTTCCAGGCCTAGATCTGTGTCCAAATGGGATGAGGGGTGCCAGTTCTAGCCATATGGACAGACACGCTCTGGGCAAAAGCCTGAAATCGCTAATTAGATAAATGTGGGTGTTCAGCAACCCAGCTGCTCCTCTTACTGTATCCCTGTAACCCCTTTGGGCTCCCAGCCCCCACCCCAAGTATTCACTGTCCTCCTGCTGCTTGTCCCCTGGCTTTTCAGGAAGCCCTCTGGCTTCAAAATCTGCTCTCTGCTAGGTGACTGCAGGTCAGAATCAGATAAACAGACACCTCTAACCAGAGAAGAGGCACGTTTTGAAAACACCTTCAAAAAGTAATTCCAAAAGGTAGAAATTTCAGTCTCCACAGAAATTTGGTAGAGGACAGAACTGATCCAAGGCCTGACTGCCAAACAGAGAAACATTCTATGGTCTCAGCCTCTCGTTTCTGTACTTTGTTCTTCCTGCTTGCCTACCCTCTAAAATCTATCTTGAACAGGTAACCAGTGTCTTCATCCTCTCTCCCCTCCTTTTATCAAATTCTGCTCCCATAAAAGAAACTGCAGGATTCTAATTATGCAGCAATACATATATAAACCAGGCAGTGTTCACAGTGGCATCCCTGAGTAGTGGGATTATGAATGAGGTATACATTTACATTTGTCTTTCCTATATTCTGCACGTTTTCAACAATAAACAATATTTACTTTTATTATTTTAAAAAAACTGCAGTGTCATTAATACCTCTATTAGGATAGGACACTGTGTTCTTTTCCCAGCAGTGGGTAAATTTCAAGGCCTCTCTCACTGTCAAATGACAGGCTCTGTCATCTCCTATTGAAAGGGTTTCTGGATTTAGTGAGCAATTTGGGGTGAGGGGAATTACAACCCTTCTCCTGTGCCCTGAAGTCAGAGAATCCATCCAAAACTGGGACTGATTCCAAGTACAGACCTGGCAGGTAAGGTTCATCTTGATATTACTCATGAATGTTGGAAGCAATAAAATCACTAAACCCTAAATCGCGTATCAAATTTCTTATTTCCATTTCCATTTCTAACTGCTAATAGAACTGACCTATAAAATAATGACCCTTAGAGTTGATAGCTACACGCAAAGTACTTTGAGGTGGTAGATCAAAGGAAATCTGTGGCCGGAGTGATTCTTGATTGTTTCAAGGAATTTTTAAAAAGGAATTCCATGATATCCTTATGGGCAAGATAAAGAAATGCGGAATGTCTAGATAACAATACAGTGAGGTGCAACCTTAACTGACACTGCCAAAAGGCTCAATGTCAACCTTCACCCAATCCTATACAACATGGTAATCAGTAACTTGAATGAAGATATAGAGAGCCTGTTGGTCAAAATTCCAGGTGACAAGTAGTTTAAAAGAACAGCAAATACACTGGTTGACAGAATCAAGACATAAGGAGTCAAAACAGAATAGGAATAAAGTACCACACTTGTGTCCCAAAAATCAAATGTATAGGTTCAAGACAGGGAGATCTGACACATGAAAATGTTTTAGAAGTTTCTGTTAACAAATTCTGTTGAGTCAACAGAGTGCTGTGGCTCCTCAAAACTGCCAATATAACTGCATTAAGAGAAATGTACTATCAGTCATTACAAAGCCAATAAATAGGCTGCAATAGGCAATTGATACAAAAAATAGAGCTGTTCTTCTTCATAGGATTCTGGGTTTGGTTATGCTTATTCTTATCTAGAGGCAGTAGTGCCCCCAGTGAGCATATGAAAATGTGTTGGGGGTATTTGGGGTTGTCACAATGACTCAGGAGAACCACTAGCATCCATTGGGTAAGGGCCAGAGATGCTAAAAATCTTGCAAATGTGCAAAAGGATCCTACATGTATACAGAACTTTCTTGTCTAAAATATAAACAGCATCCATCCCCAATGAGAAACATTAAACTAGCAAGAGAAACCAGGATTGGGAAGAGTCTAGGAACCAAGTCATAAGAGGCAGAGTGGAAATGACTGAGAATATCTAGCCCGGAAGAAAAAAAAGGGGGCTGAAAAAGAATAATAACTCTTTCCAAACATATGAAGTGCTGTGTTAATTACTTAAGGTTTCATAGTTAACTAGTAGAGAGGTAGGCCAAGAACTCAATCTCTGGAGGCAGATTCTTTGAGCCGTGGGTAGGAGGTAAGTTGGCCTTTGGAACCTGCCAGATATGGTTGGTAGGCTTTACTACCTGCTTCTATTGTGTACTAATATAGCAGGGCTATCATAAAGATTAAATAAGATGATCAAAATGAAGGCCTTACTTTGTGTCCATCATGTCAAGACAGCTCAGTAAATACTAGCTACCAGTATTTTGAGGCAGTGTAGCATGGCAGTTGGTTTAGATTCTGATTCAAGTTACGTGGGTTTGACTATTATACAAGAAACAGTATGCAAGGTGGTTAGAAGGGTGGATTCTGAAAACACCCTGTGATAGTCTATGCTTAAATAGTGGCTCTGTTATATTCTGTGTGATCTTGGACTCAAATCACTTAATCTCTCTGTGCCTTAGTTTCCACATCTGTCAAACAGCAATAACAATAGTACTCCCATTGGGCTGCTGTGAAGATTAAATGATCCTATAAATCATGCTTGGGAGAGTGAATGTCACACAGTGAGCATTATATAAGTATTTGCTACAATTATCTACTGCTTGTGAGCTTTGTAATCTTGAACAGTTTACTTAACACAGCTTCAAGTTCCTTGTCTGCAGAATGGGGATAATAATATTTTTGTGACGATTGAGGAAGGTACGACACACAAAGCTCCTAGTACAGCACCTGCCAGGCATATCATAAGTACATGAAATGTTAACTAACATTATTATCAGTGGTGAAAGGCAACAAGAGCACAAGCAAATCAACCCCTCCATCATTCTAATAAACACATAGTTAACATGTGATATAACTTCTCCTAGACATTATTTGTTAACAACAATTTCTGGAGATGAGGCTCAAACCTCATCCTTTTTTTCAAAAATTTCCAAGGTGATTCTAATATGCAGCCAAGGTTGAAGACCATTGCACTGGACACTGTATTTCCCTGACCTCCCTCAAATCTTACAGCAGTGAGGCAACAGAGATGACTAGCTCAGCTTCTTCCAGAAGGAACAGAACGCTGGGGCACATAGAGAAAATGCATACACCCTAACAACAAGCCTTTTCAAAATGAATCTTTTTTTCTGTGATCTGAAAATCAGTGCAGTAGAATCGACAGAAGGCAGGAAGGCAGTACAGTCAAAGCAGTGACCACAAACATAAGACATCTTTAGAATTTCATGCTTTTATTTATTTTTAATCTGTGTGAATTTTGCCATCTATTACATAGTGCAGCTGCATTTTGACATTAAGTTGCATTTGCCACGTAAGTAAAACTGCCTCTCCAAGAAGACGCATCACGTTTATCCTATGGAGCCTCATACACGCTGGCATAATGCCACATGCTTTTTGGTAGGCAGCTTTCAAAGATGACCCCCCCAGCCCCCAATGATCCCTGACCTGTTATTATCAAATATACCCTACATTTTACAGCTCAAGAAACTGAGGCAAGATCAAAGTGCTAGCAAGTATCAGAGGCAGGATTCTGACTCAAGCAGTCTAGATCCAAAGCTCATTATATGCATCCAGATAGACTAAGGTTTGAGGTCTAATCTCAGTTCTGCCATTCACTCTCTCTTTGACCTTGGATAAGCTATCTCAATTCACTGAACCTCAGTTTCCTTATCCATTAAATGGGAACACTTACAGTGCAAAATTCTCAGAGTTGTTATGAGGATTAAATACAATTTTGGATCTAAAGTATACGGCACAGAGCTTGATTTGGTAATCTGTTGCCATTATTAAAGGCCCTCCATTAGTATTTGTGGAGGCTGAGACAAGAGCACAAATGGAGGCCCACATACCAGGCGTCTACACATTTTAAAAATATAAATCAAAATTTAAGAAGTTAAATAAAATATGTTCTCTCCTCCTACCTTGAAAAATATAATTCATAACTTTGAAGGCCAGGTTCAAATTTTGAATTCTCAGATTCCCCAGAGCTCTGCACCAGAATATGTCAGTGGCCCCAGGTCACTGGCCTGCTCCCTTCTCTTCCCACTCCAAGCTCTGTTCTACAGAGTGCAGGGCCTTGCACACATGCATGTAGATATTCCAGCCCCCAAATCCAAGTTCTGACTGTACTAGGGTTGTCAGATTCAGCAAACAGAAATATAGGGTGTCATACATTTTATCTGGCAACCCTAGACTATACTCCCTTCCACAGTTTCCTTCAGGCCTAAAGGGGAACACATTGGCAGCACTAAGTTCTCTTCCTATGGAGAGGGGCAGCCAAAGGAGGGCCAGAGTATGGACCTTTTAGAGCATGGAGCCCAGGGCAGTAGCACCCCTTGCCCAGGTCTAAGATTGGACAGGCCCTAAGTAATTAAATGAGCTTTATTTCTGGATCTCCTTTCTAACCTCCACTGTTTCATCTTCTGTACTGCTTTCTCTCACACCAGTGTGCTCAAACAGCGTCTAACACCCCAGTTCCCTGGTTCCTATGCTCCTGATTTATGTCTGGCTCAGAAACAGTGAAAAAAATCCTTGTCCATAGGGTTATATTCATTCATGTAATCTATATAAGCCACAACTCAAATCCTCTCTCCACCCCCATTCCCACTCATGATTCCTTAATAATTCCTCTGAATTATTGCCAAAGATTTCTGGAGAACAGTGAGGGGAGGGAAAAAGTTATACGTGTGTTTTTGTGTGCATCCAAGAAATAAAATAATAAATAGCAGTCCAGGTAAATTCCAAGAATAAAATGATGGAGCAGGCAAAGGCAGCCAGGCCATCATTAAATGCATCACATTAAGAAATGGGATTCATTTTGTTCAACAATCATCTTGTAAAGGTATATTTATCAAAGACTGACTAAATGTAATAAAGCAAGGCACAAATAGAATGGGCAACATTTTCCCCCAATTGCTTGAAGTGTTATATTTATGATCTGTTCATCTACACAGAAAAGACTCTAAAGCTGAGGGATGCCACAAGCCACATTTCCATATGCATAGCAAACCCAGAGATAAAGAAAAGTCAAGTCAAGGACATGGATCCTGGCACTGAAATTACATCCATCTTTCAGGAAGATGACACATAAGCCAGTCAAACAGACAGAGTTGGTCAAAATGCGTCTCAACAAGGTGATAGAGGACTGACATCTGAGCACAGCTCTAGAAGACAGAAGTAATTTCCCAGGAAGACAAAAATGACTTGGGGGTTTAGGGTGATTGCAACCTCAGGAGGCAATAACAGTGGAATGTGTCTGCCAAACATGCTAATGCCAGCTAAGGCAGTTTAACAAATATGAATAATGTTTTCTGCTTCATTAGGCACTTACATGCCAGGTACTATGCTAAGTATTTTTATGTATATTATCTTGTTTAATCCTCACAAACATCCCGGCAATTATTATTCTTCCCATTTTATAGAAGAGGAAATGGGGGTCCAGAGAGGTTAAATACCTTACTCAATATAACACAGTAAGACACACAGCTGCTATTTGAACCCAGATATGCCAATCATTTGTCAGATCACTCCTGATTCAAGACCCACACCCCCAGGGAGAAACTGATGGCATGTACAGAGGAAGATGACCAAGGCCGTGAGGGGATTCCAAACTATGCCACATGTGGAAAAGTTCAAGAAACTAAAGATATTCATCATGAAGAGAAAAAAACTTAGGTGGACATAAGATCCATGAACTCGGGGATTATGTGTCTTTTAATCACCCATATATCCCCACTTTCTACCACAACACCTACCAATATAGTAGGTTCTCAATAAATATATGTTGAATAAATGGATGAATGAATTAATGGAGGAAAAGATAAATAAATGACTTCAGCGCTACCTTAAGATGTTTAAAGGGTAATCATGTGGAAGAGATATTATTCTAAGAATCTATTTGGCTCTAGGGACAGAAGCTGTAGGGTGTCAGATATTAACTAAAAATAATAAAGATTTTTCTCAGGGTTGTTACAGTCCATCAGGAGAATGGGGTTATCTTGGGAAGTCATAAATGTCTTGCTAGTAGAAGTATTTTCTTTTATTGATCATCAACAGATAAGCCAGTTTTGTGCTTTTGTTTTCCTTGTACAAAGAAGAGAAGAACAGGAAGGCCTTCTGGCTTACTAGAGGTCATCAGGTTGACCATTTAGGTTCAGGGCATCATCCTTACCTTTTGAATTCAAATTACAACTTTGACCTTAAACACCAAAACTCAAGTATATATATGTAAAGTGGTAGTTTGCTTGAGTTTCAGAATGTGATTTGAATTTTTTTACTCCAACTCTATCTTTAAGTCTACCTACCTAGTCCATAGAATTGCTAACCAATGAATTGCTAACTAATATATATGAAAAACCAACAGATCAATGCTATTTGAAAAAGTCTGCTCACCCTAGTTAGTTGCTTAGAATCCAGTCCTCATGATCTGATTAACTGACCACCACCTAATTCATATCAGCCTGGTTTACCATAATGGAGGAATGTGGATAAGATGAAGAATTCTAACAGCTAAAATACAGAAAATGCTGTGGACCTATCATCGGGCAGATACATTTGATCCTCAATATTCATGAATTCCATATTTGCAAAATTGCCTCTCCCTAAAATGTATTTGTAATCCCTAGATCAATACTCATGGTGTTTCCACAGTAATTCATGGGCATGCAAATGTGCAGCGTGGAGAAAGTTTTGAATTTCCACAGTGTGCACATTTCCAGTTGAGACGGAACAAGGGAATCCTCCGCCTTAAACAAGTGTCCTTTTCACAGTTTATTTAGTGCCACATTTTTGTATTTTTTCTTGATGATTTCACTATTTAAAATGGCTCCCAAGGACAGTGCTGAAGTGCTGTCTGGTGTTTCTAAGTGCAAGAGGCTTCAATGAGCCTTATGGAGAAAATACGTGTGTTAGATAAGCTTCATTCAGGCATGAGTTATATACTGTGCTGTTGGCTATGAGTTCAATGTTAATGAATCAACAATATATATTAAATAAGGTGTCTTTAAACAGACACATATAAAACCAGGTTATGTATTGATCAGTTGACAAATCAGCTCACAGGAACCTAACCTAACCTAATTCAGTGTTTGTGGCAACTTTATAGAACATAACTACCATGAATAACAAGAATCAACTGTATATACTTTGAGAATCTCCTATTCCTGTCTGAGGTGAAAGGGGTCCTTGCTCAACATCTACGATCCCACCCTGGCTTCCTGGAGCTCACGTGCACACATCTACACACACATGGGCCGCAGCACGGCAGAGAAGGAACAGAGGCACATAAACAGAGACTCTAAGGTCTCAAACTTAGCCTCCTCAAGATAGAGTATCTATAATTCTGAAACAGGGAGACCAGCGAATCCAAGCCCTTGCTCAGGCTTTTCAATCCCAGCCAAACAGCCACCAATCTTCCCAAGGATGACATTGCCTGTGGCCTAGTTAGACATACTTTCTTCTTCCTGCTCAGGCCTCATGCTGGAGAGTAGGCTTCTTACTTAAAAACAAAGCTTTTCAAAGATTTCTACTTTTGTTGAGAAATAAGCCATTCTGGTAAAGGGCTTTGCAGTGGGAGGCAAGGTATAAAAACAGAGTATAGGATTTGTCTCAGTGCTCAGCTGGACAGAGGACATCATGCTATCGCAGTCCCAACTCATCCAGACCAAGTGTGCTATTCCCTGAAGGCTGAATGGGCCCTGAGAGAGGTGACACACTGGGTCTCAGAACCCTCCCTCCCCAACAGAGAAACCAGTCAGCTCTAGGGGCTGCAGAAAAGTGCTCCCCACTGCTAATGTCAGTGAAATAACGACTGCATCCATTAGGAAAGAACTCCCACCACCACAGCTAGGAAACAGAAGTCCAGCCTACCTGGCTAGATTTCCAACTAAGCAATTAGCCACTGAGCTCCCCAAAGCTTCAGATCACAGTACTTGCCACAAACACATGCCACCCACTACCAAGAGAAGTTCCTAAAGAAATGAAGTGGGTTTTTTGGGGGGGGTTTGTTTTTTGAGAAAAGAGCACTTGACAAAAGGTACTAAAATACTCAGAATAAAAATCTCAAGCAGAGCTGTCAAAGGCATCAGAGTAAAGCACTGCAAATACATGCAAGAATTTGTTGTGCTTCATCAAGCCAGACCACACTGCCACCTACTGAACAAGAGTGCCCTTTTCCTTGGCCTTGTCTATCCTGAATGCTTCCTGAATATTCATTCTGGGAAATGTGGCCATTCGTTTCCCCCTTCTCAGAGCAGTTTGGCAACAGGACAGGCAGCCCCCTCTATGAACCAGCACCATCTTCTCTGGTGCCCACCCACCAGAGGAAACAAAGTAATTGGATGGCAAGCCGGCACCATTAGACACTGACTCATCTGTTCCATGACAGAAGGTGGGGGAGGCACAGTCCAAATGAATGTGAGGAGATGCACACCACCCCGAAAACAACTGAATCACAAGGCAATCACACAGAAGAAACTGCTGACAAGCGTTTGAAGCAAGGCACCCATAACTGTGAATCACGTAGCATAACAGCTGGGTACCAAATGATTTGTAAATCTAGAAGATTCAGAAATAACTATGCAGCGACAACCCACATGAGATCCAATTCCTAGCCCAGATCCCCTGGACTGAGCCCACTGAGAAGCAGCAATGGGCCTGGGATTAATTGCTTCCCAAACTGTTACTTGCCATCAAGCACTCACAGTTAGTGCCCTAGTTTCAAGCCTGAAATCCCAAATTACAAGGGGAAAGAGTCCAGGGGAAAACTAGATACCCAGGATGAGAGGCTGATATTTCCACTTGCCAGGTAAGTCTGTTCTAAGTAGGTAAAGCTCATTTCTCAAGACAGAGATAAGAGGCAAGGGAAGTAAAAAAAAGTAAAGGAGAAAAAAAAAAGGGAATAACAGTGACAATTCCATTTACTGAATGCATATTATATGCCTGATACTTCTCTAGGCATTTTAATATGCCACTATTTCTAATCCTTTCAATACTAGACTAGTTTTACAGAAAAGGAAACAGATTCCGAACAGTAAAAGTACTTGCCGAAGATCATATAGATAATGAGATACAGAATCTGGATTGTAACTAGCTATTAGAAAGTAAGGGAGAAACGAAAGATACTACTTGGTCAGAGCTGCTGCCTTTGTCAGATGAACAAGAAGTTATTTTCCATACCAAAATTAGAGAGTGGTGACCACTTAATGTAGTGCTGTGGCTAGGCAAGATAAAACCACACCTGTGAGAAGTCATTTTCTTCTACTCCCCCTCTAACTGAATGGTTCCCATTATCAGAGAGATAGTAATACTTTGAACTCTTGAGACTCTGTGCTTAAGGAGAAGGTTGAGGCCTTATTCCACAGAGAAGGATAATTCACAAGTCACCGACTGCCAGTAAATTAATCTGTGGCTTACCTTTAACTGGTCACTCCAAACAATAGAGCTGTGTAGTGAAAACTCAGAAAACTTCTAAAACCTTTCATCAATTTTCTGTGATTCATAACACTTCGGGGAATGAATAAACCAAGTTCCAGTGGATACCAAGAGTCATACTAGGAAAAGCCAGCTTCTCTCAAACCTTCCCTAGTGCCAAGGAACCTGTTAAGCATTTGGATTATATCCAAGTATATACCAACCTAGGATGTGCTACCAGCTAGAAAGAAACTCAGATATCAATCACCTAATATAAAACTCTTATTTGACAAACGAAGGGACTAGGACATAAAAATAGAAATTCCTCATCCAACATCTTCCTTCCATCATTCATTCAAGAGTCTCAAAGCCCTGTTGTACTGGTGTTGTAGCATGTTCTGGGAAATGTAAACAAAGTAGAAGATACAGTCTTTGCCCTCCAAGAGTTTCTGATAGACCTCTAGCTATAGATCCTTTTAAAAGGATCCTTGTAAAACATCACAATATTTTGTGGATCTGCTCATATCAATTATACTTTTAGTGTTCACTGATTATGAAAATCAATAAATAATCAAAAGCTGCTATGAATTCAGTTATGCTCTTAAATTCATTTGTATTTAAATAAAGCCTACACATGAATCTGAAAAATTATATGTATGCATTTTTAAGAAATCATTTATTTAAATCTCAAGACAGTTCTTGGTAAGCATGCTTATATAATACCTCATAGCTGCAGGTCACAGTCAGAACTACTGCTGTAGAGGAAAAACCTGAAGACACTGCAGCCAGATCCAACTTTATACTCTGGCAGAATTGGAGGTGACCTATATGATACGTTTTACTGGATTCCAGGAATATTTACCTGCCCCAATATATTCCCTTCCCCACCCCCTGAGATCTTTTATTTCCCTCTGCCATACTCCACACTCTCAACTTTCTGAAATTCCAACAACCAAAGCAGACATGGTTTCACAAGCAATTACCACTCAAATGCAACCCTTTCAGAAAGATGGACAATCACAAATACCGTTACATAGGTTCTTTATACCTATCTAGCTGAGTTTAAATAAAAGACATTACGAGAGGTCGATGACTGACAGGTTATTTCTAGCTGGGAAGACCTAAAAGCAGTCTGGGCAGGGTATGTCAGCATTTGGGTAGGGGTAAGGACTTAAGAAATTCAGAGAAGAACTTGAAGATACTAGATGCAGGAAAAATGGTGAGGAGGTAAGAAGAAAAGAATGGGTATCAAAGGCAAATTGTACTAAACTTGAAAAGTTCCCTTGAATCATCTCATACTACAAAGTATCATAAGAGTACATCATGGAGTGCTAAGTGTTACGGTACACACAATAACTGGCAGAACAGTTAAGAAAAGAAACAAGATCTCTTTGTATGCTGGACTATTTTGAGAAGGCTTCATGGAGAAGTAGGGTATGAACTGGACCTTAAAAGTATAGGCAGGATTTGAAGAGCTGAGGGAAGGGTATCGCAGGTCTAGAGGAAATCATTAAGCAGAACTGAGCATTGGGGAGAGAGTGGGAAACAATGATCAAGTCAGCCTGGATGGAGCAATGGGTAGATATTGAGAGTCATGAGAAATAAGACTGGAGAGATATGGTGGTATAAGATCATGGAAGGCCTTAGAATCAGATAAAGGAGTTAGTTCATTCTTCTTATAGACAGTGGGAATATCCATGTGTTCTTGAACAGCTGAGTGGCATAGTGAAAAGGGTACACTAGTCCAGCAGTGATATGCAGGGTATTTGTTACTGATGCATGGCTTTCAAAGTTAAAACCCCAGTTTTTTCAACTCATTACCTATGAGGCCATAGGCAAGTTATGCAACCCCTCTGAGCCACAGATGTTTTTGTCTCTAAAATGTGAATAGTAATATATACTTCATCTGGTTGTTGTGAGAATCAAATGAGATAATCTTCATAAAGTACATTATTACAATGCCTAGCCGAGCATACACTAATTAATAAGTAGGCATTTATATTAAAATTATCATTATTATCATCATTACCAATAATACCAGGGAAAGTAATTAGGAAGCTGTGGCAGTAATCTAGAAGTAATCTATTATTTAGGCCTAGATAGAGGCCACACGGAGGAGGAATTGACTCTCAAACACATTCCAAGGAGACATTCGACAGGATTTGGGGATAGACTGCACATGAAGGCTGAAGAAGAATGGAGTGAGAAAGAAGATCCCAAGGCCCAGGAGACTTGGATGCTGGAAGTATGCACAAACGGCAAGAATGGAGAAGGATATTAGAAAGAGTAGGGAGGCTGGGTGGTAGAAAAAATAATACATTTCTTTTATAAAACATTGATTTTTAGGTAATTGAAATATGCCCAAGTGATAGTCCACCCATTGTGACAACATTGTACTAATAAGGTCCACAGGACAGAACTGGAAAGGTAGATCTGGGAAGTAACTACAAGGAAATCATAGTTGAAGCCAGATAGTAGATGAACTTGCCAAGAGGATGAATGTATCAGGAGAACAGAGGACGAATAACAGAGCTGGGAGAACAACCATAATGATGGAATAAGATAAGGAAAAGCATAGGAAGTGTTTAAGAAGTACGGAGAGAATAAGTAGCACCTCTCTTTAAGAACAGTTACACTAGAGTGCAATAAAAAGGATTCAAATTAATCACAAAAGAGCATGCCCAAGCTAAGGCTGGAATGGTCTTAAAAAAAGATATGCTTATCCGCCTGGAATAATTTATGGTTCACTGGTAATTTAAAATGGAATTGTCACTTAATACATTCATTTATTCAAAAAGCATTACAGGGGTTCTACAAAGGATGACAGTAAGTGTTTTAGGAGCTACAATAAAGTATACAAAGTCTGTTCTGGGAGATGGGAGGGTAAGAGATATATTAACACATATTTTAAAACATTTAAATCATAATATCAGAGTAAAATAGCAATTTGAGACAACAATTCATGTGCAGAGTAATATGTAATTGTCAGATAACTGCTAAGAGTTCAGAAAAGAAGAAAATGTATTTGGTCTAGAGTCATCAAGGAAGGCTACCCAGAGGATGCAAACTGCAATTGGGATTTTTAACCATGGGTTAGTAACAAAGTAATTGGAACAAAATTCTGATACTTTAAACTATTAATCTTTACCATGAAGACTATTTATCTAAAGGGGTTTGTCCTGGATGTTGATCACCATAGAGTCTATAAAATGAAAGCCTCTCCAAGCTGATGTTCCTAGAACTCTCTCAGTATGGTCAGTATCAAGTTTGCTTTCCCTTCTCAACTTCACCTCATAGGGCTCTTCCTGGGCAGTTTAGTAATTCCAATTAGAATCTTACAACTTTTTATGAATGCAACTTCCCAAGAGCTAGAAAATACACTGGGAAGAAAAACCTTATAAATAGAAGATGGGCCTGGCCTTGATCCACAGTTTTTCTGAGTTTCATGTTTTTATACACAAGGCAAAGCTAGAAATCATGAAATGCCGAAGGTGATCAGGGAAATAAAAGCATCAGGTACCTGATCTGGTTGAGGAGCCTTGCATTCAGGGAATGGAAACACACATTGCAAAAACTTAAACAGTAATATAATATTTTTAATGCTGATCCTCCAGGAGAACCGAGAGAGGAGAAAAGGGGCAAAAATAAACGGTCCGGGTTCATTTAGCCTCAAGGAATACTGGCTCTGAAGGGCAAAGGGATGGAGAAAGGGGAGAAACAGGACTTTGGTTTCCTGGTAAAGTCTGATATTAAGATGCAGGAAATGGTTTTTAAATTACACGTGTCTCATTCTATAGCATACAGAGCTGCTGATTATCTGAAGTACAAAAGAAAAGTGGCCATGTCCTGAAGAAGGCATTACCCTTTGAAGTGAATATTAGGTTGTTGTCCTTTTGCATTTCCCAAAGACAACCCACTGAAATTTCCCAGAACAGTAACAGAAGGACCGCTTTGCAGAAAAAGGAACAGCAGGAAGTCTGTGATGACAGGAAGGTCTCGCTTAAAGGAAACCTGACGTGTGATTTATTTTTCCCTTTACATAAGAGATTATCTGAGTCAACTGTTAGATTTATAAAATCATTCTTTGCTGCAAATACAATAATAATAACAACAACAACAACATGGATAACAACAAATTTCTAAAAAGCAATAAACCAAATGTTCCATGGCAATTACCCCCTGGAATTCACTTGGGCAATTACACAAAGTAAAATCTGGAGGTGAAGACAAGAAGTGCTGATAATAGGTTTCTATCTTTTGGTAAAAATCAGAGTGAAACTGTAAAGTAGCGTGAGGAAGGCCATTCCTTAGGCAAACCAGCAGGGCTGCACAGTTTGGAAGGAAGCCAACCTAGCAGTAAAGTCAGGTGGCCTGGGAGCAAGGAAAGGCGATGGCAAAGAGAAAATGAAGGAAAAGATGGAGACAGGTCCAAACTGGTAAAGGGCATCAGCAGAGTTAATGTGACACTCAGAGTTTCCTAGGTATTCTCATGAAGCCCTCATTCCCACTGTCCCTTCTTGCTTCCCTTTGGGGTTTCTGGGAAAGACATTTTGTGACATCCAAGATGACATCCAAAAAAAAATATGGTGAGGGATGCATACTCAGGAAATATCTCTGACTTTTAACGCTGGTCTTGCAGAGCCAATGCCCTAAGTCTTTATTTGCAAAATTAGATCAGAGATGGGGATTTCAAACCAGGTAATAAGGACCTAAAGAATCAAGGCTAAATCAGAACAACACAAAGTTCTCACACCATGGCCAAGGACTAGCTGTTTCTGGGGAGCAGTGGGAGGTTCTGGAGTCCCAGATTATATATCTCTGTCTCTAAATCATCCAATTAGTGAACTTGAGTTTCTCTTCCCCAAAGTCTCTGTCTATATCCAGGCTATTACAGTCTTTTAGAATACCTTGTGAAAGGTTGAAAGGCTTTAATATTTGAGAATTTGTTTCTGCTGCAGTTAATACATTTTACAGCTACCTGCCTGTCAATACCTGAGCTTCCAAACAAGAGTTTTAGGGTAGGTTAACTCCTTTATCCACAGAACAAGCAAGTGTAGAAGAAGCATCTACTATGTTCACAGTACTGTGAAGGTATACAAAGGAAACTAAAAACAGAAATAGAATGGGAATAAGAATCATAATGTAATGTGTCATAATTCAGTTAAAAAATCTCTTCTCACCTGAATTTGACCACCCAAAGTCTTTTCATCCTTCAAGGTCACTGTAGGCTCATACACACGGCCTGAAAGCTCCCCAATATCCATTCTAACAATGGATATAAGTGCAAATGACATAATTAGACAACACATTCTCAACCTGGGGTGGGAGTGGAGGTGAAAGAGTGCTACAGAGACAGGGAGCAGTGAGGAATGGAGCATAAAATCTTCTGGGGAAAGAGTTATGTGGGTGGTTTTTAAAAAGAAATTCTAAAATGGTCATTTCTTTGATGTGTTTTTAGTCACAGCATTTTGAAATTCAAAACATTAACAGTATGACATTTTCATGTTTATCAGAGGGGCATGGATTAGAAAACAAGAAATTTCCTTGGAAAAGAGACCATGTTTAGTTCTACTTTTTATCTTCAGCACCTACCACAGAGCCTGGCATACAGGAGGTGTTCAGCAAAAGTCTGTTAGTTGAACGGACGGATGGATATGAATGAATGAATGCATGATAGGAAACTTGAAGCATTAACAAAAACAGTCACATAAACAAACTAGAATCCTTCTGTTTCTTACCACTGCTAAGACGTGACATTTTTCACTAATACCACTTAGAAGAAGAAACATAGGAGGGCTGGAGATTACCAAATCCTGCCATCAACATAACAAGTGGCAACACTGAAACCAAAGAAAGACTTAAGAATGCTTGTGTTGACTTTATCAAGGAATTTAACTGTATAAATCAGATCTCAGAGGCAAATTAACAATGACCCAGACACCAGAAAGACTGTCCACAGCAAAACCAACAAATGATTCCAATCTCCTCTCTTGCAGATCAGAGGCCTCAAAAAAGTGTGAGCAATTTAGTTAAACTTGTCAAAATGTTTAAATTTTCCCTCTTCCAGGCATGTAGTAGGATTGCACTTCCTAGTCTCCGTGTGGTTTCTGAGGTTCTACATGACTAGTTCTGGCCAATGGGGTGTTACTGAAAGTGACATATGCTGATTATGAACCAGAGAATTGTTACTGTAAGGACCTTCAAAGGTCTCTTTTTTTCCCTCTGCTACAAAGACTAGCAATGCTCCCTATAGTTGTTTCTCCATCAGCCTGAGTCATAGAGTAAGGTTAGAGTGAAGGTGACGGCAATGCAGAGCAGAGCCCAGCCCCCAAAGACCTGAGATGGATGCACAGCTTGAACAGACAGGAAATAAACCTTTTATGTTTGAAGCCGTTGAGATTTCATTGGTTCTTTGTTCTTGCAGCATAATCTAGCCTATCCTGACTAATACGACTTGGTTTACTATAATCAACATAGTTTATATGCCTTAAATTGCTCTGACCCATTCTTCAAAGCTTCGAATCTAATTGCTACTAGCAATTAACATTCCACCAAGAATGAAATAATATAGAGAAAAGCAATCTTGTATTTAAACATTGGAACTATGAACAAAGAAAAAGAACATGCAAAAAGGGAGATATATGCCAGCAATTCCAGTAATTCTAACATAAAAAAATAAACAGATAAATTCTGAAACAATTTCAGGTGGCAGGAACAGACTCTCACCATCCCTCCCTGTAATGGAAACTCATTAAATACAAAGGGAAATGTCTTGAGAAACTAAAATAGCAGACCACACTCAAGATGGCCCACTGAAAATAGACCATCCTTGAGACAGTGATGGGAATTCCTTAGAGGGAAAGCGAGAGGTAATGGGAATTCAATAAAGACACCACATACATGAGTCGTTCTAAAGCTTAACATAATAATCTTCATGTGTATAGCACTTTATATTACATGAAGCTCTTTCATGTGTATTTCTTCATTTGAGCCTCACAACTACCTTATGAAATAGACAGGGTAGGGAATATTACCTACATTTAATTGATGAAAAATAATAAACCCAGATAAGTTGTGAATTGTCTAAGATCAAATAGCTAACACATGTCAATGGTGGGATTAGAACCTCTGCTTCCTAACCCCTACTCCATGCTTTTTGGATGATATCACATGTACTTCTAACAAAACACATGAGGTCACTCACTTTATAGAGCTAAAATTATATTGTTAGCTTCCTACAATCACTCACAATCTAAGCATAAGCTTTATTTGCTTAATTACCATCTGAGCAATAGGTGTGATAGCCAAGTTTATATTCTGTTTGAAGATGAGACACTTGCAACTAAGATGCTGTATACTATGCATTAAACATGCCATACTGTTAATTCGTTTCTCAGCAGATGATGGTTCTGGACGTAAATTAGCATTGTGCTTTTTCAGATCCAACAGATGTTTCTGGGTGTTTAGTTTTATAATTTTTTTCTCACTTGAGATATTACATGCAGTAATCAAGCACTGCACGTACTGACAGATAACTCTCCTTACAGCAGGGTATGAAGGCTAGAACCTAGAGTCCTCCAAGCTGGGTTAAGGTTCAGGGATGTAATTCTTAATTTTCCTTTCTACATCTATTCTTTGGAGATGTTTTATCCCACTACAGTAATCTGTATACTAGAAATATTGAAGACTTATGGATGGGTCTTCTTTCCTCCACCAGGGACCAGGTACTACACCTGGAGAGTTCTCTAATTTTACGACTCAATAAAGACCTTTAATTAAATTAGGTAACCAATTTCCGTAGCAATCACTAAGGTAGTCCCTAAAATAGTCCTGACGTGGAAGAAGCGTTGCTGACTTTGCCAATCATTAGGTACTCAAAAACCAAGCATGTAGCAGGAAAAAAATCCACTCATACTGCACTCAGATGCATAAAGAAAGTGTAGCTTATTCATTTATTCTATAACTGATCTGATATTCCTCATAAACCCTCACCTACTTGATAGAAGATAAAAAAGATAGAAGAGAAAATTTTACCTAGCTCAATTTGTTCATTTTAGCCCAATCTAATAATTTAAACTCTAAGGTACAGTCTCTTTATATAAATTCAGTTTTTAAAATGTGCTTTCCATCCCCCTGCTCATCCCTAAGATGACACACTTGGGCATTCTGAAAGGGCTTTCATGAATATAAGAAGATATTAAAATGGAGTCTTTTCAATCTATTTAATCTTATACCTCAAAAGATTAAGAATAAAAAAATTATTCACAAGTATGCTTCCATTCCAAAGCCAGGCTCTTGAACCACCAATGCAAGAATTTTGAAGGTGGTGTCCAACAACCTTTAAAGGTTTCACAACCCTTAGTGCAATATCCACCTCCGGTATAAGTGAGTTGAGGTTGAGGAGGGATTGGAAAATGGAAGAAACAATTCCTTTCAGAAATAGTTGAAGCTCATAGAACTCAAAATCAAAAAACCAAACAACCTGATTAAAAAGTGGGCAGAAGGACCGAATAGACATTTTTCCAAAGACAAAATGCAGATTGCCTACAATCACATGAAAATATGCTCAACATCACTAATCATCAGGGAAACGTAAATCAAAACCACAATGAGATATCACCTCACACCTGTCAGGATAGCTATCATCAAAAAGAACACAAATAACAAACGTTGGCAGGGATACGGAGAAAAGGGAAACCTTGCACTGTTGGTGGGAATGTAAATTGGTGCAGCCACTGTGGAGAACAGTATGGAGGTTTCTCAAAAAACTAAAAATAGAACTATAGTATGATCCAGCAATTCCACTCCTGGGTATCTATCCTAAAAAATACAAAAACACTAATTTGAAAAGATTCACGCACCCCAATGTTCATAGCAGCATTATTTACAATAGCCAAGATATGGAAGCAACCCAAGTGTCCATCAACAGATGAATGGATAAAGAAGATGTGGTATATATATATATATATATATATATATATATATATACACACACATACATACATACAATGGAATACTACTCAGCCATAAAAAAGAATGAAATTTTACCATTTGTAGCAATGTGAATGGACTTGGAGGGCATTACCCTAAGTGAAATAAGTCAGAGAAAGACAAATACTGAATGATCTTACTTATATGTGGAATCTAAAAAAATACAACAACCCAGTGAATATAACAAAAAAAGAAGCAGACTCAAAGATATGAAGAACAAACTACTGATTACCAGTGGGGAGAGGCAGGAGGGGCAATATAGAAGTAGGGCAGTAAGAGGTACAAACTACTAGGTATCAAATTAGCTACAAGTATATATTGTACAACATTGAGAATATAGCCAATATTTTACAAAAACTATAAATGAAGTATAACCTTTAAAAACTGTGAATCACTATATTATATACCTGTATCTTATATAATATTGTACAGCAAATATACTTCAATAAAAAAGAAACAGTTGTTGACTTCTAGTAATATTATTCTTCCTTCTCCCCATAGGAGAAGGGAGTTGATGTCTTTCCATTACCTTAATTCAACTGAGAGGGCCCTCAAGAAGAACATTCAGAGGGCTTACTTTTTATCCCCTGCCATTTAGGGGTAACAGGAGCCTAGTGTCTATCTGGAAATCTAAAGGGCAAGAGGTTGTGGCTGGCTAGCTGTTCTGAGAGTAAAGAGAGGATGGTGCATGGACAGTGGCCTACACTCCCAGAATTTGTCCACATAAATGACACATTAGTATCTCTTTTGGACCATATATTTCTTTCCTATTACTCCTGTAACAAATTACCACAAACTAAGTGGCTTAAAACAAAACAAGTTTATTATCTTATAGTTCTGGTGGTTAGAAGTCCAAAATGAGTCTTACAGGACTAAACAAGGTGTTAGCAGGACTGGTTCCTTTGAGGGCTCCAAGGGACGATCCATTCCTTGTCCCTTCCTGCTTCTAGAGACTGCTGGCATCCCTTGGCTTGTGGCCACATCACTCAAATCTCTATTTCCACTATTACATTGTCTTCTCTCCCCTCTGATCTGCATCCCTCTTATAAATACCCTTGTGATTATATCAAACCCTCCCAGATAACCCAGGATAATCTCCTCATCTCAAAATCCTTAATCACACCCACAAAGTCCCTTTTATCATGTAAGGTAACCTATTCACAGGTTCCAGAGATTCAGACACTGACATCTTTGAAAGACCATTATTCAGTCTACCACAGACCAGAGTGAGCTTTCTTAAATCCTCCATCTCAAAAGGGCTTTAAGCCTAGAGCAATGGGACCTCAGCAGAAAGAGCCTGAAGATACATCATCAAAATTAGGAGTGGGTAGGAATGGGAGCGTGTTCCTTAATAGCCATCCAGAAGACAGGCTAACTTTGCTAAAGAATGTGGAGGTAAGAGATCACCAAATAACTAAAGATGACACCTCAAGAGTAAGGTTTAATACCTGCCAAACAGATACATCAAAGTCAAGCCACAATAAGACCTTTCAGGTAAGATTTTCTTATTTCTTACTTCTCATTCTTCTACCCACTGTGACCGACAGAGTTCATAAAATGTGGCTATCACATTGGGGGAAGGGATAAAAGGAGATGCACAATGAAAGGAGAAAAGAATATAAAAATATGCCCCCTTTTATACTACAGTTAAGTCTGAAACAAACCATTCTCAGGGAGGGAAGAAGCTTTAACTTCAAATGAAGTTCAGAATATTAATTATTACATAGGATTTGAAATTTTCATTACTGAAAAGAGACAATTCTTGGGGCAAATGTGACCAGGGGACTTTTAATCATCCAAAAGCTTTAGGACCTGCCAAGATTTCATCCTGTGGCAAAGAAAGAACCAAATCACCAAGCAGGTTTGAGCAAGCAGTGAGGGAGATGGGAAGAGTGCAGGCGCTTTATGACTTCACTTTACTAAGTTCTACGTGTTCACTGTAACCATTACATAACTTTGTAGCAGAAGGAAATGGGAGGCAAGCTCACAATCATGCACGGATTCTTGTGACTGTCCTCTAACTCTGATTCCTTGGGGCTCTGTGGCAATGTGACTTGTCTGCCTAGTCACCGCTCACTCTCTTGGCATTTGCTGCTAAAGCCAGGGATTGGTAAATTCTAAGTTTTCTTTTATCATGGTCATGGCCTGATGGTCCTTGCTGCTGATTAGGCACTTGTTAACACAATGGACACCCAGATGTTTGGCTCGGAATTAACATTTGGTCCTTAGCCCAGGCTAACCACCCCACAAGGCTCATCTAGAGAGCTGCTTAACTCCTGTAACTGAACCCCCTCCAGGAAACCCACCAGCCAGAATCTCAGCTAACTAACTTCCATATGCTCCTCCCAGCAGAGTCATAAAGAAACTTCTTTCTAGTTCCAACTCCACAAAGGAACAGAGAGCAGCCCAGGGCCAGGATCAGCTACGTAATTTGCGGGATTAAGTGCAAAATGAAAATGTGTGACACCTTGTTCAAAAATTAATAATTTCGGGCTTCCCTGGTGGCACAGTGGTTGAGAGTCCGCCTGCCGATGCAGGGGACACGGGTTTGTGCCCTGGTCCAGGAAGATCCCACATGCCGCGGAGCGGCTGGGCCCATGAGCCATGGCCGCTGAGCCTGCACGTCCGGAGCCTGTGCTCCTCAACGGGAGAGGTCACAACAGTGAGAGGCCCGCATACCGCAAAAAAAAAAAATAATAATAATAATAATTTCAAGGTGAGGAGAACAGAGCATTAAGCCCAGTACAGGGCCCTTCTGAGTACAGGGCCCTCTATCACTGCCCAGGAGCACTAGAGTATTTCTGTCTAACCATGCTATGCCACCAGTTTTATACTGGTGTGGCCTTTCCCAACCAAGAAAGTGAAAGGTAATGCAACTGCAGCAAAAAGCAGGCAGAAGGGGGTTAAAGACATCAGCTGAATATTCTTAAACTATTATCCTCAGTTACAAACATCTCAGCTTTAAACTGCACTTTATAGCTTTGGGTTTGCAAAATGCTTTTATATCTATTATCTCATTTGTTCTTCCTGGCATCCTTGAACAGCAGGTAGGCATGAGTCTCACTTTACATTTGAGGAATCTGGGGCTAGAGAGGGAAAAGAATTCATCCAAGAATATACAGTTAAGAAGAAGTTAGGATGATATATACAATCCCAGACTGGCATGACTCCAAATGTAGTTTATTAAATTATACACCTTTATCTTATTACTCTAAGAACCAGGAATTATGCTTGCTTTTCCATCTTTCCACAACATATAGCCTCATTGAGCCCACAGAGGATGCACGTGCATGGCAGACTTGCTTCCCTTCTTAGCACTGCTCTTCCTCTTGACGTCTCTATCCTCCACCACCTCCACCACCACCCCCACACAGTGTCAAAGATCAAGTCAGAGACTTGGTCAGCTACAGTTCAACTGCCACTCAGCATGGATACTACTAGTCAGAATCAGATTTACGAACAAAGCTTAGGGAGACCCCAAACGGATATTCTGATGGCTGGGGGTGGGGTGCAAAAAGGTACTACTCACCAAAAGAATACCCTTTCCACTGAAGGACTGACGTCTGAAACTCTCCTATGAGAGGCCTTCTTTTGAGTTTTGCCAGCTTATTCAAATGCAAATGTATTAGGATAGTGACAAGTTAAGCCTTTAAGTTATTCAGACTTTACTGTGAATATGTTTCCTATTCCTTCCTAAGACCAAGTTTTGTCAGGGTATAGAAAGCATGGGGGGGTCTCCAAACAAGCTAAGGAGAGGGATCATCCAGTGGGGGAAAAAAAATCAGGGAACTAGGTGATCTACTTTATATACTCTCCAGTTATGCCTGCTGCCCTTCCTTCTCTCATACAGATAGATCTCAAGTGACAGGAAGACAGATTTTTAAGGAACTACCCTCTCTTCTGCTGGGAGAACTTGGTTTAACATGTTTTTTCCTCACAATTAACTCCTTTCTGCCTAAATAAAAAAGAATGCCTGTAACCCTGATACCCCTAAGTCATTAGGGCAATTTTAAAGGCTCTCTGTAGAAGTTCCACTTAGATTCACTTACATTTGTTAAAGGGGATAAAACTCTGAATAGGAACCCCACTTCTGTGGAGATGAAAAAAAATCAATAGAGGTTTACAAAATGTAAAGTCAAAATTGCACATAAAAGGCTCTCTCTCCAGGACCAAGATTTTGGGGATAAATAAATACTTGACAAGAAGAGCATTCAGATACTTATCAAGTAATATTTGCAGTTTGCTCAGATGGTTAGAAAATTAAAACAGTATGGGCCAAGAACATAAACCTTCTGGTTTACAATGCAGCATCACTGAATTAATAAAAACCTGACATCGTTAGTATTCCAGAAGCCTCAACAAAAACGTGATATACAACTAAAACAGGTGAGGGATTTTTTTAAAAGGCTGAAACATTTTAAACACTCTTTCCTAGAATAACTGTCAGCGTACAAAGCATGTCAGTGTAGAGCTCTTTGAAAAAGATGCCAAAAGGCTCTTTCACTGCTGTGTGGCAGCCATATTTGACTAAATACCACTCTAGCCCCCAGTTTTTTAAAGCAACTACCACCTACACAATTCCTTTCCCCAGAAACGGTTACCCTTTTTCCTCTCCTGGCACTAATCTCGAGTGTCTGCAGTATATAGTTCAGGGATAAAAGCAATATAGCTCTGCAGGTAAAGTCAGTATCTCTCCAGAGAAGCAACTAGGAACAAGCAGATAAGAGAAGTCAGTGTCCTTATCTGCAGCAGGAAGTCTTGTAAAGCCAGAGATTTCAGAAAAGTGCCTGAGCCACACAGTTCCAGGCTTTGAGGCCACAGCCCAGGAGCACTTAGTGCAAAAATAGGCACACTCATCCATTCCCACAGTTACAGGCCAAACAGCCCCAAAAAATGACTGACTCATAATTACCAATGAAACTGAAAACGGCACTTGGAGACCTAAGAGGTAAGATGTTCCCCTCAGAAGTTGAAGTCAGTAGCAATAAGGGCCCCTTTTCCTACTACATCTTCATCCTCCATTAGAACAGAACCTGAGGAAACAGACTAGATCTTAATCATTGCATAGGTAATGAAGAGGTAAATAGGTAATCGGTAAATCAAGTGATGATTGTAAAGTCCCTTTGCTTCTCATAGTTGCCAGGTTCCCACAACCCCCTTTCACCCAGTGGAAGACAGTGATGTCTACTAGTAGCATAGTTTCAAGGTAAGTTCAGAGTACTTGCCATTACACTTTCACCTCTGCCTCTGTGAAAGAAGAAAAGATTCTAAAAGGCTAAGGAGGGAACTGTGTTTAGATGCTCTCCCCCTCATAGCACCCTGTGATGGTGGCAGGGCCTCAGAGGAACATGGGTGCATGACGGTATCCAGAGAGGCTACATCTTGGGCCCTGGGGCACAAAGACTCAGCAAAAATCCATGGAAGTCACAGCAGAACTTACCTTCAAGGGACTGTGCAGGCTTGGATGAGGAGTACGTCAGTGGTGATCAGTATGAACCAAAGAACAAAGAGCCCTCCCGGCACGTCCTATTCTGTGCTAGACTCCCAGGATCACTGCACGATGTAGGAGGCATGGGGATAGGAAAAAGGACCAATAATAATTGAGATTGAATTTCCAACTAGCCTGATAAACTGGGGGCTCAGAGCAGATTAAATCTGATTTAGAGAAAACATATAAAATATTTCTTGTGCATCTGAGTTTATGAAGTTAAATTCATGCTCATAACACTACCTTCTCAACTCTCCTGCCAGCAATTCAGACCCACTGAATACCTAAAAGATAGAGGCTCTGTGACCTCAGGAGTTGTATAAGATGCTTCATGCATCTTTAGCAGATTCACAGGAAAAAATATTGAGTTCCAAAAACATGTCATTCAGTCACGTGAAATCAGCACCCTGAATAGGCAGGTGCAATGTGGGTCCTTCTTAATCTTTACTTTTATACTTTAGGCTTATAGTCACACATGTCTCACTCAGGTAGCAAGGCAGGGGAGTGAGTACAGGGGAGTCCCCAAACTGAGCATTAGAAGAAAACAGCTGGATTAGCTGAAATTCTCCGGAGGTGGAGCTGATTGTAAAACACCCTGCTGGGGGACCATGCAGACTTTATACAATTACCTGCATGTTTGCTGCAGCCCTGGGTCTGCTACAGAAATCACAGGCAATCAAATTAACACATGTATCACAGTGTGCACCAATGAATTCCCAAGGTTTCAGCCCAGCCTGATTACTATTAACAACATACCAAGGGAAAGAAGGATTAAGGGATAAACTATTCAGTCATCATGCTATGAATTAAATCAGTTCAATGGTGACTAAGACTTAGTTTATGTCATTCCATGTCCAAAATACCCTTCCCCCTCCCTCTGGCAATCTCCATCCTTCAAACCCTAGCTCTAGCCCTATCTTCTAGGTGAATTCTGAACTGCTATCGTAGGTCATGTTACCCAATCAAAGCCTTGTATAAAAACAGTATTCTACAAGTCACTAATTACTTCATCCATGGTAAATATGATTTACTAACTACATATAAGTTCCTTAATCACAAGGATGAGAGCTTTTATTTCTTTTGTATCCCCTCAATCAGTGGCTCTTAAACCTAGAGACTTCATGGGTAAGTAAAATCTTCACAAAAAGACTCTGGGGATCTGATAAAAGGTTGCAAAAATTTTATTTGACCAAATAAGGACACTTTAAAACCAACTAGTAGATTTCTACTTTGTATAAAGGTGAACTAGGTAATAAGAAATAAAGACCAACTTTTCCCCAAAACAACTAGAAAACTTGGCATAAATATTTTAAAAGTTTATTATCTGAAAAAGAAAGAAAAAAAAACCAATTCTATTTACAAAATAACGAAATTTAAGTCTCTATGAAGGCAGTGGAGAACTAAAAAGATGGCAAAAGCTTGTAAAGATATAAAAGGAGAAGGAAACCAAGGAAGGTTAAGCTGGATCTTTCATTCTGGAATAAGCAGATGAGAGACTAAGAAACTGAACAATAAATTTGAAAATCTGATGAGGTTAGGGGAGAAAAACTGAAATCCAGAGTCTGCTGGGGAGGAGAGGGTGCATGCTGCTAAATGCTTTAAGTTGGGGCCACAAGGGTTTATGTCCTAAGAATAGGATGGACTGGTAAAGACCAGCTCACTCAGGGACTATGCATAGTAGTCACTGAAACTGCATTAAGGTGATCCAGGACTGTGAGTTCCCACAGACATTTGTCAGTTGAAAAAGGGTATGATCCTTTCTTTAGGAAGCTACTGTCATACTAGGACTCAAACTCTTACTATAATATTTTTATTATACCCAGCACTAAATCAAAAATGAGTACACAGACAAGATAATAATTATAGAAAACCAAAAGAAACATCAGAAGATAAAGATAATGGAGATATCATACATGGGTTTTTTAAATAACCACGGTAAATATATGCAATGAAATAAAAGATTATAAATACTTGAAAAAAACACTAGAAACTATAAAAAAGAAACAATGTTCTAGAATTAAAAATACAATAACCACAGTTAGGAATTCAACCCATGAACTTAGAAGTATATTAAATAGGGACTTCCCTGGTGGCACACTGGTTAAGAATCCGCCTGCAAGTGCAGGGGACATGGGTTCGAGCCCTGATCCAGGAAGATCCCACATGCTGCAGAGCAACTCCCATGCACCACAACTACTGAGCCTGTGCTCTAGAGCCCATGAGCCACAACTACTGAGCCCTCGTGCCACAACTACTGAAGCCCGTGCACCTGGAGCCCATGCTCCACAACAAGAGGAGCCACCACAATGAGAAGCCCACACACCACAATGAAGAGTAGCCCTCGCTCACCACAACTAGAGAAAGCCTGCGCACAGCAATGACAACCCAAAACAGCCAAAAAAAAAAAAAAAAAAAGAATATTAAATAACTCTGAAGAGAAATTTAGTGAACTAGAAAATAGGCCAGAAAAAAACAGAAAGCAGCAGAGAAAAGTGTGGAGGAAAAACGTCTCAAAAGGGGAAAAGAGAAAAAGAGTGTAGGAGAGGTAATATTTGAGGAGATAATGACTGAGAAGGTTCTAAAACTGGAGAAAGACATAAAATGAAAGATGCAAGGTACCCTATAAACCCCAAACAGGAAATAAAATCATTAAAACCATACATAGGCACATCATAGTAAAACTGATGAAAAACAAAGAGAAAGCCTTAAAAGAAATCAGAATACTAAAAACTACTGAATTCTATACTTTAAAATGCTTAAAATAGTGAATTTTATCTCAGTAAAAAAAAAAGCAAAAAAGAAAAAAAAGAAAACAGAGAATAAAGATAGATTATGTTCAGTATATTAATTAAACTTGCTGCTTACCTCAACAGAGACAACGGAATCCAGGAAAAAAACAAAAACTGAATGATAACCTCAAAGTGCTGAAAGAAAGTAGCTGTTAAACAAAACCAAAATATATTTTTCACTGCCTAGAGTCAAACTGAGAGAAATAGTAAAAGAGTGTTCTTCAGGAGGAAGGAAAACAATCCCAGATGCAAACATAGAAATGCGCGAAGAAAGCAGTAGACTACAAAGCTTAAATTTATGGGTAAATCCAATTGCAACAAAAAGAATAAAATACCTAGGAGTAAACCTACCTAAGGAGAAAAAAGACCTGTATGCAGAAAACTATAAGACACTGAAGAAAGAAATTAAAGATGATACAAACAGATGGAGAGATGTACCATGTTCTTGGATTGGAAGAATCAACATTGCGAAAATGACTCTACTACCCAAAGCAATCTACAGATTCAATGCAATCCCTACCAAACTACCAAGGGCATTTTTCAGAGAACAAGAACAAAAAGTTTCACAATTTGTATGGAAACACAAAAGACCCCGAAGAGTCAAAGCAATCTCGAGAAAGAAAAACGGGACTGGAGGAATCAGGCTGCCAGACTTCAGACTATACTACAAAGCTACAGTAATCAAGACAGTATGGTACTGGCACAATAACAGAAATATAGCTCAATGGAACAAGACAGAAAGCCCAGAGATAAACCCACGCACATATGGTCACCTTTTCTTTATTAAAGGAGGCAGGACCGTACAGTGGAGAAAGGACAGCCTCTTCAATAAGTGGTGCTGGGAAAACTGGACACCTACATAAAAAAGAATGAAATTAGAATACTCCCTAACACCATACACAAAAATAAACTCGAAATGGATTAAAGACCTAAATGTAAGGCCAGACACCATAAAACTCTTAGAGGAAAACATAGGCAGAACACTCTATGACATAAATTACAGCAAAATCCTTTTTGACCCACCTCCTAGAGAAATGGAGACAAAAACAAAAATAAACAAATGGGACCTAATGAAACTTAAAAGCTTTTGTACAGCAAAGGAATCCATAAACAAGACAAAAAGACAACCCTCAGAATGGGAGAAAATATTTGCAAATGAAGCAACTGACAAAGGATTAATCTCCAAAATTTACAAGTAGCTCATGCAGCTCACTATTAAAAAAACAAGCAACTTAATCCAAAAATGGGCAGAAGACCTAAATAGACATTTCTCCAAAGAAGATATACAGATTGCCAACAAACACATGAAAGAATGCTCAATATCACTAATAATTAGAGAAATGCAAATCAAAACTACAATGAGGTATCACCTCACACCAGTCAGAATGGCCATCATCAAAACATCTACAAACAATAAATGTTGGAGAGGCTGTGGAGAAAAGGGAACCCTTTTGCACTGTTGGTGGGAATATAAATTGATACAGCCACTATGGAGAACAGTATGGAGGTTCCTGAAAAAACTAAAAATAGAAGTACCATACAACCCAGCAATCCCACTACTGGGCATATACCCTGAGAAAACCATAATTCAAAAAGAGTCATGTACCACAATGTTCATTGCAGCTCTATTTACAATAGCCAGGACATGGAAGCAACCTACGTTTCCATCAACAGATGAATGGATAAAGATGTGGCACACATATACGATGGAATATTACTCAGCCATGAAAAGAAACGAAATTGAGTTATTTGTAGTGAGGTGGATGGACCTAGAGTCTGTCATACAGAGTGAAGTAAGTCAGAAGGAGAAAAACAAATACCATATGCTAACACATATATATGGAATCTAAGAAAAACAAAAAAGGTCATGAAGAACCTAGGGGTAAGACGGGAATAAAGACACAGACCTACTAGAGCATGGACTTGAGGATAAGGGGAGGGGGAAGGGTAAGCTGGGACAAAGTGAGAGAGTGGCATGGACATATATACACTACCAAACGTAAAATAGATAGCTAGTGGGAAGTAGCCACATAGCACAGGGAGATCAGCTAGGTGGTCTGTGACCACTTAGAGGGGTGGGATAGGGAGGGTGGGAGGGAGCGAGATGCAAGAGGGAAGAGATATGGGAACATATGTATATGTATGAGTGATTCACTTTGTTATAAAGCAGAAGCTAAGACACCATTGTAAAGCAATTATACTCCAATAAAGATGTTAAAAAAAGAAAAGAAACGAAATTGAGTTATTTGTAGTGAGGTGGATGGATCTAGAGATGTCATACAGAGTGAAGTAAGTCAGAAAGAGAAAAACAAATACCGTATGCTAACACATATATATGGAATCTAAAAAAAAAATAAACGGTCTGAAGAACCTAGGGGCAGGACAGGAATAAAGACGCAGACATAGAGAATGGACTTGAGGACACGGAGAGGAGGAAGGGTAAGCTGGGACGAAGTGAGAGAGTGGCAAGGACATATATACACTACCAAATGTAAAATAGATAGATAGTGGGAAGCAGCCACATAGCACAGGGCGATCAGCTCTGTGCTTTGTGACCACCTAGAGGGGTGAGATAGGGAGGATGGGAGGGAGACACAAAAGGCAGGAGATATGGGGACATATGTATATGTATAGCTGATTCACTTTGTTATAAAGCAGAACGTAACACACCATTGTAAAGCAATTATACTACAATAAAGGTGTTAAAAAAATCTCTGTACAATTAAGTGCTTTATGTATTATATCATTCACAGTAGGCTTAACTATCCTTTTTTTAACAGATGAGAAAACTGAGCCTTAGAGATGTTAGGTGAATAACTAAGGTTGTAGAGCAGGTCCAGCCAGGTCTAGGACAGAGGCCAGTTACACAACAAAGCACATGCTCTGACTGGCCCCCTGCACTCCCTATATCATTGCAACATGTTTTATAGATTCCAGTATATATTAAATGTGAGTTTTTATAAAATTAACCATATTGATGACATCCTGCAGCACTTTTACGCTTCTGTCTTCCATTTATTTTGCTTCTCTCTTCAACTTAACTTGCTTACAAATAATGTACTGAATGAATTTTATGTGAGGCACTTCATAACCTACCCTTGGATCTTTTCTTTTTTAATCCCTGTTAAAGCGGCTACTTCATCAGTGGTTTTATTTACATTTTTCCCATAAAACATTGATTTTTTTAATTAAAGAATTTGTTTACTTGAAAAAAAAATTTATGGGTAAATCCAGATGAATACAGTTGAGCTTTGAACAACACAGGTTTGAACTACTAGGGTCCACTTATACACGTTTTTTTCCCAATAAATATGTACTACAATACTACACAATCCATTCTTGGCAGAATCCCTGAATGCAGAACCATGGATACAAAAGCCAACTATAAAGTTATATGTGGCTTTTCCACTGCACAGAAGGTCAGCGCCCCAACCCCCATGTTGCTCAAGGGTCAACTGTATTGACTCTAAACAACAATAACAATAATAATAATCTCTTGTGGGGTTTAAAATATAGAGAGGGCTTCCCTGGTGGTGCAGTGGTTGAGAGTCTGCCTGCCGATGCAGGGGACACGGGTTCATGCCCTGGTCCAGGAAGATCTCACATGCCGCAGAGCGGCTGGGCCCGTGAGCCATGGCCGCTGAGCCTGCGCGTCCGGAGCCTGTGCTCCACAACAGGAGAGGCTACAACAGTGAGAGGCCCGCATACCGCAAAAAAAAAAAAAAAAAATAGAGATTTAAAATACAATTAGAATAGCATATAATTTGAGAAGGGGTTAAAATGGAGTTACTGTGTTTGAAGCTTGGAAGAAGCCAAGGATTCACGCTATAATATCTAGGGCATCCACTAAAATGATAATAGAAGAGTATGTAGTTACCATGCTAATACAAGGTGAAAAAATAAGAACTAGTCAATCCAAAAGAAGGCAAGATAAGAGAGGACAAAATGAACTTAGAATGAATGGAAAACATATGAAGGATTTGGCAATATAGATTTAAATGCAAATATATGTACTAATTATAGTGCATGTAAATGAACAAGACACTCCAATTAAATTGTCAGACTAAATACAAATATATATGCTTCATACAGGAAACACATCTTAAATATAAGAATATGGAAAATTAAAACTAAAAAGATAGAAGGATATGTCATGCACACTCCAACTGAAAGAAAGATGATGAAGCTAGACTAATAGACAAAGTAAACCTTAAGGCAAAAAGCATTACTAGAAACAGAGTGGGATGTTTTGTAATGATAAAGGGATCAATCCATTAAGAAGATAAACAATTCTAAATTTATATAAACCTAATAACATATCTTTGAAATATATAAGGAAAAATTATACAGGATTAAAAATGGAAATAAGCTGTTCAAAAGGTTCAAACTTCCAGTTGTAAGATCCGTAAGTACTAGGAATGTAATGTACAACATGATGGCTATAGCTAACACTGCTGTACAGTATGTTTGAAAGTTGTTAAGAGAACAAACCCTAAGAGTTCTTATCACAAGGGAAAAAAAACATGTTTTTCTTTTTTTTTGCATCTATATGAGAAGACAGATGTTAACTAAACTTATTGTGGTAATCATTTCACAATATATGTAAGACAAGTCATTATGCTATACACCTTACACTTATAGAGGCATACCTCAGAGATATTTCAGGTTTGGTTCCAGACTACTGCAATAAAGCAAATGTTGCAGTAAAGCAACTCACACAAATTTTTTGGTTTCCCAGTGCATATAAAAGTTATGTTTACACAATACTGTAGCCTATTAAGTGTGCAATAGCATTATGTCTAAAAAAATAATGTATATAGCTTAATTTAAAAATACTTTATTGTTTAAAAATGCAAACCATCATCTAATATCACAGGATTGCCACAAACCTTCATTTTGTTAAAAACATAGTATCTGAGAAGCACAATAAAGTAAAGCGCAATAAAATGAGTTATGCCTGTACACTGCTGCATGTCAATTATATCTCAATAAAACTGGAAAAAAAAGCTGAGACCACACACACACACACACAAGAGAAAATGGAAACAGACAAATCCACAACCACAGTGGGAGATTTCTGGGTGAATTTTATCAAATATTACAGGATCCATGAGAGGTCTCAGAGGTCTTTTCTAGTGAATTTTATCAAATATTACAGGATTCATGAACATAATATATCACCAATCTTAAACTCTTACAGAGTTTAAGTTTAAAAAAACGGAACACTTCCTTAATTATTTAATAAAGTCAGCATAATTTTAACTCCAATACCTGACCAAAAAAAAAAAACATTATTAGAAAGAATAATTACGTGCCAAAATCATTCAAGAACATAGGTGCAAAAACCTAAATATAAGATTGCAAACTGTACCCCATATTATATAAAAATGACCATGGTGAATTTATTCCAAGAATAAAACAGGTTTTTTTTTAAACATTGATTTTACAATGTTATTTACCACACTAACAGAATAAAGGTCAAAAATCAAACAACCATTTTCGTAGATGTGGAGAAAGTATTTGATGATATCCAACACCTCCTTTTGCTAAAAACTCTTAGCAAATTGGGAAAAGAAATAAAATTTCTTGATTTGATAAATGGCATCCACAAGAAAAACATGCAGTTAAAATCATACGTAATGGTGAAATAGTGGCCATTTGGCCCTTAAGTTTAAAATCAGACAAGCATTTCACTCTCAGCACTTCAATACTGACCTAGAGGTCCTAATGAGTGAAATGAGGCAGGAAAAAGAAATAAAGGCTTAAATATTAGAAAGGAAGAGAAATAAAACTTTTTTTCATATATGACATAACTGTATACATAGAAAATTCTAAGGAAGCCACAAAAACCCTTGAAATATTTTAAATTATTAATTAATTTTAAAGTCAATAAACAAATCAATTGTTTTTTACCCTAGGTACAAGCAAATTAGAAAATAAATTCTACATTATTATTCACAGTAACATCAAAATAATAATTTTATAAAATAAATTTAATAAAAGATGTGTATAAGGTATCTACTGAAAACTATAAAATACTGATGAAAGAAATTAAAGGATATGTAAAAAGAGTATGATATTTATTATGCTCATGGATTACAAGACTTCAAAATATCAATTCTCCCCAATTTGAGCTACAGCTCCAAAGTCAGAAGACTTACATTACCTAATTTAAAGACTTATTCTATGTAAAAATATAATTATTAAGACACGGTTATTGGTACAGCAGACAAATAGATTAACAGACTAAAAAGTCCAAAAGTAGAGCCACATAGATATGGTCGACTGATTTTCAAAAAGGCACCAAAACATTTCAATTAGGGAAAAGGTTTTTCAACATATGTTGTAGGAATTACAGGACAATCATATTTTTTAAATGAACAAATGGTTCAATAAATGGTGCTGAACAACTGGACAACTATACATGAAAAAAGTGAATCTAGATACGGACCTTACACCCTTCATGAAAATTAACTCAAAGTGGATCATAGACCTAAATGTAAAATGCAAAACTATAAAACTCCTAGAAGGTAACATAAGACAAAATCTAGATGACCTTGAGTATGGCAATGACTATTTAGATACAACACCAAGGGCGTGATCCATGAAAGAAATAACTGAACTGGACTTCATTAAAATTAAAAACTTCTGCTCTGCAAAAGATGATGCCAAGAGAATGAGAACACAAGCCACAGACTGGGAGAAAATATTTGCAAAAGACACATCTGATAAAGGACCGTTATCCAAAATATACAAAGAACTCTTAAAACTCAACAAGAAGAAAACAAACAATTCAATTTAAAAACCGGACCAAAGATCCTAACAAGATACTCCACCAAAGAACATACACAGATGTTAAATAAGCATATGAAAATATGCTCAACATCATATGTCATCAGGGAAATGCAAATTAAAACAATGAGATTCTAGTACACACCTATTAGAATGGCCAAACTCTGGAACACAGACAACACCAAATGCTGACAAGGATGTGGAGCAACAGGAATTCTCATTTGCTGCTGGTAGGAATGCAAAATGGTACAGCCACACGGGAACATAGTTTGCCAGTTTCTTACCAAAATAAGCATACTCTGACTATGTGATTCAGCAACTGCACTCCTTGGTGTTTCTCCAAAGGAGTTAAAAACATGTCTACAAAAAAACCTGCACATAGACGTTTATAGCAGTTTTATCCTTAATTGTGAAAACTTAGAAGCAACCAAGACGTCCTTTAGCAGGTGAATGGATAAATTAACTATGGTACATCTAGACTATGGAATATTATTCGGCACTAAAAAGAAATGAGCTATCAAGCCATGAAAAGATATGGAAGAACCTTTTAAATACATATTTAAGTGAAAGAAGTCAATCTGAAAAGGCTACATACAGTATGATTCCAAATATATGACATTCTGGAAAAGGCAAAACTATGAAGACAGTAAAAGATCAGTGGTTGCCAGGGGTTAGGGAGGAGGGAGAGATGAACTGGCAGAGCACAAAGGATTTTTAGCACAGTGACACTATTCTGTATGATATTATGATGGAGGATACATGTCATTATAAATGTGTCAAAACCCATAGACTGTATGACACCAAGAGGGAACCCTAATGTAAACTATGGATTTGGGGTGATGATGATGTAGGTTCGTAGGCTGTAACAAATGTATTACTGTGGCGTAGGATGTGGAGGGTGGGGGAGGTGGTGCATGTGTGGTGGCAAGGTGTACTTTCCATTCAATTTTGTTGTGAATCGAAAACTGGTCTAAAATCTATTAAAATGGGGGGAAAAATAACGTTGACCTCCACCTCACACACTACACAAAATTTGGGATGTACGGTAGTGGGGGAGGCAGGGGTGAGAGGAATAGTTAAGTAATACTTTCTGCTTGATTTTGGAATCTAAAGCCCCTCTAAAAAAATAGTCTATTAAAATAGAAAGAAAATGGACATTTACCTCTACATCCCAGCATAAACAAAATTTAGTTGTTTATGGATAACAGATCCAGTTTTAGCATGAAAGCTAAAACTGGAAAGCTTCTAGAAGTAAACATAGGTGAATATCTTTATCACTTTGGGCAGGCAGATTTTTCTTGTAACACAAAAATATTAAACATAAAGGAAATATTGATGAATTCTTCATTAATTTCTCTATCAAAATACACCATTAAAAGAGTAACAAGAAAAGCTACAGACTTGGGAGAATATGTTTTCAATGCATATATCTAAAAAAGGACTTGTATTCAGAACTTAGGATCCCCACAATATAATAGAGACAAAAATCCAAAAAAAATAGCCAAAGAGCTAGACACTTCACAAAATAAGGTATCAATATATGAATGGCCAATGAGTACAAGAAAAGGTACTCAACACCATTAATCATCAGAAAAGTGTAAATTAAAACCAAAAGAGGATAATACTTCACAGCCACAAGAATGGCTAAAACTAAAAAGACTGACAACACTAAATATAAGTGAGGCTGTGGAATTCTTAAGGAAAAGATATGATTACTCATCTCTTTGTCCCTAGTAACCAGTACTGCACCTGTAAATAGGAGAGTGTTAAGTAAATATTCCAGGGATAGCTGGATTGATGAATAGAAGGGAGAAAAGGTGGCAGAGGAGGGCAAAAATGAGAGCAACAGGAAAGAAAGGAGGGGAAAATGGAGGGTAGAAAAATTAGAATTAGGCAGCTCCTTATTTAAGTAAAAATCACACAGTGTTTAAACTGTACTGTTTGAAAGTAAAATACATTTGGAAAACAAAACAAATATCAAATCAATCCCTCTTTAACAAAATCCAAAACATTTTCAAAACTTAATTACAAAAAAAAATTCAGGAGGTCCTTTATACAAACAACTTGGCAGAATCTGAAGTACAAGAAATTCTATATTCCATAAGAGACAAAGACCAACATAAAACTGAACTACCAGTTAAGGCCCCTCCAAAATTTTTTTAGTATAATTTACTGTTGTGATAAGTTATTCTCATTAAGTTTTCTGTGTATTAAACATGTTCAGGCATCACAATTAATACTCGAGGCCCAAGTTTATTCAGATCTGTGTTTACCAAACGCCCCCTATTACACATTACACCAAATGTGCCCTATTATACATTTAGGATCCAAATAACAGAGGACTCAGTTTGGTTCTAAAATACCATGTGATTAACAATTTTGTATTTTCTAGGTAACTCAAATTATTTAGATATAAAATTATACATTCATAACATAAAAGTATACTGGTCTTTTCACTAAACCATATCTATGTCGAATGAGATCGGGTATGTTACCCTATACTCCAGTTCACCTTCAGCAAACTGCCAGGGCTTTCCTTTGAACTCCCACCACTGTTGCCATCCTTGTTCTACCCAGAGGTGGGGTCTGGAACTAATCTTGTTACCATGGGTAAGAGGTCTTTGATATAAGCCATGGATACCCATATACCCTACATATCCATTATTATTCTTCTAAATGTTTGAAACCAAGTGAGATTGACAGGTAAACACAAAGCCTAAAAACACATCATATCCCCAGGGCCTGCCCTCAAAAAAATTTTGGGAAGCTAGAGAAATATATCTTCATATTGAATTCATATTGAAAATTCCCCATGTACCCTCTGTCATCAGAATGTTCCTTTGATTCTCAGGAATCCCCATGAAAGGTCAGGAGCTTACCATTTTTAGCACTCTGTGCCCAGATCTTTGCTCCTACTTTTCCAAATAAAAAATGTTTCCATCCACCACTCCCTTATGGTTTCTCCTCTGCTACATGATATGTTACATAAAAGGATAAAGAAATTTATGTAGAGGCAAGAATAGTTAACCACGTGGTATTTCCCCTTCTAGGAAATATTTTTAAATGGTTACAAGGGGTCTCTGGAAACAAGTATAACACACATATGACTAGTGGTACTGACTACTCCACAAGTCTCTGGTATTGGCTGCCACAATGCTAATTAATCCCCCGTTAGAACATGTACGCTACAGAAGAAGCCCTTCAACATAAGGCAATATTGTCCACTTCCTTCAACATTTTGAGGGCAAAGGAACCATGCTGCCTTCACACTTTTCCAAAAGAAGTTAATTCAGCATTCAGAATTGTGTGAAACACCTCTGTATTTGGCACCACCGTGTGCAGTAAAGGGTTAACTCAGAAGGCCTGGTTATTCCAAAGGTCTTCAGGGCTGACCCTTAACAGGCTACAGGGAAATAACCTATAAACCCTTGGAACATCCTGCCTGATCAGAATGTCTTTGTATACCTGGGGCCTTGGACCACACCAGACAGAATATGCTAACAATGTGATTTAACTTGAACACTGCTTTTTGTTACCCTGGGCCACACTGGAGTTTGATCACGGAGGAAGTGGGGGGGCAGTGGCGGGCCTGTGCTGGAGACTGAGTAGCTAAGGTCAGTCATGTGGAGCTCCATGCCTACACGACTGACCCCTAATAAAACCCTGGCCACCAAGGCTCCAATGAGCTTACTGGTTGGCAACACTCTTCATGTGCTATCACACTTTGTTAATGGGAGAATTAAATGCTGCCTCTATAACTCCACTGGGAGAGGACAACTGGAAGCCCGTGCCCAGTTTCTCCTGGACTCTGCCCTATGTGCCTTGTTTCCTTTGCTGCTTTTAATTTGTATCCTTTCACTATAATGAGCCATAACGGCAAGTACAGCTTTTCTAAGTTCTATGAGTCCTTCTGGCAAATCATCCAGAGAGTTGTCTTGACACAACTATGTTTTCTTATTTTCATACAACCAATAAAATAGTCTTTTGTTGATAAGTTGTGTGCTAGCTTGCTCTTGTATCATTGTGTGCTTGAGCTGTCTCTCTCTCTGCCTATGTCTGCTGTCTGTCTGTCTGTCTGTCTCTTTCTCTCTCTCTCTCTCTCTCTCTCTCTCTCTCTCTCTATATATATATATATATATATATATATATGCTCACCAGATAGGAAATTAATTTATTGCTATAAGCAACCATTTTGACAAACTACAAGAAAAGACAAGTGTGAAAATGAGAGTTATTTATATTCAGACAAATGGCAGACAAGTCTACACAACAGCCCAAAGGCAAAATATCAGTGGCTCTGGGAGGGAGACAAATTAGCCCGGCATTTTTAATTAAAATTGGGCTGCTTCCTGGAATGCAAAGATTTTTTTTCCACTTCTCTCTCACCAAAGACAGCAGCCACATATTTTAAGTATGTTTCTAAAATTAAAATTGCAAGCATTAAATTTGAGCATATATGAAAGTGCATTAGATAACCTTTACTGGGCTTTCCCTGACATCCTTACTATAATTTGAATTTTCATAACTAAAATATCCACTCGTAGATAGAAAATTTGAAGGCAGAAAGGTAAATTTTGACTTTCTGGCATTTTTTAACACTTACAGCCTATTTTCATCATCCAAAGCTATTACAAAATGTTCTAGCCAATGTGGAGGGACAGAGAGAAAAGATAGTATAAAACCCAAGGAGTGGAAAGAGAAAACAAGAGCAAACGCCATGTAATATCTAAACGCTCTTACGTCTCCTATACCTCATGGGACTGAGAATACTCTGCCAGCCATGGTAAAATGACACAAATTCAGTCTTATCCTTTCATGCCTTTCCACCTCCTTCCTCTCAAGCTTTCCTAACTTCTTTCCTTTTGGACAGAGCCCTAAGCAGGACGCTTTCCTGATGCCTAACCAAAATGGCACCACAGGCACCTGAATTTCCTTCTTAACCAAACTTTGCTCAACTTCTTGTCTTTTCATAATTCTATACTCTTCCATGTGTCTCTGGGTGGTAACAGGCTCATCAGATAGGGTACAAAGATTCTGGCTCCCAAGCCAGGCAGTCTAACTTTACTATCAAGTTCAGCATTATACTCTATTTGCTCTAGAATAATTTTCCTATAAATAGAGCACTGGAAGGAGATGAGCAAACTCTTGATCTGAAGCTCCAGCCATAAATGAAGTCAACTATGAAAGAGGTTTGTTTTGTCATTCAAATAACGGTTGTCTCATACCTTTAGGTGAGAACTGCCTTGCTGGAACCTGGCAATAATTTCCACTCAATCTAGAAAACTGGTTATCTTTCCTTCCTCTTAAAGATACCTAGGTCTTGTCTGGTCATCCTGGGAATAATATTCAACTCAACTTGGATTAGGGAATTCAATCTCCTGTCTACATGTCTTTTTAGAATAGCAAAAGGTACAACATATTTTTTCTCATCTATTTTATTTAGGATATTCACCATTCCACAAGTTGTGAACACTGGATATTCCATAAACTGAGACCAGCAGAGGAACCATTATTTGTATTTGATGTTCTTCTGTCCTACTTTCTGGGCTGTTTCTGTTCAAGCTTATCTCAAAACCTCTGTACCCTTTCATGCAACATTCAAGTAACAAATTTAGTTATCATGCAGGTACTGTATGCCAGGTACTCTGCTATTTGCTGAGTTCCATTTCTCCTTCAAACTCGGGTGTTTTTATATGATGGTGGTTTACAATACTCCCCCTCCAAGATAAGACATTTGCATTTTCACAGTGACCTTGAATACCCTATACCTAGGAAGTAATTCTAATGGTGAATTTATAGATGATGAAAGATATCTCTGGAGAGATATCTCTGAGATATTTTCTAATACTCTTCAAATCATAACCTGTAAGCCATCAACTAGATTTCATACTAGTAACAAAAGCTAAACTTGTACCCAAAATTTTCTTTCAAATCACCTCATCAAACAACTATGCTTATACCCGCCCTTGGACTGGAGCATTCTCTCAAAAGACCCTATCAAGCATGAAGTATGAAGGCCATTTCTGCAGGTGACAGTCCATATGTAATTCAGAACAATCTCTGAACATGTGTACCCTTGTTCTATTGTGGTATTGATTTCATTGAGTCCTGGAGCTCTCTTTAGATTAAAAGTAGCCTCTCAGCTGCCTCTCCCAGACCTCCAGAATGAAGACTTCATATAGCAATCTTAGATTAAAAGAAAAGAACAATAATTGATGCTTATAATCCTAACTTTGAGTAATCATGATGAAATTAAATAATAATTAGCATACTACACTTAAGAAAAAGGAAAGCTGGGAAGAGAGTAAGTTGTTTCAGAAATACATCCCTATAAAATGAAGTATATGCATAGAAACAGGCCTGAAAAGACGTTCACCCAGCTGATATGATGGTTATTTCTGGATAACAGGATTATGAGTGATTTTTAGAAACTTTTCGCTTGATTATATTTTCTAATCTTTCTACAATAAACACGTTTTGTAATTATTAAGCTATTTTCAATAAAAATAATTAAAATCTGTGTACAAGTACTGAGGAGTACTTAAAGAAGTGGCTTTTAGAGTCACAGACATCTGTAAATAGTATTTTATTAAGGTATTGCAGGCATCTAACACAATGCCTAACACATAGAAAGTGAATAATGAATGTTCATAGAATCAGACCAAAATGTGTCTTCCTTTGTACACAAGGAATGATTTTAGCATTTCATCTGCATTGTTTGCACTGTTGAAATGCCTATATTTTAAATTAGTAATCTTTGAATTTGGCTTGTATTTTGGATATTACCTGATAAACTCTCTTTCTTCCAAATTTATCTCGTTTGTAAACTTTGGAAATTGGGCTGGGCTGCAATTCTTCAAAGAATCTTCTATTTCACTACATTAGCTTTGTTTTAGCAATACTGTTGGAGGCTCCATACATAAGCATTAGTCTAAATCACCCAAATCTGACCCTAAACTCTCAAACCCTCCCATAAAAAATGTTAAGGCTTGGAATATTACTGAAATAACCTCTCTGAAATCACCAGAAATTCTCTAATTTAAATTCAATCATTACCAACACTCAAGCACTAGAGACTAAAAGATTTTGATCTCAACAACAGAGTGAGTTTTCTTTGTAGCCATGCATTTTGAAAATATATCCAGGTGGAAGTGTGACTTTGCAAAGCTGCTTAATTTTGATCAAGAGCTATTTCTTTTGGCCACATTCTCTTACTAATATACTGACAGAATTCATGAAAGAAATAATAATGATGTGTAGCATAAATCCAAAAGAGGAAAGAGGTAGTAGTTGGGGCTTTGGGTACTGATGGGTATTCTTTTATTAAGCAATCTTTCTTAAAAAGCTTGAAATGTAAAAATTCATTTTAAAAACACAGTTTGATAGCTCCTATTGGTTAATTCATCAGCTTAAACCACTTTTTTTTTTAAAGGAAAATCAGATTCTATTCAGAACTACACCACTGTTGAGTACTACACCTTGAAGAGGGTACACTGGGTACTACAAAATCAAATGGCTGCTTCTCCGTCAAAGTGAGCCAAGCATGAGCTTCAACTACTGCCATTGCTCTGGTTAAGAAACTCTTGAACAAATCTGGTAGGCTGGGCCTAGGAGAAAAGAAGTTTATTCCTACAGGAAGAGAGAGAGCCAGATGGGAAAAAACAGAAACCTTGACCCTGCAACAAAGTCTTAGTGTTCTGAGGGGAGAAGTGACTCCACATTTAGCAAATGACTACTGCTCAACTCTTGTCCTTGGCCCACCCCCATGGATACATGTCTGAGTTCTAAGAAGAGAGAATATTGTACGTGTAAGTTGCAAAATGCTGTTTCAACAAAAAGCTCTAATACTTTGGGAAAGAAGCATATTATTCTGGAACTCCGCTAACCACACAGGACAAAATGAAAGAGAGGTCTCTCTGCCACAGAGAACTGTTTATCTGTTCCACCATCAGTGCTTTGAATTATCAGAGTGTTTGTGTCTAGAGGAGCAGCAGTAGTGTCCAAGGGAAGAATGGCAGCAACCAGCAGGAGACTGCCATTTCCCCTGAGGGGTAATAGAGCAATGATGCGGCCCCTAAGAGCCAGTAGAGTACAAGTACCAAGTACCACCCCACCACACACAAACAGTAGACTACAGTACCTAACAGTGACAGCAGTATCCAGTGGGAAACTAGTGCCAGGTAAAAGATAGCACAGAAGGAGAAGTGCCCAGCAGAAGCACACAGCATAAGCTGTGTGGGTTCACTAGTTGTATCTGGACACCCTGAGAAATATTAGGCAGAGGATAGGGAAGAGCAAGAAGGGGAGAAGGGCTTTGCAAAGAGCTAGAGGTCTTGTATACGTAGGTAGAAGCAAGGGTCTGTGAAATTTAGTACTGTTAATGTTCCTCAGTTTCCTCACCTGTAAAATGGAGGTAATCATACTCTTATATCAAAGGATTGTTGTAAGAGTTAAATGAGATAATATAAAAAGCATTTAGAATAATATCTGGCACAAGAAGCACTATGTTAATGTCCTTACTGTTATAAAATCATGCTGCAGGGCTTCCCTGGTGGCGCAGTGGTTGAGAGTCCGCCTGCCGATGCAGGGGACATGGGTTCGTGCCCCGGTCCGGGAAGACCCCACATGCCGCGAAGCGGCTAGGCCCGTGAGCCATGGCCGCTGAGCCTGCGCATCCAGAGCCTGTGCTCCGCAATGGGAGAGGCCACAACAGTGATGAGGCCCGCATACCGCCAAAAAAAAAAAATCATGCTGCAGTACATTTATTTTTGTTATTTATTCAATCAATCAATAAAAGGCTGAACTTTAATGTTAAAATATCTACAATTTGTTGTCTTAAGTACTACCCAATGTAGATTTCTACAGGCTTAGGTATAATGAGCAACTCCAGCTCATCTTCAAAAATCCCAGATAGGGACGTCCCTGGTGGTGCAGTGGTTAAGAATCCACCTGCCAATGCAGGGGACACGAGTTTGATCCCTGGTCTGGGGAGATCCCACATGCTGCAGAGCAACTAAGCCCGTGTGTCACAACTACTGAGCCTGCGCTCTAGAGCCTGTGAGCCACAACTACTGACCCCATGAGCCGCAACAACTGAAGCCCACGTGCTGCAGCTACTGAGCCCGCGTGCTGCAACTACTGAAGCCTGCGCACCTAGAGCCCGTGCTCCACAACGAGAAGCCACCTCAGTGAGAAGCCCGAGCGCTGCAACAAAGAGTAGTCCCCACTCACCGCAACTAGAGAAAGCCCGCGTGCAGCAACAAGACCCAATGCAGCCAAAAATAAAAAATAATAATAATAAATAAAATTAAAAAAGCATCTCTCATACTACACCCAACTTCCAATTTGAAAAAAAGAATGCTTCCCTGGTGGCGCAGTGGTTGAGAGTCCACCTGCCAATGCAGGGGACACGGGTTCGGGCCCCGGTCCGGGAAGATCCCACATGCTGCGGAGCGGCTGGGCCCGTGAGCCATGGCCGCTGGACCTGCACGTGCGGAGCCTGTGCTCCGCAACTGGAGAGGCCACAACAGTGAGAGGCCCACGTACCGCAAAAAAAAAAGAAAAAAAAAGAAAAAAAGAAAATCCCAGATAAATCTATGGCTATGTAAATATGAATACAACAATGATATAATATTATTTTTTTAATTGCAGTAACAGATAATTCACTTGCATTTTAGAATTATTGTCCTTTATAATCAAGTAAATGTCACTATAGGTGTAATGACTTTCACTAACACTCAATGTGAATGTGTTGCCAGGTTCACCAGCTATTCGTTTATTCTTTAGCACTATGCTTACAATTTGGGTAACTACATTGGTGTCTGGTTTATACTGACTTGACAAATTAGCTAATCTCACCTAAGGTGTGGGAAACTGATTCAAAGATCGCTTAGTATATGTATTCTCTAACATTCTTTTTTCCTTCAAAGTATAATTTCACTAAAGTAACAAGACTTACCAAAAAAAGTTTCTACCTTAGAGTAAGACTTAAAGAAATAAAAACATTTGGTTCATAAACTCTCAATTGTGATCCATAATTTCTGACTCCCTATGAGAGAGATGTGAAAAATGATCCTCCAGATACCCTGAATCTCTTTCATAGAATCAAAAGCTTTCTGGAGGGCTTCCCTGGTGGCGCAGTGGTTTTGAGAGTCCACCTGCCGATGCAGGGGACACAGGTTCGTGCCCCGGTCAGGGAGGATCCCACATGCCGCAGAGCGGCTGGGCCCGTGAGCCATGGCTGCTGAGCCTGCGCGTCCGGAGCCTGTGCTCCGCAGCAGGAGAGGCCACAACAGTGAGAGGCCCGCATACTGCGAAAAAAAAAAAAAAAAGCTTTCTGGAGCTCCTGAGTGTATGTGAGGTTTACTGCAGTAATTTGGAGCTGTAGGACAACCCTCATAAAGAACTTGTTCACTCTAGAATTTTCTCACATGAAAGACTGACTTTTAGCTGCCCATTACAATATCTTAAAAGAGAGACTGCAGCTGTTTTCACCCATGCCCTAAGCTTTCAATCTGTGTTTCCTCTCCTCCATGGCAAACAGAGGAGAGAAACAGAAAGACAGAGGCATGTCAGGTTCCAGTCCGTGACTACCAGTGGTTTCCCAGTTGGTACAAATGGATGGGTGAAGTTGCCATCTGCTGAAATGGGTAACACTGGAAGACCACTAGGTGTTCACGCAAAGATGTAAGTTTGCCTTTCGTCCTTCAGAACTCCTCAGCACCAAGTACGCAGGAAATTTATGCAGTCATCTGCTTATCCAGGCCAAGACCCGTCTCCTAGCCTACCATTCTAGACTATTCCTGACCCCTTTTTTCTTCTCATCACACTGACAAGTAGAACCTCCCAATTCTGTGTCCTATTTCCTCAGGAATTTTCTCTTTATGGTTTATTTCAGAAACAAATCCTAACTAAGGCATTGATGGAGGCCAAATGGTTTTGGATGTTCTTCCATCCATCTTATCGTAATTGGGCTATAACACAAACTTCCAAAGAACCAAATAACAATGGGAGTTTGGGGTCCTATAGCAAGGTCAGGGAGGAATACATTTTTGTGCAGGTGGACATTTCAGTGCCCATCATATTATATAATATACAAGACCCTGGTCTCATTTTAATAAAACATCAAAGGAAAGATAAGTAAATTCAGACATCCTCCTGTGTGGAACTTTCTCCAGTTGTCATCAGGCAGAAATGACAACTCCCTGCCTTGAACTCACATAGAACTTTCTTTTAAATTTTTTATAGGGAACTTACCATTTTAATGTTTTTATTCTATTTACCTGTGCATATGTATTCCCACATACTGAGAACTGACTCAATTCCTGCACTCTCTTACTTCCCCCTCTTGTTCCTTCTCTTCTTTCCCCCCTTTACACATACACACACACATACACACACACACACACACACACACCCCCCACACACACACATTCTTTCTCACTCTGTCTCTCTCTCTCCTACTGCACAGTGCTTTGCAAATAATGCATGTGCAGTCAATGGCTACGGAATAACAGATTTAGAAAATAGATTTTAAAGTTTTATTTGTACATGGAGAAAGTCATTCTATTCTGGCCTATGATAAAAAGGCACCACAGGCAATCAATTTTTGTCTCTCTTAATCACAACGATAATATGCCTCTTCCAAAGCCTTGTCTAAACCAGGTTTGCTTTTATTTTGTATTTGTTTAGCAAATTGAAGAAAGTACCTTATATACTTTAAACCTATTGACATTTCATCTAATGCCAAGGTCAATAGTTAAGATTTCTCCTTAAGATACTATGAGACAAAAGACAAATATAAATCTACAGATTGGTTTGTAAAAGAACCTTATTAATTTAGACCACAATAATGTGAAATTTGTTATCATTTGAAAAAAGTTTGGTATGAAAAATTATAACATGGACAAAATTTCAAGGAACATATTTATACTTTTAACCAACAATTTCAAGCATTTTAAAAGAAGTCCATTGTTTGCCAATAACAGATATGCAAATAAAAGATATGAAAATTATAATTACCTACTCACTAAGGAAGTTTCTCTAAGAAACCCTATTAAACTATACTGTTTAATATTTCTAATTCTTATAATATTTTAATTGTTTTTGTCTTTCTCCCTCCACTAGAAATCAAGCTTGATGATAATAGGGTTTCATCTATTTTGTTCACTGCTATGTTCTCAGCACTTAGAACACAAGCTGGCATGTAGAGATGTTTAATAAATAGTTGCTAAATAAGTAAGAGCATAGATGATATCACTAAGTGTATTTGAAGGTGATAGAATATATTTTTTTTTTTGCGGTACGCGGGCCTCTCACTGTTGCGGCCTCTCCCATTGCAGAGCACAGGCTCTGGACGTGCAGGCTCAGCGGCCATGGCTCACGGGCCCAGCCGCTCTGCGGCATGTGGGATCCTCCCTGACCGGGGCACAAACCCGCGTCCCCTGCATCGGCAGGCAGACTCTCAACCACTGCGCCACCACGGAAGCCCAATAGAATATTTTTAAAACACTGAAATTTTATTACTCAAATTCAAATTGTGGACTAATGCAATAGTCCCCACGGTGTTCCAATCAGCATCCCTTATTAACTTTAACTCCAAAGCTTTACCATTTTGGAAATTATCACTACAAATTAGTAGAGAAATCTTCCGTCTTCTACAAAGCTGTAAGGGTGGAATCGCTTTTAGAATGCCAATATAAATTCAAACACATATAAAGAATTTAATTTCCTTGGTTTGCTCTGTTTTCAGCTATTCCAACCAGCTCATTGACCAAAATAATATACAGTTGATCTATAAAGTAGATAAACCATAGCATGCCATGTATTAGGGAAGACATTTTATGCAAATTTCTTTTAAGACTGAATTGCTCATAAAGCCTTAAACAACATCTTTTTCCCCCTCTGCCATCTTCCCTCCTACACCACCTATCACCTACTCCAAGCATTTCTGAGCATTAGTGTTCAATTTCCATGTACTTCACTCAAGCAAACAGGCTGAGAAACTTGTGGTGTTTAAAGAGTGTCGTTTTTAAAGAACAAAACAATTATCCCTAATCTCCTCTTCAAACAAAAAGAGGTTTCAATGTTGAAAGCATGTGTTCAATCTCCACCAGCTCATAAACTTTAATGTTCTTATTGTCATTTGTTTATTGTGTTCTTTGATCATTTCTGACACCACTATTATCAACTTTCTCTATATTAATGCCATTTTACGACTTGTAAATAATACAGCAGAAGCAGAGGTAAACAGCCAGCAAGTGGAATGGCTTGGCTTTCACAAATGCACCGGATCTTACTACTGGTTATTGCCTAATCTGACTCTTCCATCCCATCCTAGATAAGAATACTTCTAAAAGTCTTGCAACAAAATAATTTGAAAATGCTTAAAACATTTCTCCATGGGCCGTCAAAGGAACCAGACCTTTATTATTCCAAAAACCTCCTGGAAATTCACCCTCTATGTCTGAGTGTTTTGACAAAAAAAGACCGTATCAAACATTAAACATGCTGAGAAATGTTTGAGGCTCCAATACATACCTAAAACAGAATCATACAAGATCCCTTACCCATCCAGTAGGCCAGTGACATTCAAACTGATCTTTTTTCTCTAGCAGTGAAATATGCACTTTCCCCTCAACCCAACCTGAAACAAAAAATATCTTACATAGCAACTCGGTCCATGAAACATATAAGCAGAGTGGCTCTCCTTGAATCAAGTGTGGAAGACCAGGATACCCACCAGCTTAAGAGCTGGTGATGTCAAGCCTCAGCCAGCAGCGAACCTGGCCTAGAGGCAGAGCAAAGCAATAAAGGGCCAAGGAATCAGGCAAAAGATTAGGAAATAAGGGTTAAGACTTAGGCATGCACAGGTTCCAGTAAGAGGGATGCTGAATGAATAACAAGAGAGAAGGTATAGATCCAGCTGCCTTCCTATACTGCTACCTCCCAGACCACACACTCAGACCAAGCTTTGTTGAGCACAATGGTAACTATTTTGCTATAAGTGTAGTGATGGACTCAAGAATGTGGATTACCTATAAGGATTGGGTGGCTGTGTGGTTAAAAATACCCAGCAGTGTGCCAGATGCTTAAGTTAACATGCCCCCAGGAGACTGGCAATCTGCCTTCACCTCTAAAGCTGGCACTAAAGGGCTACTGGCAAGCTAATATGAGCACCAAGTTGCCCTTCCAGGTGCAGGAAGAGATTTCCATCCAGGCAGACCTAGGAGACACTGCGGATTAGGCTCTAGCCCACCACAATAAAGTGATTATCGCAATACATAGTGACTCACATGAATTTTTTATCTTCCCAGTGCATATAAAAGTTATGTTTATGCTATACTGCAGTCTATTAAGTGGGCAATAGAATTATGTCCAAGAAGACAATGTACATATCTTAGTTAAAAAATACTTTATTGCTAAAAATGCCGTTCATTATCTGAGACTTCGGCGAGTCATAATCTTTTTGCAGTAGTAACAAAGATCACTGATCAAAGGTCACCATAACAATTATAGTAATAATAAAAAAGTTTGAAATATTTTGAGAATTACCAACATGTGACACAGAGACATGAAGTGAGCAAGTGCTAAAATGGTGCCAACAGACCTGCTCAACTCAGGGTGGCCACAAACCTTCAATGTGTAAAAAGTGCAATATCTGCAAAGCACAATAAAGTGAAGTACAGTATATATGCTTGTGTATTTACTCTATCTAATTGAGTCCAACAAAAGGCTTTTATCAAAAGGATGCCCAAGATAAGGATACGGTCTGAGACCCTGGTACAGACTTAAACTACCCGGTTCCTGACAGGTGCTAAGCCACAATTATGGCCCTCATAGGCTTTCTGCATGTAGTTTAAAAAGGTGTGTTCCAATCAACTGAGGTAAGTAGCTGCAGATTATTCTATCACTAGGACTGCCACTCTTTACATTTGGCATTCTGAGCCACAGTAAAAAGAATGCCAAAGTACAGCCATAAAAATAAGTAAAATATGGTTGCTACATCCTTGGAGAATAATTTTTTAAAAATCAATTAATGGACAAGGGGAAGGAAACAAGTGTGTATGACTGCAAGTGTGAGTGTGTGTGAGAGAGAAAGAGAGACGTCTTGTGCAAATTGTGATCTGCCTCTTAAAACATAATACATTTCTGCCCCTGCCTCATTGTGGAACTTTGGATGAGTCTTTTCTCCTTTTGGGGACTCATCTACCCCAAAGGGAAAATGATGGCTTCAGTATGAATGATCTGTGAGGTCTCTTGCAGCTCTCATAGTCTCTGGTTCTAAAACTCTTTTTGAAAATCTAGATTTCAGCTATAGGTACAAAGACCACAGAGGGACTGAGTAAGTCTTCCTTTCCTTGTATCTTTCCTTCATCTTCTAATTGTGCCTTCATTTTCCATTTGTCATAACAGTAATTTATGTACCCTCCCACCAGGCAATCTCTGCCTCATTTCCTGGCAATAAAGAATAATTTCTTTTATTCTAAATTAAGAGCTATGGGAAGCTCTGAATCCATCTCCTAAACCTTTCTTGTGAGGCCCTTTGTAAGGAGAATGGTGGGGGGGACTGCTGTCCAATGTTGTAAAGGACACCATCCCGTTTCACCTGCCAGTTATCCTCAAAGCATCCTTCAGGACCCTTGGATAAGGGGTAAGATGACACCCCATTCAGTTATAGAAGAGAACTTGGGTACAAGAATAAATGGTGAAATAAGTAGAGGACAGGAGACAGTACTGTGCCCAAATCGCTCCTTATCTCTGGTTCCCAGGACTTCACAGTCAGTCCTGAGGAGCTATATGCCAAAAGTGGGGGATGCAGCAAGAGGTCTGCCCAGTTGGAAAGAATATTTTATCATTGATGTTGTTTAGAATTTTTGCTATATGGTGATAAAATGCAGATCAACTTTTAGTTTCATTATTGTTTCTAAATGCTCTATAGACAGTGCCCATGGGAAGTTGATCTAAGAAAGTGAAATGTAAAGGAAACATCCCTGTATTGAGAAGACCTGGGTTCTAATAAGAAGAATCACTAAGCATCTGGTAGGCTGAATAACGGTCTTCCAAAGATATCTGGTCCTAATCCATGGAACCTGCGCATGTTACCTTATATGACAAAAGGGACTTTGCAGGTATGATTAAATTAAGGATCTTGTGATAAGGAGATTGTCCTGGATTATCTTGAGATGGGCCCTAAAAGCCATCACAAATATCCTTAGAAGAGAGATGCAGAGGGAGATACTACGACAGAGAAGAGAAGGCGATGTGACAACTAAAGCAGAGGTTGAACTAATGTGGCCACAAGCCAAAGAATATCAACAACTACCAGAAGCTGGAAGAAACAAGGAATGAATTCTTCCCTGAAGCTTCTACAGGGAACCAGCCACACTGACATTTTGATTTTAGCCCTGTAAGACTCATTTCAGATTTCTGATTTCTCTAACTGTAAAATAATACATTTGCGTTGTTTAAGCCACTAACTTTGTGGTGATTTGTTACAACAGCCATAGGAAACGAAGAGAGCATCTGCTGTATACCACGTATTGCATCAGATGCTTAGCACAGATCATCTCATTTCATCTCCACATCAGCCCTGTAAAATATTTATCATACTCATTTCACAGATGAGGAAAGTGAGGCTCTCAGGGATCACTCAACCAATTAGTGGCACAGCCTGAATTGCAACTCAGATATGTCTAACTTCAGAATCTACTTTTTGCCACTACAACATGTGGTAAAAATAACCATAATTATGAGAGTTTACACTCATCCGAAGCCTTTACTACTAACCTCACAGGTATGATTTCTGTTAATCCTTCCAATAATCTCAAAACACTGAGATTTAGGTTTAAAAAACATTTGGTAGTTGGGTGATGATGGGAAAATTACTTATTCTCTGTGACTCAGTTTGTTCTCTGTGAAATGGAGCTGAAAATAGTATTACCAGCCTCATAGGTGTGTTGTGAACACCTCATAGGTGTTAACATTTATAAAGAGCTTATAACAGTGCTGGGAACATAGTAAGTACAAAACTTTAAACATAACCATGATGATATATTCTCTCAGGAATGTGGTCCTGCCTCATCTGCTAACTAACTGGGTGAGTTTGAGCTAGCTCCTTGACTAGATTAGAATGGCTTCAAACACTGATATTTTACGATTCGAGGCCTCTCCAGGCCTCAGTCTCCCCAAGTATGAAATGAGGGTTTTGGAAAATAATGAGCTCTGTCATTCTATGATTGCATGAGAACCCTGGTAGTCGCTAAGAGCCTCAGGGGTTACATAGCTGCTGCACTTCCCAAAAACTAAAACTATTTATCGTGTCCGTACATGGTGAGTTTGAGTAACACAGATTAATGAGAGCTCAAGGCAACTAGATCATTCCATGTCACAAAGTAGTTTATCTGTAGATGAAAGTCTCTCTCTGTCAAGTCCTTTTAGTCCAATTAGATGCTTTCTTCCTAAAATGAGGCAGATCATTAACTGGCTTTTGAAAAATATAAAGGCTCTGGTATTTCAAAGCAATGTGCACTATGACACCCAATGCTATTTTTACCAATATGTGACCTTTTGTCATTTCTTTTGTCTCCTTATAACTGCTGGGAGATAGGCCTAATGTTCATGGATGTCAGGTACCTCATTTAGCATGACAGAAGCTTGGTAGGAAAGGAGTAAAAGCTCAAGGTAAAAAGACTCGTGCACAAACCAAAGTTTCTCTGGTAGAGTCATGTCCCATGGCAGTAAGAGATCACAGTCCACCACCTATAGAGGCGCTGCTGGGTACCAGAGGAATGACATGTGTGGAAGGACAAGCATGGACATAAGACAAAGAGTCCCAGAATGGTGACCCTGGAGGAGAAAGTAAGCTGCTTCTACTCTCACCATAGCCGAGCCCAGTCCTGCTGGTATTTATCTTTTACCTGAGGAGCTAACTGGCCAGCAATGACTGGCTTCCACCTTTCTTTTCGGCAGACTTAAACTTTGTACACTGTGGTATCTTATAACTAGGTGTAGGGACTAAATGTTTGTGTGTCCCCCCCCAAAATTCTATGTTGGAATCCTAAACCCCCCACTGTGATGGTATTAGGAAATGGGGCTTTGGGAAAGTGATTAGTTCATGAGGATGGAGCTCTCACGAATGGGATTAATATGCTTATAAAAGGCCCACGGAGCTCTCTCACCTCTTCCACCACTGTGAGGGCACAGCAAGAAGAACCAGGGAACAGGCCCTCACCAAGAACCCCAACCATGCTGGCACCCTGATCTTAGACTTCTAGCTTCCAGAACCGTGAGAGACAAGTTTCTGTTGTTCATAAGCCACCCAGTCATGGTATTCTTTTATAGCAGCCCAAACTGACTGCAACACTAGGTTAACAGTTTCTAGTTGTTTTCAGAAAATATGGGAACCCCTCTTTACCATCAAACATTTTCTCAGACTTCCACATGACAATAGCTATACTTCACTACTGATGGTTGAGAAAACATGGTGACAAATAGTAACTGAATCCCAGGATATATACATTCAATAAGGCTACATACATGTGCAAGTAATATATTTATCCAGTTTCATACAAGTATTTTCTGAAGTCCTTAAAATAATTTTATCCTTCCCTACTCCTGAGGCTGTTGTCAAGTGGGCATTTTGTCTCTGTTTTCCTCCTACTTCCTTGTCCTGATATGGCCACCAAGCCTCCCCCTCAAACATGGTTGCTATGTGACTGGAATTCAATGCTCTGACCAATCATATCTGCTATTACTTTGCTGCTGGTTTATCCAACTTCTCTCCCTTGCAGTACACGTGAAACCCAGCGCAGAATCTCCCTGTAAAACTCAAAGTCCATCTTCCAACTCTTCCCATACTATCCCATTTCAGTTCTCTCAACTCTTCCTTGGACCCTAGTTCTGATGCCCCATGTTCCCCATTCCATAGCCAACTTATCTGGTGGAAATGAGGGAAGTGTACCAACATGGCCTGAGGAGACAACCTTTGAGCTGGGTCTTGGGAGATGAGCAGGAGTTCCACAGGCAAGGATAAAGGAAAAAGCATTCCAAAATGAGGCAAAACTATATAAAGTGTTGAGCAGTAGTTAGAAAAGGAGCATGTGTTAAATGTGCAGATTTCTGGACCCTACCTCCAGAGATTCTGACTCATAAGTCTAGGGTAAGGTCCAGAAGTCTACATGTTCAACATATGCCCCATACAGTTCTGATAGTGGTGGTTTATAGATCATACTTTAAGAAACACTGATCTAGAAACAGGTTTAGTAAGTCACATACAATTTGTTCATCTTTAGAGCTGTTCAGGGAAATCCCACTGAGGGTCAAGGGTAATAGTTTGGGTTCATCTGAAGAAACTGGCTCATGTACACACTGAGATACAATCCTGATCCCTTGGTATTGCTGAGTGATGGCATGCTGAACGAATCTGGCCTAAGATGGAGCTAGTTCTTCCTTTACCTATCTTTCTGACTTCATAAAAGCCAAATTTCCAAGTATAAAATGAGCATTATTTTTTTGTCCTGCAAATCACAAGACAGAGGATACTTCTTTTGTATACCTAACCACCCTTGTGTCAAAATTTTATGACACCTCACATTTTAAGAAGGCACTTCATGGTTTTTGGTCTCAGAGCTCTTGCCATCTGCATAAAGGTAGTTTCTGCACATGACTCAAAATGCACTTGCAAATTGGCACTGGAGGAACAGGGTAAAGAGAATGTAATTTGCATATATGAGCAAGTTTGTAAACCTGATGGTTAACTCAGTATGTTAAGGCATAAAGCTCATGAGGCCAAGGTTATGAGTTTAATCTACATATGAATTATATAGCTGTTCTCCATCACTTAACAGACTCTACCCTTCCCCCAGCTCACCAATGAGCAAATATAACTGGGCTAGGCATCAGTGTGTGGCTAGCTCTGTGCAAGATATCCCACCTATGTGAATATAATGAAGATGTAGAGCACATGTTTTAATAAGAATGGGTAGGACTACTACCTTTTTTTAAAAATAAAGTAAAACCAGACCTTTTACCTGAGACTATTCAAACATAATGGTGTTATGTGCCACCTTTTGTATCTTTAGATAAGTATGCTAAAGCATCCTTCTAACTGAGTCAAGTAGGGAGGAAAAGTGTGGTTAGTGGTGCTTTGTGGATGGATGTAAAATGGAGGAGAGCACTCTGCCAAGGTAGCTTCAAAATGCAAAAGTTGGATATATAATTTTATTTGTCAATCATACCTCAATAAAAACAAAATGCAATAGTTGTTTTTATTGTCTAAATGGAAATATATTTTTCATATGATTCTTTGGACTTCTGAATTCTTCTCTGATTTCCACTAAAGAGCATAAAAGAAATTAAAAATTCCATCAAGAAAAAGGTCTAAGTAGCTGTCTTCTGTTTGAATGGTCACTGGCATAACTCAAGGAGGCTTAGGCCCAAGGCAGGCTGGGGCCTTGCCAAGAAGGCACCTTTGTGAATTGCAAAGATGATAAGACTAGTCTGTATAGAGACTGGGAAATTGGCCCCAAAGGCCAGTTTACGAGAGGGCAACTCAGTCTCCCATAGGATATGATGGTTTCTGTCCTAAACCTGAAAACATTGGTCTACTATCCAATAAGGTCGGTGACTAAGTCAGCAAATAATCCAAGAAGTAATCAAACACTTAGTCAGTAGTCAGGTTCTATCTGATTCTTCCATATATAACAAGTCCCCAAACCAGCAGCTAACCAAAAGAGAGCAGTTTCTTACCTCCCAAGAAGGTACTGGCAAGATGTTTTAGAGTATTAGAGCCCTAGTTAACTGAGTCAGTGTTCCTGATAGGATCCTATCCTAGATGGTAATGATAATGATAAGATGGAGACAGACCTAGGCTAGACCTCTGAAACTATTGCCTCCAGATAAGTTAATACAAATAATGAACATAACACAGTGCCTGGCACAGAATAAGTCCACAATAAGTGTTAGTTCTTATAATAATTACTTAGAAAACTGCAACACAACTGCTTGGTTACCCTTGCTTTCCACTAGGCCAACTCTGAAACCCATTTGTTTTCCTCAGCCTCTGTTCTTCTCTTGCTGTGACTTAAAGATCATGTAGGAGTTCAGAGTTCACAAGTATACCACATTTGGAGATAAACAATAAGACAATTTCAAATGGTCAGACTGAGGCTGACAAATGCCATATTGCATGACAGTTAAGATACTGAGCTCTGAGATCAAACCATCTGGATTAAAATCCTAGTTTGTCCAAACCAAATGTAACCTTAGGCAATTTGCTTAACTTTTCTGTGCCTCTATTTGACCCTCCACAAAATGAGCATGATAAAAATCTCACTGAGTTGTTCTAAGAATTAAATTGATATAATACATGTAAAGTACTTAATAGGGTACCTAGCACACAATAAGCACTCAATAAATGTTAACAATTGTGATTATTACTTCTTTTCTCATTCAGGACTGGCTCAGGAGGCATGACCAAATCTGTACTTTTGGATATATATGGGCTCAGCTGGGAAAAGCTGAGGAAGAGGGATAATAAAGAAATAGGGCAAGAGCTGCTAATAAAATGGTAATGGCTGATAGTGACTTCGGGTGGCCCAAGAGGATACATTTAAAGTTTAATAAGGCCTTAGGTCCCTTAACCTGAAGCAGTGAAGGTTTCAAATACTGTGGCACATATAAGGGGGAAGACTTGATGGTAATCAAGGACTTCTAAGCACCCCCCCCCTCACTTCACAGCAGGAGGGCAGCTATTTATTCCACCTAGGCACAGGGCCAGAGAGTGCTTTGGTCCAAAGGCCAGTGCAAAGTCAGGCCACAGAGACTGCCTATGGATCTCCTCATTTTGTAAGTTTCTCAAACTGGTTTGGTTAGGGAAGATTCTTTTTCATTTATGCTAGCAATTTTTCCATCATAGTGCTTTACACAACCGTAACCCCACACCCAGCCAAAATGGCAGTTATTACATTTGGCTTAACGAAAAGAAAACTAATGAATATAACTAAGGTGATTAGCCAAAATGAATCACCAATTTAAGGAGGAGTGCTGGCTCAGCAGGGGCACTGCTCACTTCCAGGTGTGGACTCCAAACTGCAGCTTCCAGCGCCAATAGAACGGAGTTTATGGGGGAGGGAAATCACCCCAGTGGCACCTAAATAACCACCCTTTCCTCTCCTATGCCCTCTCAAGCCCTGCCCTTTTCACTCTCAGGGTGACTTCCACAAGGAGTAGAATATTCACATTAGGGAAGGCAAAGAGCACCTAAGAGCCTGGGCTTTGGAGTCACACTAACTTGGGTATGAATCCTAGCTCTTCTATTACTAGCTGTGTGGGCTTGAGAGAGGTATTTACCTTGGATGAGCTTCAGATTCTTCACCTAAAAATGTGGGTCAAATTGGTAACTATCCCATAGGTCTGTTATAAGGATATAATGAGATTATTTCATTCAACAAATGTTTAGGGAATGTCTATTTCATAGCTGGCTGAGACTGTGCTAGGTGCTACAGATACATCAGAGAAAAAGCTAGACATGGCTTCTGCCCTCATGGAACTTACAGTCACAAGGGGGAGACAACAGTGTCCCCTCTATGCTATAACTTGACTTCATGTTTACAGCAGGGCAGTAATAATTGATGGCTGGATGTGTTTTACAACTAGAAACTAGGCCTCTTGCCCACCTTTAACCACAATACTACCTGCCTGAGACCGTATTTCTGAAAAATTGCCCTCTCTCCAGGTTGCTTTCATTGTTGTGTGCTGCTTATTAGGACACCTTTGCTGTTTTTATTCACTCATTCAGCATCGTATATTGGTGGAACTGGAAAAAGGCAAGTGTGGCTTGAACAGTGAGGGAGATGGGAGAGTGGAGGGAGAACAAAGTGGACAGGTCTGTTAGGAGCAATATTGGGCCTTTCAGGATATATTAAAGATTATATATTTTATATCAAGTACAATTGAAAGCCATTGAAGAGTTTTAGGTACTACAACAAGGTGCTTTTGTGTTTGCAAAAGATCCCCCTTTTCCAATATTTTATAATGAACATTTTCAAAGTTACCAAAATATTCAAAGAATTTTACAGTAAGCACCCACATACCACCTACTGAGTCTATAATTTACATTTATTAGACTTGTTTTATCACCTGTGGGTTCATCTAGTCATCCTTCTATGCATCCAGTCCACCTTATTTTCATATGCATTTCAAAGTAAGTTGCAGTCTTCAATACACTTCACCCTAAATACTTCACCATGCATATCATTAACTGGAGTTCAAGATTTGTTCATTTTTTTCTTTCCCCCAAATGATCACTTTTAGAAATCTGACTACAGAATAGCAGTTACCTCTAAGAGGAAGCTCAAAGAAGCCTTCTGGGGTGCTGGAAACAGTCTATTTTGATGTAGGGAATAGTTACATGAGTATATACATATGGAAATATTAATCAAGCTATACACTTGAGATTAATGCACTTTGTACATATCACTATATGTATGTCATACCTCATTTAAAAAAGTAAAAAGAAAAAATCTGACCAAGGTATAGACGCAGATTAAAACGGAACAAGTATGTGAGAGGTGAGACCAGTTAGAAAGCTATTATAATCCGCAGAGAAAATGACAGTAGCTTCCACTATGATGGTGATATTGAAGAAGGAAAGAGACAGATTTATTATACATTTTGGGAGAAAAACTAACAGAATTTGTCAAGGTTCTGAATGTGGGATGCAACTGAATAGTTGGTGGTGCCATGTAGTGACAGGATACACAGAGGGAAAAGCAGAATGGAATTGAGGTGGCAGGCACTGTAGGAGGCACAGTTCACTTTTGAAACATTTGGTTTCAGTTGCCTCTGAAATATCCAAACACCAATGTCAAATTTTCAGTTAGATATACAGGTCTAGAGCTCAGAAGAGCTATACAGGTCTAGCTCCTCATGTCTAGGAGTAAAGATAGGAATTTGGGAGTCATCAGCACATAGATGGCATAGATGGTATTTGAAGACAAGATAATGGATGAGAATACTTAGGGAGAGAATGTAGCATGCAGGGAAATGAGACTACAGATAATTTATGTAAAGCATTTAGCACATACACTGCACATAGTTAGAAATCAATGAACAGTAGTTGCTCTTATTATTATTCCTCATCATCATCATCATTGGACCTAACACAAGAAAAAGGGCCAGAGCTTGATAGGTAGGAAAGATACTGAGCTTGGAGTTAACTTTAAGAGCTCAAAGATGCAGTCATCTCTTTCTGTTCACTCTGTCCCTGAATAACACAAAAGACAGATGCCTGAAAAAGCAGAATATTTCACTTTTAGACCATTTAGAAAACATATAATGAGTGCCTAATCTGGGCCTAGGCACTATGGATACTAAAATTTATAATAATAGCATTTCCATTTAGGAAGCATCTACTGTATCTGGTACTCTATAAGCATTATCTCATTTAATCCCCACAAAGATTCTCTGCAGTAGGTTGGTATAATTATCCTCATTATACAATGATGAAACCAAGACTCACAAAGGTTAAAAAGTTGTCCAAGATCAGAGAGAGAGAGTTAGTAAGTACCTCAGCTAGGACCCAAACTCAGGCAGTTTGGATCCAGAATTCACACTTTTTCCATTATATTACATTACCCCAAGATCACTTAAGAAGATAAAGTAGAGCCATAAAAACCTAACCAAAAAATTAACTGTATGTTATAAACCACATTAGAATAATAGCAATAATATCTAATAATTGCTGAGCAGGAGCTATTCTTTTTGCCAGGTAGTGTCCACAGTCTTTTACCTATATTAACCCATTTAATCCTCACAACAGCCAACTTGATAAAGTAGGCACTATTACCATTCTCACTTTATAGGTGAGAAAACCAAGGCACGGAGAGCTTAAGTAACTTGTCCAAGGTCACACTTCTCATAGTGATGAAGCTTGGATTTGAATCCAGATAGTCAGGTTCAGAGACCAAAAGAACACTGAGGAATTCACAGAAGACACCATGGGGATGGTAGGATTTGAGCTAGACCCTTAAAAACTGTAGGATTTCGAGAAGCTAGGAAGAAGGCATTCCCTTTGAAACAACTTGCATGAGCAGCAGCAGCAGCAGCAGCAGCAGCTACCAGACTCTCCAGGGCAGAGCTGGAGAGGGTTAAGAAGTCTGAATGCATCTCCATCACAATCCCCCACACAAAGCTACCCACAACAAGATGCACAGTTTTTCAGAGAAGCACAAACATAGGAGAGACCAAAGGTAATATTCAGGGAGCTGCAGATTAGGGTTATAGGACTTGAATGTCAACCTAAGAACTGTTATTTGTTTGGCTTCAGCTCATGTGTCTGGGGCTAGTAAGCAGAGCTTGACACTCCAAATGTTAGGCCCTCCAGTCCCTGCCCACTTGTTTTATTTTGTTGCTGTTTGTTTCTCTAATTCCTGCTGGATAGCTTAAAAACAATAAAGTGACTAAGAAAGCAACAGCCTAACCGAAAGGGGCAAACGGGTGACGATACAAGAAGGGTATGAAAAAGGAAAAAGAATCATAACATGTTAAAAGTATTTAAATGGGCAGGGGTTGCTACACGAAGCCAGGATATAACCGGTAATCATTCAAATGTCTTAACACCTCAGCCCAAAGGATGGTGGAGTTGCAGGCCCTGAGGCAAGTATGGAAGATCAGTTTGGTAAGAGGCATCTTTCAGAGTCTCTCAGTTCATACCATGTAAGGTGGTAATGGGATGGTAATAAGCCCCACTTAAATTGTCTTTCTTTACAGTTTAAGTTTTAAAATTTAAAACAACGTTTCTTATTGCAAACTTTTTATATACACATTGACGAATACTTGAAAAATGTGTACACATGTGTGCACACATGCAAACACACAGAAAAAAGAAAGCAAGCATCACTCCTAGTTACACTACTCATTCTTTCACTCAAGAAGTATTTACTGAGCACCTCCTAGAATTAGCAGAGCAGAATTTCTCACCCCTCATCCCTATCTACCTTCTTTCTTATTAGCATCTTTAGTGATGAGTGACAACTTTAGCAAAATAATGAGCCACCAATATTAATAAGAAAAATATCTGTCACATACACGTACCACTCAGAAGCAACTGAAGGATTTAAGCCTGCTTCCAAGAAAGACTTTAATCAACTATTCTACAAAATCATCCTCAATATTCCCTGAAAAAAGTCTCAAATGAAAGTCCATGGCTTTGATTATTAGATAAAGAGCCAGAACACTGGGGGAAGGCAAAAGATAGAAAATGGAAGCTGGAGGGTCATTAGGGAAAGAACGGACTCCTAGAGCATTCATGTAACTCAGAACTGTAAGTTGAACAACTGGAAAAAGTACAGAACTCTTTTTTGCACCATGCTAAAAATTCAGTGCATGTTCATAATTAGAGACTCACAAGATTGTGTTCTTTCTGGTGATGAGCTTCATCTCGAAGCCCTTCCAGACAATTCAGGGCATAAATGGCAGGGTTATTACAAGCCAGATGCTGGGGATGCATCACTGAACAAGAACAATAAACACAGTCCCTGACTTCGCAAAGCTTCGAGTCTAGTTTCCAGACAAACAAACAGGAGTTTTCAAATCTGTGTGATGTGCTATAATCAGGAAAGCACCGAAGGCTGTAAGAGCTGCAATTGAGGGGTCAGAGAAAGTTTCCTAGAGAAAATGATATATAAGAATAAAACTTTTTACTGATAAACTAAAAAAAAAAAAAGACAATGGAAGAAGAAAATAAAACCACACTGCAAATAACACAAAAGAGAATTAATACTGTTGAAAAGCTGGTAAGAAATATATGGTATACAGGATAAAAAAAGGTTAAAAAAATGGAAATGAACAAAAAGTTTAACAGGATTCAAAATAACACAACAGATACGTAAAAGATAGACAAAGGAGATCCAAAACAAATACAACTGAGGAGCATAAAAAATAAAACAAAACATGGACTAGAAAATATTTAAATCTCCCCAGGAACAAAAAACCCAAATATATAGATTGAAAAAACATACCATGACCCTAGAAAAATTGACACAGAACACTCAACACTAAAATATATCTTAGTAAAATAACTAGATTTCAAGAACAAAGAACGCTTTGGGTATCTAGACAAAAAAAAGAGAAAGACACTGATAAGGAATATTATTAGGCTGGCCTCAGATGTCTCCAGTGCAACAGTCAACACTACAAGAAAGTGAAGGAATGTCTGTCCACAAAATCTTCAGAAAAAGGAAAATGTCAGCCATAATCTGCTACATAGTCTTTCATGAACAAAAGTAACAAATGTGTTAGATTATACAAGAATTTATAGAATAACATTCCAGTAAGCGCACCTTGAAAAAACTGCTGCAGGACAAATGTCAGCCTATTCAAAAGATGGATGGAGACTCTCTAGCAAGAGCATTAACATTGAGCACGGAAACCACTTAACTACAGGACTAAGATTAAAATAACCCTGGAAATTACGGTTACAGAGTAAGGTAGAAATCTTATAAATGAAAATGCAAAATATTATATAACTAAAAAAATAAAGATAGGGAGGGAGAGAAAAGGTAGGGTGTATTGATTTCTTCATACTTTAAAGTTGGTGACCAAAGGATATCATCTAAGACTGATAAATCAAATCAAATGTATAGGCATATTTAAAAGTGTAAAGCTAAACAAATAAGCAAGAAAATAATATAACTAACTACAATTAGGAGAAGAAAGAGTAGGATGGCAGAAAAAGGCGGTAGGAGTAAAATGACGTAGATTTATTTTGTCTTTACTCATGCAGAGTCAACAGACCAGCTTCAAAAAATGGAGGATTAAGAGGATGTCTGTACCCATGACAATGACCCTTATTCAAACTTTGAGAACTAAACTATAGGACTGTTTACATAGTTACTGATTATGATGTTATTCTACAATCCCAAGGCAGTGGGTCAAGATGAACTAGGCTGTCAGCATGTTTAAAGTAAACATGAAGATTTATAATGTGTACCTGGTACCTGGTTTAGGGTCCACACTATGGCTAATCATGTGTCAATTATATCTCAATTTAAAAAAAAGAACAGAGACTAAATTTTAACCAATTTTTGGTTACAACTACAATAGAAATAGACCTCAAGCTATTAACTCTTACAATTTTTCCTATTAGCACCACTAATATCACATCTGGCTATACCAAAATATATACTGCTTTTTCCTCCTTTTAAAAGAAGTATACCTAAACCACTGAGGCTTTTCTACAATTCTATTATGGTTAACAAATTTACATACAACTAAAAAAAAAGATGAGTTCTACTTTTTCCGGTTTTATTGAGATATAATTGACATATAACATTGTATAAGTTTTAGGTGTACAACATAACAATCTGATTTATGTATGTATTACAAAATGATTACCACAATAAGTTAACATTCATCACTTCACAGTTATAAATTTGCTTTCTTATGATGAGAAATTTTAAGATCTACTGTCTTAGCAGCTTTCAAATATACAGTATTGTTAACTATAGTCATCATGATGTACATTACATCCCAAGGATCTACTTATAGCTGTAAGTTTGTAACTTTTGATCATCTTCACCCAATTTCCCCGACTCCCCACCTCTCTGTTTCTATGAGTTTGGTTTTTCTAGATTCCACATTTCATAAGTGAGACCATACAGTATCTGTCTTTGACTTATTTCACTTAGTATAATGCCCTCAAGGTCCATCCAGGTTGTCACAAAAGGCAGATTTCCTTCTTTTTATGGCTGAATAATATTCCTCTGTGTGTGTGTGTGTGTGTGTGTGTGTGTGTGCGCGCGCGCGCTTCATGTTTTCTCTATCCATTCATCCATCGATGGACACTTAGGTTGTTTCTGTGTCTTGGCTATTGTAAACAATGCTTCAATGAACACAGATATGCAGATATCTCTTCAGGACAGTGATTTCTTTTCCTTCAGATTTGGTATTTAACCAAAAGTGGAGTTGCTGGATCATATGGTAGTTCTGATTTCAGTTTTTTGAGGAACCTCCATGCTGTTTTCCATAACGGCTGAACCATTACATTCCCACCAACAGTGTACAAGCGCTCCCTTTTCTTTATATCTTCACCAACACTTATCTCTTGTCTTTTTCATAATAGCCATTCTAACAGGTGTGAGGCGATATCTCACTGAAGTTTTCATTTGCACTTCCCTGGTGATTAATGATGTTGAGCATGTTTTCCTGTACCTGTTGGCCATTTGAATAGCTTCTTTTGAAAAATGTCTATTAAGTCCTTTGTCCATTTTTAATAGGATTGGTTTTTTGCTATTGAGCTGTATGAATTCCTTAATTATTTTGGATATTAACCCCTTATCATATGTGGTTTTCAAATATTTTCTCCCATTACATAAGTTGCTTTTTCATTTTGTTGATAATTTCCTCTGCTATATAGAAGTAGATGAGTTTTAACTTAGGGGTCCATAATAGAGGACTGCTTAAATAAGTTATGGTACATCCATAAAATGGAATATTATGAAGCCATAACGAAAGAAAAACTAGTAGGGCATATCTACATATGGGTATAAAATGATCTCTATATATTTTAAGTGATAAAAGCAAAGTGCAGAATGGTAGGTATGGTATAAATGTGTGTGTGCATGTGTGTGAAGAGATTATATATACACATTTGTACTTATGAAATTAGTACACTGACTGGAAATGTGTCTTCTGATCAAAATGCAATTTTTTCTCCCAACATCCCAATAAAATTTAATTCAATGAGAGGACTATTCCCTTGTTCATGGATAAAAACTCCAATAGGCCTATGACTTTTCAGCTCAATCATTTCCAGTAATAATGAAAAATCCCAACTTTACCTAAATTAAATCTCTCCTAGCTCAGGGTGCGAGGTTGCAATGTAGCAGCTCCTTCTGCTAGCATGTTTTCTCCCTGATCGTGCTCTCTCCTACACCCTTATAGTGGAAGCTCCAGGTCAAAGAGGTGGGGGCAGTTGAGGGATAAAATAGTTCTTACTTGACTAACACAGGGCTCTTTTGAGTCTGGGCCTAGAACCTGGCAGATAATTAAAGTGGACCATATCTCCTGGATTGCTTCAACGGGCCATCTCTTCTGTTGTTCCCATGACCCAGCAGATGCAGCTCTCGTTGCTCTAGGACCAGGAGTTTAGATTGCTAACTGGGACTCTATCTTCAACCCTTGGGCATCTGGCAGTAGACCTCCTGTGTATTTCTGCTTAGGTTTCCACATCCCTCTGTGCAGCTCCACTGTACAGGATCCAAGATGACACCATGACAACTCTCCCTCTTAATGCCCCAAATCCATCTGCAGAAACACTTATGCAATGCTTGCTCTGACAATCTCTGGAAGTATAGACCAATCTGGGAGCCAGGAGACAGGTGAAGGGGGAAATTTATTTTGTACTCTGTATACACTGCATTCTTTTTTTTTTTTTTGTACTGAGTATATGTATTATCTAAATTCATGAATAAAGTGTATTCTAAAAAGCAAGCCATAGGGGCTTCCCTGGTGGTGCAGTGGTTGAGAATCTGCCTGCTAATGCAAGGGACACAGGTTCGAGCCCTGGTCCGGGAAGATCCCACATGCTGCGGAGCAACTAAGCCCGTATGCCACAACTACTGAGCCTGTGCTCTAGAGCCCGTGAGCCACAACTACTGAGCCCGTGTGCCACAACTACTGAAGCCCGCATGCCTAGAGCCCACAATGCAGTGGCTCTGCAACAAGAGAAGCCACTACAACGAGAAGCTCGTGTACCACAATGAAGAGCATCTCCCACTTGCCGCAACTAGAGAAAGCCCGCACAGCAACAAAGACCCAACGCAGCCAAAAATAAATACAATAAATAAATAAATAAATGTTTTAAAAAGCAAGCTATAGATTGGTAGAAAATATTTGCAATTCACATATCAGCCAAATGACTTTTACCCAGAATATATGAAGAACTCTTATAAGTCAATGCTAGAATGACAAACAATAGAAAAATGGGCAATATATTTGAAAAGACACTTCATAAAGAAGATATATAAATGCCAAAAAATATATAAATGCTCAACCTCATTGATCATTATGGAAATGTAAATTAAAACCATGATGAGATAACACCAAATACCCGTTGTAATGTCTAAATATAAAAAGAATGGCAACACTGAGTTGGAGAAGCTGTGGAAAAACTAAAACTTTCATATACTGCTAGTGGAAAATATACAGTACAACTGCTTTGGAACACAGTTTAAAAGTTTATTAAAATATTAAATATCTAATATGATATGCCACATTAACAAATTGAAGAATAAAAACCATATGATCATCAACAGATACAGAAGAGTCTTTTGACAAAATTCAAGATCCTTTTATGATAAAAACTCTCCAGAAAGTGGGCATAGAGGGAACATACTCAACATAGTAAAGGCCATATATGACAAACCCACTAACAACATACTCAATGGTGAAAAGCTGAAATCATTTCCTCCAAGATCAGGAACAAGACAAGTATGCCCACTCTCACCACTTTTATTCAACATAGTATTGGAAATCCTAATCAGACAAGAAAAATAAATAAAAGGAAACCAAATTGGAAACAAAGAAGTAAAACTGTCACTGTTGGGCTTCCCTGGTGGTGCAGTGGTTGAGAGTCCGCCTGCCGATGCAGGGGACACAGGTTTGTGCCCCAGTCTGGGAGGTCCCACATGCCGCGGAGCAGCTGGGCCCGTGAGCCATGGCCATGGGGCCTGCGCGTCCGGAGCCTGTGCCCCGCAGCAGGAGAGGCCACAACAGTGAGAGGCCCACGTACCGCAAAAAAAAAAAAAAAAACTGTCACTGTTTGCAGATGACATGATACTTACCATACATAAAAAATCCTAAAGATGCCACCAGAAAACTACTAGAGCTCACCGATGAATTCAGTAAAGTTGCAGAATATAAAATTAATATTCAGAAATCTGTTGCATTTCTATATACTAACAACAAACTATCAGAAAGAAAAATGAAAGAAACAATCCCATTTACCATTGCCTCAGAAAGAATAAAATACTTAGGAATAAACCTACCTAAGGAGGTAAAAGACTTGTACTCAGAAAACTATAAGACACTGATGAAAGAAACTGAAGACAACACAAACAGATGGAAAGATATATGGTGTTCTTGGATTGGAAGAATCAATATCGTTAAAATGACCATACTACCTAAGGCAATGTGCAGATTCAATGCAATCCCTATCAAAATAACCATGACACTTTTCACAGAACTAGAACAAAGAATTCAGAAATTTGTATGGAAACACAAAAGACCCCGTATAGCCAAAACAACTTGAGAAAGAACAGAGCTGGAGGAATCATGCTCCCTGACTTCAGGCTATACTACAAAGCTACAGTAATCAAAACAGTGTGGTACTGGCACAAAAACAGACACATAGATCACTGGAACAGAATAGAGAGCCCAGAAATAAATGCACATACTTATGGAGAACTAAATGAAAAGGCAACCTACTGAATGGTAGAAAATATTTGCAAATGATATGATCAATAAGGGGTTAATATCCAAAATATATAAACAGCTCATACAACTCAACATCAAAAAAAACAAACAACCCAATTAAAACAATGGGCAGAACTGAATAGACATTTTTCCAAGGAGGAAATGCAGATGGCCAACAGATACATAAAAAGATGCTCAACACTAGTAATCATCAGAGAAATGTAAATTAATACCACAGTGGGATATCACCTCACATCAGTCAGAATGGCCATTGTCAAAAAGTCTACAAATAACAACTGTTGGCAAGGATGTGGAGGAAAGGGAATCGTCATACACTGTTGGTGGGAATGTAAATTGCTGCAGCCACTGTGGAAAACAGTACGGAGATTTTGCAAAAAACTAAAAATAGAACTGCTGTATGACCAGCAATTCCACTCCTAGATATTTACCCACCCCCCCAAAAAAAACCTTATGTCCAAAACTTGTGCATAAATGATCATACTAGCTTTATTCATTATCCCTAAACACTAGAAACAACCCAAAAGTATATCAACAGGTGAATGGATAAATGGAATACTACTCAGCAATACACTGGAATGAGTACTGATACACACAGCAGGGATAAGCCTCAAGATCATTTCACTGAGTAAAAAGAGACTGACAAAAAAGAAGAATAGATCATAAGATTAATTTAGAACTTCAAAAAGGCAAACTAACCTATAATGATAAAAAGGAGATCAATGGCTACCTGAGGGAAAGGGTAAAGAGAGAGATGAACCGTAAAGAGGTACAAGGAAACTCTGAGGTAATAGAAACATTCCGTATCCTTATTTCATAGATACATAAATATGTCAAAACTCAACACACTGTACACTTTAAATATATGCAGTTCACTGTATGTAAATTACTGCTCAATAACTTTTTTTATTGAACAAAGAAACACAAGATCCTCTTTGGGTAAAGAAAATCTAGTGGATAACCTGAATTGTAAAAGAAATTTACTGTGTATCAAATATATTTTCTAATCAATTTGTCACATTTTCCCTCACAAAGCTGAAAAAATGGGTAGGTTTTACCCCATTTTTTTAAATATGAGAAAATTAAGGTTTGGGGAAGAAAGTTATCTTCCCAGTGTACACATAAAGTAAGTAGGCTGAGATGTGGTTTGAATTCACTTCACAATGATCCCTAATTTAAGCAGGCCTTTATTAAGCAATGGATAAAAAGAGTACTTTCCATCACAATTCTAATTATTACCTATACAAATTCCACCCTCATCACAATCTGAATAAATCCATATCAAGGATACTGGGCCCCCCAGACCTGTCTGCTTAGTTAAAATACACTCTTCTTGATTTCCATTGTTTTTAAACATCTAAATTGACAGGTTTGATGGATACATTCTATAAGTCTTTAGTTACTGATAATGTATCCACTGTCCAATGAAGAAAAGTTCTTTTCCTACATACTCAATATTTTATATCAATGAGCAAGATGCAGAACATTGTGCATTATGAAATATTATTTTTGTAAATGAAATATGTGTAAAAGTTTAAAAAGCAACCCAGATGTCCATCAATGGATAAATGGATTTTTTAAAATGTGGTACATGGAATATTATTCAACCTTAAAAAGGAAGAACATCCTGTCACATGGATGAACCTTGAAATGACATGCTAAGTGAAACAAGCCAGCCACAAAGAGACAAATCAGTATGATTCCACTTATATGAGGTATCTAAAGGAGTCTAATTCATAGAAACAAAAAGTAGAATCGTGGTTACCAGGGGCTGGGGCAGGGGGCAGTCACGGTGGGGTGGGGAAGGGAAACTATTGTTTAATGGGTACAGAGTTGCAGTTTTGCAAAATGAAAATGTTTTAGAGATTGGTTGCACAATCCCGTGAATAGACTTATGGTACTGAACTAAATAAACTTAGAAATGATTAGACTGGTAAATTTTAAGTTGTGTTTTTTAGCTAAATAAAAATAAAATTAGTGTTTAAAAATTAATGCTTAAAATAAAAATAAAGAATTAGAACACACTTCATCTGGAAAGTTATACCCATAGGTACTACCTCTTGCTTATCCCATCTGTAAGGCTTTCTACTTATTGAACAATTTTAGTAATTTATGTTTTGAAAAAAGTATCTATCACTGAGATCTTCAAATTAAAAGCATGAAGTTGTACATGACTTCTGTATAATTCTGAAACTCTCCTCCATATTTTCAGTTATATTCCATTTTTAATTTTGAGGATTTTTCCCCTCTTAGGTTTATTAGGCTAGGATTTTGTCCCCCCTACATTTTTTTTAAGAAAAAGTATTCAGATTTGCATGTGGTTTCACTGGATTTCTTTTTTTCTAGTTCATTAATATCTGCTTATAGCCCTATTAATTCCTTCCTCATATTTTCCCTTATATTTATGATGTTCTAACTTTGGAACTTTAACATTTAATAAAAGAAATTTTGTAGAGCTATGAATTTCCCTCTGATTAAAGCTTGTCAATCCCTCTTAGATTTGGACACATAGTATTCTCATTATTGTTATTTTTCTAAGTATTTTGATACTGTGGCTTCTGTTTTCCTTCTCAAACCAAGAAGTTTTTTGAAATCGTGTTTTGAATTTTCTATGTGGAAGGTTTCCATTTGTACATCTATTATTAATTGCAAATACTACTGAATGATGTACTATCTTTGATTTTTGGAGCTGAGGTTTACATTGTGGTCAATATGTGATTACATTTTTAATGTCACATGGTACTACAAAATAAGATATAGTTCTTTAGGAAAAAGAATTTTTTCATGAATTGATTACTTCAACTTTATTAATTAAAATAATCAGACCCTCTATATTATTATATACATTTTGCATTTTTATCTGTCATAGAAAAAAAGATACACATTCTGTCCCCTTTTACCACTGGCATTCTGTAAGTTTCTCCTTGTATCTGTCAGGATTAAATTATTACATTTGAATGGATCATATTTTGTGTATTAGGGTTCATAAATGTTACACTCTTAATATACAGTGTACTCCTTACCAGTACTTTCTAACTGAACCGAGATGATGAAATCATGTCAGTGCTGTCCAATGTTCTGACTATTGAGCACTTAAACACATGTGGCCACTGAGCGTTTGAAATGTGTCTAGTATTACTGAGGAACAGAACGTTTTCAATTTAATTTTAATTATATTAAATTTAAATTCAAATAGCCACATTGTAGCTAGTGACTACCTTATTATAGCAATGCTAAATTAATAAATTAACTGCCTCATCTTATGAATGTGGTTGCTTTAGATTCCACTTTATTATATGCTTTCTTTCTATTTTGATTTGCTGATATATATATATATATATATTATACATATACATAATTTTTCTACCTTTCACCCTTAATAGTAACTTTTAGATGTGTCTTTCACAAACTACAGAAACTGTAGTTGAATATTGTTTCCTAAGTCCATCTGAGAATCTCTGTCCTACTCACACACATTTATTGGCATCGCTTGGTCTTACTTCTGCTGTTGTATTTGAATTATGCTTTCTTCCTATCTCCTTTTTTAATGTGGATTTTCTTTGATTTTTTTCTGCTTTAGCAATTTGAAAGTATACTTTCTGCTTTTAATTCTGCAAGAGGTTACCCTTAAAACTAAAATAATTTGAATCTATAGTTCTCCTTGAAACAGTATCTACTAATTCCTTCTGTACTTTCCTTCCCCATCCCCATTTCTTCCAGGTAATGGTGGCATAGTATGAGATTTTAGACTTAGTTTTGTATTTTCAATGTTTAAAATGTTGTCTGTTCTTTCAAGGATTATTAATGATTTCTGTATTCTGTTTGTTATCACCTTATCTACAAAATTTTTTACAATACTTCTATGTTTAAATGGAGTCAATGTATGCATCAATCTTTTTATAACATAGTCCACATTCTTAAAGTCTTTATTTTTCACTGTTTTCAGTTGCTTTGAATCTATTTTGAGTTGCCCCCTTCCTTTTCCAAGGATTCTACAGAGGGTGCATTTTCTGAGCTCTTGCATTTCTGAAGGTATCTTTATGTTGCACTGTCAGGGTAGAGAACTCCTTGGTCAAAATATTTTTCTATAAAAAATGTAAATGTCACTCCATTGTCTTATGACATTTAATATCATGTTGAAATCTAGGGTTATCCTATTTTTTTAATTTAGAGGTGACCTGTTTATTTTGGGGTTTTATTGTTTCTTTTTGCTTTCTTTTTTTTTATTAAGTGGGTTCCTGTAGATTTTCTTCTTCTGTCTTGAAATTCAGGACATTTACCAGGATTATTTAGATGTCAGTCACATCTTATTAGTTTGACTGGTACCTGGTGATCCCTTTTGATCTGCAGATTCAGTCATTATTTCGGAGATGTTTTCTTCTATTATTGCTTCTATTGCATTTATTCTTTATCTTCAGATATACAGATTAGCCACATGTTGGTTCTCCATTCTCTAGTCTATTATATTTATTATTGATTTTCTCATATTTTTATCTCCTTGTTCTTTTTCTCTGCATTAATTGATGATTTTATTTGCCACATTCTCAAACCTGATCCCTACTGCTTCTGATTTATTTTTTTACATTCTAGTATTTTTTATTGATGGTTGGCTATTTTTGGTACACAAAAATAGCAATTTCATATGGTTTAAACTAATACAAGAATAGTTACTGCAGCACCAATGGTTACGGCAACAAACGAGAAATACAATGAATTAATAGGGAAATGATCGAATAGACTGTGGTACATTATTCATATCATGAGCTACTGTGCTGTCATTGAGAATTGTGTAAAATTCACCAAATCCATTAGGTACTGATTAATAAATAAAAGATACAGAAAATGTATAACATACTAACCAGTTTTATAAAATAATGACCAAACAAACCTGTGTGTGTGTTTGAATGATATGAAATTAATCTAGAGAAATGTATAGAAGGATATATGTCAGGCTGTTAACTTTGGTCATCTTGGGGGAGTGTAACAAGAAGGAAGAGAAGAGGGTAAGGACAAGTCCCTCAAAAGATGTCCTTCTGGGGCTTCCCTGGTGGTGCAGTGGTTGCGAGTCCCCCTGCCGATGCAGGGGACATGGGTTCGTGCCCTGCTCCGGGAAGATCCCACGCGCCGCGGAGCGGCCAGGCCCGTGAGCCATGGCCGCTGAGCCTGCGCGTCCAGAGCCTGTGCTCTGCAACGGGAGAGGCCACAACAGTGAGAGGCCCACGTACCGCAAAAAAAAAAAAAAAAAAAAAAGATGTCCTTAAACAATAAAGCTTAGACTATTATACCATTTACAAAAAGTAACATACATATATATATATATACACATTATGAGCCACACAAAAGGATGGTCATTCTAAAACGGTTATCTTAGGATGGTAGGACTTTAGATGCGTCTTTCTTCCATTTTCCTCCATCCCCAAACACACACATATACACCATTTAGAAAACATAAATATGGGGGGGGGGATGAATTAGGAGATTGGGAAGGACATATATACACTAATATGTATGAAATAGATAACTAATAAGAACCTGCTGTATAAAAAATAAATAAATAAAACACCTACACATTGCAAACTTCAAAACAAAAAGAAAACATAAATATAACACTCACACTTCCAAACATACACAGCATAAGCTAGTTTCCAGTAATCTAAGAGCCTAAAGGTAAAGAAGAGGAAGCCAGAGCCACAAGCAATGCTGGCAAAGGAACTTTTTCTCTACTTCCTCTATTTAGTGAAATTTCTCCACCATGGCCAGACTCAGATCAGCCTCCTTCACAATATGATAGTCTCTACATCAGAGTCCTGCTACCTTCCCTTTTAGTTCTGGCTCTTCCAAATTAGGGAGAGATTGTGATGTCCAGGATTTTTTCAATGTCTTGAGAGGCTGGGATTCTCTTGCTGAGTGGGGAGTTACAGGATGTCTTCCAATGCTTTTCCTTGTTTTTTTTCTTGGTCCCACCTGCACTCTGTCTTGATTACTCCTTCCTTTTTTACATTTCAGGATAAGACAGGTTTTCTATATTTTTTAAATTTCCTCAGTCCTTCCAGAATATCCCTATTTCTTAAACCTACTTTTCTTTATTTCTAAGCTTCATTTATTTAAAGTCCACCTTACCTGTCTAGAATCCTAGCCTCCATTTTGCCTTTCTAGGCAGTGATTCTAGTGATTCTTGCTACAAGGATGTTGAAGACTCCATTTCACAGGACCTGAGATAACCAACCAATCTCAAAGCCTTGAGATTGCCATGGCCCTTGAACCACATTTAAACAAGTGACAAAGCTTTAAAAGCCTTTACTTATCTTTAATACAGGCCCCCTGAGCCCTCAGCATTACATTCTCCCACCCCATCAATATTTTATGGAATTTAAATTAAAGGCTGTTTTCAAACTCTTAATTGTAAAGCATTACTTTCAATTTTCATAATGACTAAGACCAAATTTAGCTTCTGGGCATTGCTTAGGCTGTCCCTAGTTAGAGAGAGGCGAGGGCTGTTTAAACCTATAATCTTAGTTTCAATCCACACTCTATAATTTTCTGGAATGATGGCTCTGACAAGAAAATGCCTGGAAAGACACCAACCTCTGTTTCTCACAACTCTGCAAAAGGCACTTGTTGACAGACTTTCACAAAAGGGCCCCATTGAGTACACACTGGGGCAAGTTTCCATATGAATCAGACACCTTCCTGTTTGGCCCCAGCTTTTTCAAATGAGGGCTTCTGTACACTATCTAACCCTCACCTTTCACCTCACTGGCATAGGTCCCCCAGTCACACACATCAGCAGGCGATCAAACACTGTCCCAATTCAACTGTACCTGCGCAGCAGAGATCTGCTGCCTACTGGGCTTCAGCACAGGAGAACTATACTGAGAAACCTTCGGGAAGTGAACCAAATGAACTATAACTAGCTGGGATCAGTTCGAATCATTTCAAGCCAAACTGGCCATCACAAGGTATTGGCAGTCCTGAGCAATTTGTGACTCAGCACAGGGAGCAGCTACATAGGATGAACAAAGAGTTAAGGTGAGCCACATTACAAAGAAAGAGAATGAATAGTGAAGCCCTAAAAACCTCTCCTTCTCCCATACCCAAATAAAAATCTGTTCCTCACAGTTCTGCCAAGAGTCTTAAAATTCCCACCACAGGAATTACTCTGTTAGGTTGAAGGTACTGAATGTCTTTGCTAAAATTTAACTGGGAAACCCAGAAAAGGTAACTCAAACCATTATAAAAAACCTTAGGGCCCTAAAGGGATTTGTTTGCCATATTAAGCAGTTCCCTAGAAAAAAACTAGTAATACCTCATAACTATAAAACACTTTATAAACTACACATTGTTACTTTATATGTTCATACCACTCAGATGACACAGGTAAGGAGGAAATATTATTTTCCTTGTTATTTGGTAAGGAAATTGAGACCCAAAGAGGTAAGGTGACTCCATCCAGCTAGCAACTGACATCTGCACTAAGAATGGGTCAAAGGACAGTGAAAATTTCATAGGAGAGAAGGAATTTGGAAAGACCCTGAACACTGTGGGGCAGGCTAGGGTGGGGCCCCATGGTGGAAACACTAAGTAACCTCAGAACACTGACTACCAAAGCTTCAGCTCAGATATAGGGGAAGGTGAATGTGTAGACATGGTTCTGTCCATGGCCTTACAGTATGCACATCATCATTCAAGGATATTTCAAAAAAGATAGCATACCATTAGATCTGCCAGTATCCAAAAATAAAATAAAGTAACACAAATCTACTCTACTGAGAATTAAACAACCTGGGTTCTGGTCTCAGCTCCACTAATTACTAGCTGCATGACCATTTGTGCATTTTCCCATCTATCTCTTTGAACACTGGCAAAAGAAGAGGAGCCATAAAGAATTTAAAAGACCACAGGATTTGGGACAAGAAGACTGAGGTTTCTTTCAACACTCAACAAAAGCATTCACTATATGCCATGTACTAATCTAGTCTCTGGGGAATATATAGGAGAACATGACAGATAAAAGCCCTGTTCATACTGAACTTACGTTCTAATGGCAGAGAAGACAGATAATGACCAAACGAATAAGCAAACAATATGAACGATATATTCTAGTGATATGTGCTATGCAGAAAATAGGTTTTGAGTCTGACTGAAAAAACCTGGGGCAAGTGACTTCTCTGCACCTTAATCTCCTCATTTTTAAAAGAATGCTAATGACTCATGCCTAGCCTACTCCAAGGACTTGCTGTAAGGATCAAATGAAAGTAAGAATTTGGAAAGCTCATTGTATAATGCAAATTGTTTTACATAACCTTTACCAGAGAGGAAGAAAAACCTTCTGACCACTTCACTGCTGAAAGCAAGCAAAAAAACTGAGCATGCCAGAGATTCTGTTGTTTCCAAAGACAAGGTGTAAAGGGGCATGTTCGATAACAACATATAAAAGGAGACCGTCAATATAGACCAAAATGTTCTTCTGAGTGGGAACCAGAATTGGGAGTTGAAAGAAATTGAGACTCAAGCTAAATCAGAGAAAGTTCTCATTTCACATATTTGGTTTTTATTGCTGGAATTGATAAGACATAAAAAAGCTAAAATTGAGACAACATCAGTGAGTGGCCTCAAAGCCTCCAACTACAATAAAAGCCAAAGCCCTCTTGATTCTTTAAAGCAAATTTTTATCATGCAGACACTCAAACTGAGTGTTCTCTACCATGGCTGGAAGCAGAGAACTGAGCCTGGGTAAGAGGAGGCACAGACAACAGAGCCTAGATGTATAGATGGAGGTTCACATCATAAGCACATGCTTTGTTAAGATAAGTTAGAACCCACAGTTGAGAAGTGCTAGGTGCCAAATGGAGAAAGGGGACACCAAAAACAAACTTCCAGGCCTACCCTACTAGGACAGTACTGGCCAGCAGCTTAGCAATGTGCTAGAAGATCAGTTATTTAAGTCTTATTTCTCTCACTTCTATAAGTAACCCTCCTATAGCAGTGGTTCCTAACCTTAGCTGCACTTTAAAACCTGGGTTTTTTAATTATTTTATTATTATCTTTTTTTTTTTTTTTTTGCGGTACGTGGGCCTCTCACTGTTGTGGCCTCTCCCGTTGCGGAGCACAGGCTCCAGACACACAGGCTCAGCGGCCATGGCTCACGGGCCCAGTCGCTCCATGGCATGTGGGATCTTCCTGGACTGGGGCACGAACCCGTGTCCCCTGCATCAGCAGGCAGACTCTCAACCACTGTGCCACCAGGGAAGCCCTAAAATCTGGTAATATTTTAAAAGAAACCAATACCCACACCCACCCTCAGAGGTTTGGATTTAATTACTCTATGGCACGATCTAGACATTGTTAATCTTTTAAGCTACTGCCCAGGAGATTCTAATATGCAGCCAGGTTGAGAACAACTGTATCTGCAACTGGTTTTAATGGTCACCTCAAAGTTTGATTTGAATACCATCTCTCGCTACTTGTGTTCTTTCAGCTCTTCCAATTGCTAGTGGTATCCAATAGATCACAAGTGAGAGGGTAGAAAAAAGAGGGCATTTCACATTTACCCATCAGAAGTCCCTTAACCTCTCTCTGCTCCCTGTGACACTCCCCATTCCCCGTAGTATGTATCTCTCATTAAAACATGCATCCCAAGTGTCATGTATCACTAGGAGGTGAACACAGCATTTCTCCACCCCAAACCAGGGAATGTGGCTTAGTGTCCCTGTCTCTCAAACTATGCCAACAGGGATCTTACCTGTACTTTCAGAGTTAGTGTTCACTGAATCATTCCCATTCCCACTGAACCCAACTGTTACCCTGTAGATGAGACAGTGCGACAAAGGGAGAAGGTAAGAGGAGAAGGAAAGAATATGAACAAAGAAAGAGGAAGAGAGAAAAGAAGATGAACATACAAAAATGAGTTGTTCCCATTCTGAAACACAAGTAAAGCCACCAGAAATAAATAACTTTTAGAGCTGTTAAAGACCCTAGAAAGCACCTATCCAGTTTCTCAAGAGTGAACGTTAAAGCATATAGATCCCTTTGAGGTGCTTCTTAATATGAAGATTCCTGGGCCTTATCTAAATTTATTGAATCAAAGGATAAAAACAGGAGGATGACCCCAATTCTGAATTTTTAAAACACTCCTTTGCATAGTTCTTATTGCATCTTAAAGTTTGAGAGAACTCCTAAATTCCCTCCTTTTTCAATAAGGAGACTAAGGCTCAGAGAAAAGAAGGGATTTACTTAAGGTACACACATATCTAATTAGTGGCAGAGATGGGACTTGAACCTAGGTCTCCAACTCACAGTCTAGTGCTATTTCAACTATCCTCTGCAGGTGTTGCCATTGCTGCCAGTGCCAAGGAATATGAACACCAAGATACATTCTGCTTGGTCCAGAAGAAGTCCCTATCCAATATTACATTTCCTTAAATATCCTATAACTCTTTGCCAAAACACATCTCTGATTAAAAACAACAGCAGCAACAACAACAACCAAAAAAATAAAAACAACCCTTCATGCAGAGGCAGCAATGACTGGTAATGTTGCAAAGCACTGCCCTTCTCAGGACCATTTACATAACCAACTCAATTCCCCAGAGCAGCAATACCCCAACCATCCAAGTCATGACTCTAAAATGACAGAAATGCAGGCATCAAATGAACCATAGGTGAAAGGTTTGAGGAGCAGGAACTTATCTTTCTTGGTTTCCCTCAATTCCTGTTATGCGTAAAGCCAGTCCTGACTAGCAATAATTTTAAAGAAAGCTAGTTTTAAATACATCAATATTTTTGTTGTTATTGTCTCCTGGGGACACTATGGATCACATATCTAAAATCTTCTTCAGAAGTATTGTGAATCGCTCACTGGTCATCTCAAAAGGACCTTATCCATTACACCTTTCCTGAAGTGGCCATCTGATACTGAGAAGGTATTTCTAGCTAGATTTATGGCTCTTGAACTCAGTTGATCCATCCAGCTGATTATAATTTTATATTATACAAGACTGGATGCCTTAGGGGCCTACTGGCCCAGGACTTTCTAATTGGCATCTGCTGAGATTGACATTCCATTACCTGCTGGAGCACATGTATCTGAATAACCTTCATGCATTAACATAAACTGGGAATCAAGGACTGGCTGTGGCATTTGGATACATTAAAAACATGCAGCGCTTGAGATTTTGTTCAGAGACCACAGCGAAGAATCAGGAGGCTCAGAAGCACATGTCTCCACCCCTACCCAACATATGAACAATGCAGTGAAACATTCCAATAACCTACAGAAACAGTTTTGTAACCATCCAAAAGATTTAAAACATTAAGTAAATCAGTTATATAATTGTGAAACAAATTCTACCTCTATTTGCTTCATAACTATATAAACAGAAAATTTTGTTATGATTGAAATTTGAAACAAAAGTAAACTATGAGTATCAAATCACAGAAAAGTCTATCACCAGGACAGAATGTACACCCCAAATGTGTTTAGGGGGAGTAAACTTCTGTTCAAAGGTGAATTGTCCTCTAGCTGGCAAAGAGGTATTTATTGAGGGCTTACTATATGAAGAAATAAAAGTCTGGGCCCCTAGCCTAGAGCTATTTATAAACTACTTTGGAAGACACAATATACAAAATGAAATTGCATGAGAGAAAGCAATCAGCGTAACAACGTGACCTATAGACAATACTCAACTGTCCCCAACAAGATTACCAGATTATGTGCCTTGCCTGAGCATGGACAATTGAGTTATCCTCTCCTCTCTTCTCTCTCCCCTTCCCCGCATCTTCCCCACTTCGTCTCCCCACCTCATCATTTCCCCTCACTCCCCTCCCCACCCCACCCCTGCTTCCTCTCACCTCCCCACCGCTACACACACACACACACACACACACACACGCGCGCGCGCGCACGCACACACACACACACACACACACACACACACACACACACACACAAAACCAGCTAAGGAAGCAATCCAAAAGAGCAAAGATTGAAACAGGCTGTTTTGACAAATTATGTTTTGATACCATACAAAATTTTCTAAACATTTCCACATTGTCTTTCAAAGGCTATATGGTATATTTTGTGAAATCCTGGCAACACTCCCACACTGGCTTTTAATGGTGCCTGAAACTTCCGACATTAGTAAAACTTTAAGGCAATGATTCTCCTCTTATCTGAGGGCAAGGGACGTATTTAAATCTGTATGAGCAGAGGGCATGATGCTAAAATCTACTGAAAAAAAATCCATCTGGTAGTGATGACGAGCATGAGCTCTGGAATATGGCTGCCTGAGTTTACAAGTCCAATGAATCCTTACCACTTCTTATCTGTGAGGATTCCCTGAAATCCACTCCAGTCAAGCTTTCGCCATCACTACTTCACAAAACTGCTCTTGTCAAGGTCAAGTATGAGCTCCATGTTGCTAAATCGATGGTAATGGTAAATTTTCAGTCCTCACCTTATTTGACTTTCAGCAGTATTTACCATTATTTCTCTCCAACTTGAAGTATTCTTTGCCTGAATTTCAGGTCAACACACTCGCCCGGTTTTCCTCCTACCTCACTGACTTCTCCTTAGTTTCCCATTTTGGCTCTCTTCCTCTTCCCAATCTTTATATGCTTGAATATCTGAGGACTTGGTTCTGAAATTTCTTCTCTTTTTCTATACTCACTCTTGCTGATCTCATTCAGTCTCATTGCATCTAATCATTTATATCTCCCAAATTTATAATTCCAGCCAGTGCACCACCCCTGAACTCCAGATGTATATATGCAACCATTTCCATAATACCTCCTACTTGGCTGTCTGAGAAGCCTCTAAAACCTAACACATCCAAAACCAAACTCCAGCTCTTCCCTCTCAAACCTGCTCCACCCACTGTATCTTCCATCTCAGCTGTTGGCAACTTCCCTCCAGTTGCTCAGGCCAAAACTTTGTTGTCATTTTTAACTCCTATTTTTCTCTCATAGCCCAATCCATTTGGTTAGCAAATCCCACTGGCCTACCATAATAATATTTCCAAAATTCAACCACTTCTCAAGTCCTCTACAACACCACCCTGGTCTAAGCCACCATCATCTCTTACATGAATTATTTATAATAGCCTCCTAACATCTTTCTGCTTTTGTCACTGTCCCCCACAGTCTGTTTTCAACACAGAAGCTAGGGATCCTATTAAAATGTAAGTCAGATCATATCCCTCCTCAGCTCAAAATCCTTCGATGACTTTCTCACTCAGTGTAAAAGCTAAATCTTTACAAGGCCTGCAAAGAGCTCTCCTTCCCTCACTGTTACCTTCTGACTTTATCTCCTACTATTCTCCACCTGACTCACTCCACCCTAAGTATGGTGGCCTCCTTGCTCTTCCTTGAACAAACCAAGCAAGATTCCACCTCAGCTTTACACTTTTTGTTCACTCTACCTGGAAAACTCTGATTCCACATATTTACATAGATCCTTCCCTCAACTCTTTCAGGTTTTACACAAATATTCAACATAATTATCAGTGAGGCCTAACCTAGCCCTATTTAATACTGTAACTGTACCTTCCATCCCAGCCTTTGATATACCTTCCCTCAATTATTTTCCTCCACCATACTATAAATTTTATTTTTCTGTTTATTGTCTATCTCCAGATGTACACACCAGAATATAAGTTAAATTAGGGTATGACGTACCATCTGATTTGTTCACTGTCATATCCCCAGCACCTAGAATTGTTCCTGGAAGTTAAAAAGTGATCAGGGAGTAATTGGTGAACAAATAAGTGATCTTAGGTAAGTTATATAAACTCTCTGTGCCATAGCTGACTCATCTGAAAAATGAGGAGACCACTGCTACGTACCTCATAAAGTTGCAGTGAAGATTAAGTGAGTAAATACATGTAAGGTCCTTGAAAAGTACCTCAATAAGCACTCAGTATTTATAGCTATTATTATTACTATGATTCACTAAGAGAATATAAATGAGTATAGGAAAGGAAGAAGAAAAGACATGGGTCAGGAACTTTGAAATCAAGGCCCCTAGTGTCTAATAAGGGGAGGTGAGATGGGATGGGGGACATAATACAACTCATTCCTCATTGAGACTTTAGGAAATGTATGAGATTTGCACAAAGAAAGTACATGTGATATGATATGATACAAGCTGCCTTAAAGTGGCCCTGAGCCTATCCGTGGGCCCACTTTTCCTTTCCGGTTGTAGCAGCAAAAAGTTGTTGATTAAGTACCCTAGCTGTTCCTATGGCTGAGCTGACACCCAGGAAGCAAGCAAAGGGCTTTCTCTAGCTCCCTATAAATCACCAATGAAAAGCCACATGTTTTCATTTCCAAACAGAAATGGAGGAAATTTCTATAAGGAAAAGAGGCATAATTTTCAAATAGCAAAAAGTTATTAGAGGCCAGGAGTAGTAAAATTTTAAGAATTTAGAAACATGTAGTGATAGCCTTTTTGAGGCATTCTGCCTTCCTTAAGTTCAGAGTTTATATAGAGCCTTAAATTAAGCTTTGCAGATTTTGACAGTGCTAGTTGAGAATTTGGATATTTTCTTCCTGCCTTATTATGCTAGGAAAGGGGCCATGGGGCAGTTTTCTTTCAGCACCTAAAAACATTTCTATAAAAAATTCATCAACCATTAATTTGTTTAAATGACACATTTAGCTTTTCAATTCCAAGGCTGCTGCTGCTTCCATATTGTGAAGAAAACATGTTGAGGTTTCCTCTGCCTCCTAAAGGGCAAGCATGACCTGAGCTAACCACTGAGGCACCTCAACACAATTTTAAAAGGAGAAGAATACTCAGAAAGAGTACACAATGGTGAACACATTGAGACACCACCAAAGACCCCCCTCTGGGGAGAGGGTCTGGTCACCAGGTAAGCAACCAAGACAAGTAGGGGTGCTAACTGAGGTTGAGGGAAATCTAGAATTGACAATGGAAGAGGGAGATGATGAGTATCACTTGCAGCCCTGAGATCATCTGCAGTTGTGGGAGCTGTAATTTTCTCCACTAACCTTCCTTTTCTAAGTTCTCTCCAGGAAGAGAGGTCTATAGAATCCTGGAAAATTTGCACCCAAAATACATTTGAAGAATTGGATCTAAGCCAGCAAGGGACAAACACTATGACACACTGCTCAAATCCCCCTCCCATGAAGTATCTACTGTTCCAGCTGCTGGAGCAACTTTGGCAGACATCCTTCAGCTATTAGTCCCTTCAGAGATTACCTCAACTAGAGAGAGCCATCTTGCCCAAAGTCGTGATCCTTCTTGGGGCAGCCCACATCCAGTGACTGACTGATGAGGGGTATAAAGGCCTGGCCATTCTGGCCCAACTCAGGAAAACTGTGAAGGACATTTTTTAGCTCCAGATTTCCCTAGCTAAGGATTAGCTAAGGCTACTGTTATAAGCCTGTAGCTCAGATTCTCTATCTATCCATTCCTGCTTCTTTCCTTTCCCTTTCCATACATGTTGATCCCAAGGGGACTCCTAAAAAAATATCCTATGATCTACATGCCATCTCAGAGTTGCTTCCTAGGGAACCCAACCCATGAAAACACAGGCAATGATGAAAGAAATGTCCAGTACATTCTAGTTCATTAAACACTCATTGAATCAATATTCATTAAGGACTTTTTCTAGGTATTGGGGATAGATCACTGTACAAGACAAAGTTCCTGTTCTCATGGAGCCTATATTTTAGTGAAGGGACACAGGTAATGGACAGATTAACAAATGAATAAACAATATTTCAAACAGTGATAAATATTATGAGAAAAAATGATAAAGGGGCATGATAGAAGTTGAACTGGAGTTATGGCTAATTTAGATTGTGTGGTCACAAATGGCCTCAATGAGAAAGTGACGTATGAAACAGCCTGCCATATAAACATATACTTTAAGAGCATTCCAGGCAGATGGAACCTCAAATGCGAAGGTCTTACTGTGCAAATGAACTAGGCATGTTCTTGAAATTGAAAGAAGGTCAATGTGGCTGGAGTAAGAAGAAAGTAGTAAGAGACGAAGGTGAAGAGGTGGCCAGGGGCCAGATTATGGTAAGGAATCTGGGTTTCATTCTATGTATATTTGGAAATTATTTAGAGTATTTAATAAAGCAGGGCAGTGACATTATCTGATTCAGATTGTTACAAGATGACTCTAGCTACTGTGAAGAGAAAAGATTATAAAGATTATAAAGAAAAATGAAAATGAGAAAATCAGTTAGAAGGCTATTGCAGAAGTCCAGGGTTAGAGAGAATGGCGGCTTGGATTGGGTAGCAAGAATGGAAGTGAAGAAGGGTACAGAGATCCTAGATATATTTTAGAAGTACAGCACACAAGCTTGCTGATGAATTGGATAAAAGGAATAAGGGAGCAAGGCCTTATAGAGGATTCCTGATTTTAACTTGAGAAACCGAATTATAGTTCATTGGATTTTTTTGGTTTTGGTTTTGGTTTTTGCGGTACGCGGGCCTCTCACTGTTGTGGCCTCTCCCGTTGCGGAGCACAGGCTCCGGACGCGCAGGCTCAGCGGCCATGGCTCACGGGCCCAGCCGCTCCGCGGCATGTGGGATCTTCCCGGACTGGGGCATGAACCCGTGTCCCCTGCATCAGCAGGTGGACTCTCAACCACTGTGCCACCAGGGAAGCCCCCACTGGGTTTTTTTTTCCCCGCCACCCAAACACTATGCTGAGTGCTGAAGAGATCAAGTTGATGAATCATGTGTAGCCCCAAAAGTCAAAGAGTTGAGAGACAGGATATAGGAGATTTTACATATATATATATACACACACACATACACACACACACATATGTGTATACATACACATATACATATGTATACATATATGTATGACTATAAAGTGAGGTAGGAAGTGGGAAATGCCAAAGAAATACAAATTTTTTATTGTTCTCTACTTGCTTCATGCATATTAACCTTCTTCCTCTAGCACATATGTGTACTTGCTATCAAGCCAGGCAATTATTTGGTGTTAAAGAGATACATATTAGTTGCTGGTTAATCCAGCAACTCTCCTCAGGGTATTTATGAATGCCCTATCTTTAAAAAATTGAAGCAATTAACTATTTTACATTTGCCATGAAATGGTTTAAGAATCTCAGTGCCAAATTTGTGTTCTGTCTAAAAGTGGGGGAAATGAATTGTTCTGTCTTAACTGACCAATGAGAGTCTACTCAGAAAAAAAAAAAAAGCCACTAGTTCAGTTTATTATTGACCATGGCAGAGACTAGTTCTTCCCCAATATCCTTGCTCTACTTTCTTCTTAGAAATATAATTTCTAGTTTTTAGCTGGAGACATGGCTATAATGAGGAAAGACTGTATTTTCCAGACTCCCTTGTAGCTAGGTATGGCCACATGACTTAAGTTCTCTCCACAGGATGAGAATAGAAATGTCCTCCCAACACTTTCTCTTTCCAAATGACTGCAAAGTGTCCATGATGTCTACAGCTAGAACAACTCTTCTGAACTATGAGGAAGAAGTAAAGTCCTGGACCTGATAGATTCATAGGTGAATTCTATCCGACATTTATAGAAGAATTAACACCAATCTTTCTCAAACTTTCAAAAATGAACTTAAGAGAAAGGGATACTTTGTAACTCATTCTATGAGGCAAACATTACTCTGATACAAAAGACAGATAAAACATCACAAGAAAAAAAAAATCACAGATCCATATACCAAATATAGATTCAAAAATCCCCAACAGAAGATTAGTAAATTGAACCCAACAGCATATTAAAAGGATTATTCACCATGACCAAGTGAAACTTATCGCAGGAACGCAAGAGTGTTTCAACAAAACAAAACCAGTGTAATACATCGCATTAATAAAGGGGAAAAAAACCACATGATCATCTTAATTAATGCAGAAAAGGCATTTGACAAAATCCAACACCCTTTCATGTTAAAAACTCTCAGAAAACTAGAATATTTTACCACAACAAAAAAGGTTTGGGTTTGAATACTGGCTCCACCACTAAATGTATGCATTCGAACAAGTCATTCAATCTTTTAGCACCTCTTATAAAAGGATTGAGGTAGGGGCTTCCCTGGTGGCGAAGTGGTTGAGAGTCCGCCTGCTGATGCAGGGGACACGGGTTCATGCCCCGGTCCGGGAAGATGCCATGGCCGCTGAGCCTGCGCGTCCGGAGCCTGTGCTCCGCAACGGGAGAGGCCACAACAGTGAGAGGCCCGCGTACCGCAAAAAAAAAAAAAAGTATTGAGGTAGTTAAGTTCTCGAAACTTCGATGCATGTGAGGAACTTCATAGAATATCTGAAATAGAGCAAGTCCTCAATAAAAGTTAGGTATTATTATTGTAAAGGAATATAATTTCTTACTCTAAGAAATAATGCATTCATAATCACAAAGGTCAGCAAATGAATGCTGTCTCAGCATGGATCCTTCTACGAAATATCAATACTATATAGCAGGGATTAGTAAAGTTTTTCTATAAAAAGCCAAAGAGTACCTATATATACTAAGCTTTGCAGGTCATACAGTCTCTGTTGCAACTACTTGACTCTGCTGTTATAGCATGAAAATTGCCATAGAAAATACCTAACCAAATGAGTGTGACTGTGTTCCAATGAAACTTTATTCACAAAAACAGGTGGTGGCCAAACTTGGCTCACAGACTGTAGTTTGCCGACTCAGTGCTAGACACTTGGCTTGCATAAACTACTAACACATATGGATAAATTCAGACATACTTTTGTTTCCTTCTGAATGGACTGTTTTGAAGAACACTGAATCTCTACTTCCCTTAAAACAAATGGTAAGCTCTGACTAGAGAATTTACTGATTGCTTTTGTTCTTTGCTGAACACATTAACTGATGCTAATGCTCTACCAGATGTGTCCAAAGGGACAAAAGAGAATTTTGAAACCTACATGTAGATACCCTTCATGACATCTTACTGAGTGCTTCCTATCAATTAAAATAATAGTTACTTTCCTCTTTCATGGTACTGCTATGAAAATTAGTATCTACAAAATGCTTCAAAGTTATAAGGGTTAAGTATCATTATATAGTTATGCATCCAGGACTCCTTTATTAATTATGCAGTTTTTCTCATTACATAATTAGGTAAAATACAATAAATTTAATCTTATTTATCTTTCATTCTATCAGCGAGTTCATATTTAATATGGCCATGGAAACCAAAATGAAAACCTGAATTCCCCTACAATTATACAGGCTCTCAATTAAGGACTTGGCCCACAATTACCAAAGGTAGCCACCAAAATACATGGCTCCAGCAAAGAAGGGGGCGACTGTCCACAGTTTCACTAAAGGATGCCCCTTGGAATTTCCTACTAAACCAGGTCTTAAACACTCCCCTTCATCCAACACACTCTACTCAGGGACCCTGCACTGTATTTTTAAACACAAAATGCTTCATTGGCCTGACCTAATTGAATTACAATGAGAATCCCCACGGTATTTCTCAGAAATCCAGCACACCACAAGTTACTTCACCTGCTATTTCTCATTAAGAAGAAAACAGACAAGCTCTACTGTTCACATTGCAGAGGAAAGACAGTCTCTCCTAGAACCTTGCTCTTCTTTCCTCCAAAAGCCCCTTAGCATTTATGACTGTAGTCTGAAATAAAGTTCAAACCCCACTGCAATAATTGAGTAATTTTCCTGAGTTTGTATGCGTTGATCTGCTCCACCTTAAGCTGTTCAAGAGACAAAAACTAAAACTTATGAAAATAACTCAATTGGGAGTTTATTTGCTTTATTATAAAAAGGATTAATCACAGGATTTTTATAATAGCTTCATAAGCACAAGTTGACAATAATTCAATTTACAAAAACTGGTATGTACTAGTTAACTTCTCAGGAACATTTCTATTGTGTCCATCAACATGCATCTGGAACACAGATACATCATACAATGTACAAAAAAATATGAGATTGGCTAGCATTGGGAAGTCTCTAGGTATTCTCATGGTATTTCCTGCAGCAGGCCTCAGCTTCTTAGTGAAATCATTTTCATTTCTGTTTAAAGCATCCCTGAAAGGGTATTTAGCTTTAAGTGGTCATTGGACTTTTGTAAAGTAGAATTTGCAAGCCTAGAGAGAAATACTGTTATACCAGTGTGGGGATTTGCTCTTGTCTATTGACAGGGCACAGTCAATGATTTTCTTTAATATTAAAGTGTATATGTGTATCCTGTTCCTATTAGACAATAATGTCCCCAATGACAACAATCTTTGACTCTTACACCTTTTAGGAAGCAACCAACCCTCTATGAACAGTCTCTATTCAATGACCTGACTGTGGAGGATACTCAAACAGGGAACAGTAACTTCAGCATTCAGGTTGTTCCTGACACCAAAATAGAGCCCTAAGGCTTAATATGATCCTCAAGTGACAAAGAAAACTGAGCATGAGTGACACCTCTTGGCTTCAGACCACTGTTGTTCTATTTCCTTGCTGTATGGCCTTGGAAAATGTACTTAAGCTCTCTCAATTCCAGATTCCTCAACTGTATAATCAGAATTACATACACCACCTACCTTCCAGGGTAGTTATAAGGTAAACAATGACCCAGTTGGACCCCAATAAATAGTAGTTATTCAAACGTTTTGGAAATAATTTCAACCAAAAGAGAGAAAACAACATAATTTACAAGTAATCCTGAAAAATCACACTAATTGGAACCTTCCATGCTTTCCTTTTTCCCACACCCCAGCATTCGGGTTAATAGAGGTTTCCTTATCACAGGTGCAGGAAAGAGTAAAAGTACTTCAGAAGCAGCTGGCTTCTCTCAACCGACTCATGTAAAAAATGGAATACCACTTCCAGCAGCTATTATAACGCCACCTCCTCTATTTTCCAAACCCCAGTATGCAACCAGTGATAAAAAAACAAAATCATCTCTCCCTTAAAGCAGCTCTCTGTGGATTCTTCAGTTATTTCTCATGTATTCAGGAGCGGCTTAAACAATCAGATATTAGTTGGGCTCCAGGCTGCTTCTTCCCTGATCTGCTCTTTGCTTCCTTAGCCTCCAGACTAGGTGGCAAGCAGGAAAACAAAACGTGTGACCTCCAAGTAGAAAAACATGGGCTGCTGCTTAACAGTTCCAAGTAAAGGTTTATAGTTTGGGTGAACCCTCAATAAAATGGAGTTTGCTTTGATAGATTAATTTCTCTTTATAAACCATGACTCATTAGTATGGTTAGTCAAAAAAAATGATGACACATCTACTTCTCCTTTCTAATGTGAGTCTGGAGGGACATAATATTTACCATGCATATTAGATAAGAAGAAACTATCTAACAAAAAACTGAGGATGCGTGAGGGAGAAGTTGGTTTGACTCTTAATAAAACAGAATCTACAATATATTGAAGGTTCCTCAACCAACAAACTACTGTATAATTCTAAGGGTGACTTCTTAAATTATTTAAAATCTCAATAGCTTCCAGTCTGACAAAGGATACCATCACTCGTTAAGCATTTCATCAAAGTGTTCTTCTATCTGTCAGGGGATACTGAAATTTGACAAATTATAAATTGAGGGAATATTTGATACTACATCAGAAGAGACAGAGGAAACAGCGTCTCTACCCTCAAATCTGTCTCAGCATTACCTTGAAAAAAATATTCTAAGAGCTCTTACTGAAGTCCGCTCTCCTCACAGAAACAAGAGTTCTTTATTTAACAAAACTATGTGGAGAGACCTTCAAGATGTCAGAGGAGTAAGATGTGGAGATCACCTTCCTCCCCACATATACATCAAAAAAACATCTACATGTGGAACAACTCCTACAGAACACCTACTGAATGCTGGCAGAAGACCTCAGACTTCCCAAAAGGCAAGAAAATCCCCACGTACCTGGGTAGGGCAAAAGAAAAAACCAGACACAAAAGAATAGGGATGGGACCTGCACCTCTGGGAGGGAGCTGTGAAGGAGGAAAAGTTTCCACACGCTAGGAAGCCGCTTCACTGGTGGGGAGGCGGGGTGGGTGGTGGGGAAAGCTTCAGAGCCATGAAGGAGAGCACAGCAACAAGGGTGCAGAGGGCAAAGCAGAGAGATTCCTGCAGAGGACTGGTGCCGACCAGCACTCACCAACCTGAGAGGCCTGTCTGCTCACCCGCGGGGGTAGGTGGGAGGTGGAAGCTGAAGCTTGGACTTCGGAGGTCAGATCCCAGGGAGAGGACTGAGGCTGACTGCGTGAACACAGCCTGAAGGGGGCTAGTGCGCCACGGCTAGCTGGGAGAAATTCTGGGAAAAACTGTGGAACTGCCTAAGAGGCAAGAGGCCACTGTTTCGGGGTGCGTGAGGAGAGGGAATTCCTGCTCTATGTGCCCACAGAAGGCAGAGCACCACCTAACCGAGCCTCAGAGATGGGCATGAGCTGTGGCGATCAGCTTGGGCCCCAGAGACAGGCATGAACCGCTAACGCTGCTGCCTCTGCCACCAAGAATCCTGTGTGCAAGTGCAGGTCACTACCCACAACCCCCTGGGAGCCTGTGCAGCCCGGCACTGCCAGGATCCCATGATCCAGGGACAACTTCCCCGGGAGAACACACGGTGTGACTCAAGCTGTTGCAATGTCACACCAGCCTCTACCACTGCAGGCTTGCCCTGCATTCCAATTATGACTACCATACCCCTACCTCTCCCTGGCCTGAGTCAGCAAGAGAGACCTAATCAGGTGCTGCTTTAACCCCTCCTGTCTGGGAGGGAAACAGACACCTGAGGCCTACATGCAAAGGTGGGCTCAAAACCAAAGCTGAACCCCAGAAGCTGTGTGAACAAAGAAGAGAAAGGGAAATTTCTCCGTGCAGCCTCAGAAGCAACAGATTAAATCCCCACAATCATCTTGATAAACCCTGCATCTGTGGAGTACCTGAATAGACAATGAATGTTCCCAAAATTGAGGCAGTAGACTTTGGGAGCAACTGTAGACTTGGAGTTTGCTTTCTCCATCTGATTAGTTTTTGCTGTAAAGTTCATCTTAGTTTACTTTTTAGTGCTTGTTATCATTGGTGGACTTGTTTATTGGTTTGGTTGCTCCTTCCTTTTTTTTATTTAATTTTTAAATTTTGTTTCCTTTTTTCTCTTTTTGTGAGTGTGTGTGTGCATGCTTCTTTGTGTGATTTTCTGTATTTAGGTTTGCTTTTCCCATCTGTCCTAGGGTTCTCTCTGTTCGGTTTTTTGTTTATTTGCTTTCTTTTTTCTTCCTTTTCTTCCAAGCAAAGTGGCTGGCAGGGTCTTGGTGCTCGAACTGGGTGTCGGGCCTTAGCCTCCAAGGTGGGAGAGCTGAGTCCAGGACACTGGACCACCAGAGACCTCCCAGCCCCATGTAGTATGAATCGGGGAGAGCTCTCTCAGAGATCTCTGTCTCAACTCTAAGACTCAGCTCCATTCAACATCCAGTAAGCTCCAATGCTGGAAGCCCAATGCCAAACAACCAGCAATACAAGAAAACAACCCCACCCATTAGCAGAGAGACTGCCTACAGTCACACTAAGTTCACACACACCCCAAAACACACCAACAGATGCGGTCCTGCACACCAAAAGTACAAGATCGAGCCCCACCCACCAGAGCACAGGAACCAGTCGCTTCTACTAGGAAGCCTACACAAGCCACTTAAACAACCTCACCCACCGGGGGCAAACACCAAAAATAACGGGAACTACGAACCTGCAGCCTGCAAAAAGGAGACCCCAAACACAGTAAGTTAAACAAAATGAGAGGACAGAAAAATATTCAGCAGATGAAGGATCAAACAAAATCCCACGAGACCAAACAAATGAAGAGGAAATAGGCAGTCTACCTGAAAAGGAATTCAGAGTAATGATCCAAAATCTTGGAACTAGAAAGGAGAAAATACAAAAAACGTTTAAGAAGCACGCAGAACAGCTAAAGAGCAAACAAACAATGATGAACAACACAATAAATGAAATTAAGAATTCTCTAGAAGGAATCAATGGCAGAATAACTGACGCAGAAGAACAGAGAAGTGACATGGAAGATAGAATAGTGGAAATAACTGCCACAGAGCAGAATAAAGAAAAAAGAATGAACAGAATTGCGAACAGTCTCAGAGACATCTGGGGCAACATTAAATGCCCAAGCATTTGAGTTACAGGGGTCCGAAAAGAAGAAGAGAAAGAGAAAGGGTATGAGAAAATATTTGAAGAGATTATAGTAGAAAACTTCCCTAACATGGGAAAGGAAATAGTCAGTCAAGTCCAGGAAGCGCAAAGAGTGCCATACAGGATAAATCCAAGGAGAAATATGCCAAGACACATACTCATCAAACTATGAAAAATTAAATACAAAGGAAAAATATTAAAAGCAGCAAGGGAAAAGCAACAAATAACACATAAGGGAACACCCATAAGGAAAACAGTTGATCTTTCAGCAGAAACTCTGCAAGCCAGGAGGGAGTGGCAGGACATATTTAAAGTGATAAACGGGAAAAACCTACAACCAAGATTACTCAACCCAGCAAGGATCTCATACAGATTCGACAGAGAAATTAAAAAATTTACAGACAAGCAAAAGCTAAGAGAATTCAGCACCACCAAACCAGCTTTACAAAAAATGCTAAAGGAACTTTTCTAGGCAGGAAACACAAGAGAAGGAAAAGACCTACAATAACAAACCCAAAACAATTAAGAAAATAGTAATAGGATCATACATATGGATAATTACCTTAAAGATAAACAGATTAAATGCTCCCACCAAAAGACATAGACCGGCTGAATGAATACAAAAACAAGACCCGTACACATGCTGTCTACAAGAGACCCACTTCAGACCTAGGAACACATACAGACTGAAACTGAGGGCATGGAAAAAGATATCCCATGCAAATGGAAATCAAAAGAAAGCTGGAGTAGCAATTCACATATCAGACAAAATAGATGTTAAAATAAAGACTATTACAGGAGAAAAAGAAGGACACTACATAATGATCAAGGGATCAATCCAAGAAAAAGATATAAAAATTGTAAATATTTATGCACCCAACCTAGCAGCACCTCAATACACAAGGCAAATGCTAACAGCCATAAATGAGGGAATCGAAAGTAACACAATCACAGTAGGGAATTTAACATCCCACTTTCGCCAATGGACAGATCAACCAAAAATTAAAATAAATAAGGAAAAACAGCTTTAAATGACACATCAGACCAGATGGACTTAATGGATATTTATAGGACATTCCATCCAAAAACAACAGAATACACTTTCTTCTCAACTGTACACGGAACATTCTCCAGGATAGATCATATCTTGGGTCACAAATCAAGCCTTGGTAAATTTAAGAAAACTGAAATCATATCACGTATCTTTTCTGACCACAACGCTGTGAGACTAGATATCAATTGCAGGAAAAAAAAACTGTAAAAAATACAAACACATGGAGGCTAGACAATATGCTACTAAATAAGCAAGAGATCACTGAAGAAATCAAGGAAGAAATAAAAAACTACCTAGAAATAAATGACAATGAAAACACGACAACCCAAAACCTACGGGATACAGCAAAAGCAGTTCTAAAAGGGAAGTTTATAGCAATACAATCCTACCTCAGGAAACAACAACTCAAATAAACAACATAACTTTACGCCTAAAGTAATTAGAGAAGGAAGAACAAGAAAAACCCAACGTTAGCGGAAGGAAAGAAATCATAAAGATCAGAAATAAATGAAAAAGAAAGGAAGCAAACAATAGCAAGATCAATAAAAACAAAAGCTGGTTATTTGAGAAGGTGAACAAAAGTGATAAACCATTAGCCAGACTCATCAAAAAAAAAGGGAGAAGGCTCAAATCAATAGAATGAGAAATGAAACAGGAAAAGTAACAACTGATACTGCAGAAATAAAAAAGATCATGAGAGACTACTACAAGCCACTCTATAAGAATAAAATGGACAAACTGGAAGAAATGGACAAATTTGTAGAAAAGTACAATCTTCTGAGACTGAACAAGGAAGAAACAGAAAATATGAACAGACCAAACACAAGCACTGAAATTGAAACTGAAATTAAGAATCTTCCAACAAACAAAAGCCCAGACCAGATGGCTTCACAGGTGAATTCTATCAAACATTTAGATAAGAGCTAACACCTATCTTTCTCAAACTCTTCCAAAATATAGCAGAGGGAGGATCACTCCCAAACACATTCTATGAGGCCACCATCTCCCTGAAACCAAAACCAGACAAACTTGTCACAAAACAAGAAAACTACAGGCCAATATCACTGATGAACATAGATGCAAAAATGTTCAACAAAATACTAGCAAACAGAATCCAACAGCACATTAAAAGGATCATACACCATGATCAAGTGGGGTTTATCCCAGGAAGGCAAGGATTCTTCAGTATACGCAAATCAATCAATTTGATACACCATATTAACAAACTGAAGGAGAAAACCCATATAATCATCTCAATAGAGGCAGAAAAAGCTTTTGACAAAATTCAACATCCATTTATGATAAAAACTCTCCAGAAATTGGGCATAGAGGGAACTTTCCTCAACATAATAAAGGCCATATATGACAAACCCACAGCCAACATCGTCCTCAATGGTGAAAAACTGAAACCATTTCCGCTAAGATCAGGAACAAGACAACACTGCCGACCCTCACCACTATTATTCAACATAGTTTTGGAAGTTTTAGCCACAACAGTCAGAGGAGAAAAAGGAATAAAAGAAATCCAAATTGGAAAAGAAGTAAAACTGTCACTGTTTGCAGATGACATGATAATATACTTAGAGAATCCTAAAGATGCTACCAGAAAACTACTAGAACTAATCAATGAATTTGGTAAAGTAGCAGCATACAAAATTAATGCACAGAAATCTCTTGCACTCCTATACACGAATGACAAAATATCTGAAACAGAAATTAAGGAGACACTCCCACTAACCACTGCAACAAAAAGAATAAAATACCTAGGAATAAACCTATCTAAGGAGACAAAAGACCTGTATGCAGAAAACTATAAGACACTGAAGAAAGAAGTTAAAGATGATACAAATAGATGGATAGATATAACATGTTCTTGGATTGGAAGAATCAACATTGTGAAAGTGACTCTACTACCCAAAGCAATCTACAGATTCAATGCAATCCCTATCAAACTACCACTGGCATTTTTCACAGAACTAGAACAAAAAATTTCACAATTTGTATGGAAACACAAAAGACCCCGAATAGCCAAAGCAATCTTGAGAAAGAAAAACGGAGCTGGAGGAATCAGGCTCCTGGACTTCAGAGTTTACTACAAAGCTATAGTAATGAACACAGTATGGTACTGGCACAGAAACAGAAATATAGATCAATGGAACAGGATAGAAAGCCCAGAGACAAATACACACACATACGGTCACCTTATCTTTGATAAAGGAGGCAAGAATATACAGTGGAGAAAAGACAGCCTCTTCAATAAGTGGTGCTGGGAAAACTGGACAGGTACATGTAGAAGTATGAAATTAGAACACTCCCTAACACCATACACAAAAATAAACTCAAAATGGATTAAAGACCTAAATGTAAGGCCAGACACTATCAAACTCTTAGAGGAAAACATAGGCAGAACACTCTGACATAAATCACAGCAAGATCCTTTCTGACCCACCTCCTAGAGAAATGGAAATAAAAACAAAAATAAACAAATGGGACCTAATGAAACTTCAAAGCTTTTGCACAGCAAAGGAAACCATAAACAAGACCAAAAGACAACCCTCAGAATGGGAGAAAATATTTGCAAATGAAGCAACTGATAAAGGATTAATCTCCAAAATTTACAAGCAGCTCATGCAGCTCAATGTCAAAAAAACAAACAACCCAATCCAAAAATGGGCAGAAGACCTAAATAGACATTTCTCCCAAGAAGATATACAGATTGCCAATAAACACATGAAAGAATGCTCAACATCATTAATCATTAGATAAATGCAAATCAAAACTACAATGAGATATCATCTCACACCGGTCAGAAAGGCCATCATCAAAAAATCTACAAACAATAAATGCTGGAGAGGGTGTGGAGAAAAGTGAACCCTCTTGCACTGTTGGTGGGAATGTAAATTGATACAGCCACTATGGAAAACAGTATGGAGGTTCCTTAAGAAACTAACAATAGAACTACCATATGACCCAGCAATCCCACTACTGGGCATATACCCTGAGAAAACCATAATTCAAGAAGAGTCATGTACCACAATGTTCACTGCAGCACTATTTACAATAGCCAAGACATGGAAGCAACCTAAGTGTCCATCAACAGATGAATGGATGAAGAAGATGTGGCACATATATACCATGGAATGTTACTCAGCTATAAAAAGAAACAAAATTGAGTTATTTGTAGTGAGGTGGATGGACCTAGAGTCTGTCATACAGAGTGAAGTAAGTCAGAAAGAGAAAAACAAATACCGTATGCTAATACATATATATGGAATCTAGAAAACAAAATGGTCCTGAAGAACCTAGGGGCAAGACCGGAATAAAGACACAGACCTACTAGAGAATGGACTTGAGGAACTGAGGAAGGGGAATGTAAGCTGTGACAAAGTGAGAGAGTGGCATGGACATATATACACTACCAAACATAAAACAGATAGCTAATGGGAACCAGCCGCATAGCACAGGGAGATCAACTCTGTGTTTTGTGACCACCTAGAGGAGTGGTCTAGGGAGGGTGGGAGGGAGGGAGACGCAAGAGGGAAGAGATATGGGAACATGTGTATATGTATAACTGATTCATTTTGTTATAAAGCAGAAACTAACACACCATCGTAAAGCAATTATCCTCCAATAAAGATGTTAAAAAAAAAAAAAGCCAAGACAACCTTTTCTTCAAATACAGGCAACATAATGTGGTAGTTGAATACAGCCTAGGCTCAAATCCCAGATCTACCACATACTAGTTGTTTAGCCTTGAGCAAATTACTTTAACTTGTCTGTGCTTTAAGTTCTTCTGTAAAATGAGGGTAATGTCTACTTCTTAGGTTGTTTTGAGGATTAAATGAAATAATATGTAGTATCGAGAACAATGTATGGCAAGAAGTAAGTACTATGTAAGTGTCTGCTATTATAATTCCAACAGAATTTTACCAGGAAGCTTAATGTAATGCAGGAAGTTATAAAAGTGGTCCTACTCAATTTGAATAAAACATGCTATAGTCCTAACTATACCACAACCCACCCCACGCCTTATTTCATTCAGGCTCAGAGCATCACAACTTGAAATCCACACTAAATTATTTTAGCTCTGGGAGTTAAAGAACAGGGTCATCAGAAACTCTAAGTCAAAAGTAAATTATCTACTACTAATAACCCAGAATGAGTTAATTCGTCTTGGAACTATCAGTCACCTTGGAAGGTAGCAAAGCCCTCTGAAAAGAAAGCACAGAATAAGGTTTGTTTTTGGTTTTGTTTTTTGTTTTTTAAATAAGGGAGCAAGGAAGAATTTATCTGAAGCATGGCCAATCAGCCAAACAGAGCAGGTCTGGAGAGAAGCACTGTGAGGAAATAATGCTGTGGTTCACAATGGCGATAACTAACCATCATTGAGGGTTTACAATGTATTAAGCAAAAGTACTTTATATATGTTAACTTGTCAAGCCTCACAGCAAACCTATGGGATAGGGGTTGTTATCATCCCTTGTCAGCCCAATTTTACACATGCAGATAACGGACACAGAGATGTTAAATAACTGGCCCAGAGTTATATAGCTAGTAAATGGCTGAGCTGAAATTCAAACCCAGACACTCCTTGACATGTATCAGCCCAATATCAGCGAACATCCTAAAGGAAAGCAAGGCAAGAGGAGACAGAAATCACTGGGAACACTCAATCTTGCTCAGTGTCACCCTGATTCTTGTACATCAAAGTCATCATAACAGTGTGAACTCTGGAGCCAAACAGATCTATGTTAAAATTCTTGTTTTCCTCCGTTACAAGCTGTGTGCTCTTGAGCAATATACTGAGTATCTTAAGGCCTCAAATTATTCAATGTTGTCTTGAGGAGTAAAAATCATGTGTGCAAGTCACCTAGCATCCCTGCACACAGCAAGCTTTCAACAAGTGATATCATTTTTGTCAATGCTCTTTGTATTTTCAAAACACGATATCCATAACTTTCACACCTCCTCTCAGTTTAGAAATTAACATCATTCCCAATAGCACAGAAAGGACACAGAGTAAGTAATTTACACAGAACTGACAGTCGGTCAATCCGAAATTTCCTAGTGTCCAGCCCAATCATTTGCAACTTTCAGCCTCCTCTGCCAACTTCTTAAGTTTTTCCTCTTCCTAAGTCTGCATTTCTCACTCAAAGAAGAAAGTGAGCACTTGTAACCAATGCCAGATGAAAATTAGATTTCCTGAGTGACAGGGTGATCCTCTTGCGTTTTCTGGGGAAGACTGGTTCCTGCCAACGAACTGGCAGAGAAAAAGGTAAATGCAAGCCACATGAGTGCAAGTAGCAGTGAGTGGAGAAATGTCAGAAACCAAGAAAACTCTTTAAAATATCAAATGCAAACTCATTTACTGGTGGTCGCAGATAAGATGGAAGAGTTTACCATCGACAGGGACTGTGACATTGATGAATGAAACCATTCTGGAACTGTGAAGGAAAGTGGCCTCTGAGAAGTGGGGCAGGCATTTAAGGGGGAGCAGGAGGATGCTGTGGGTGGGGGAACAGGAAAAGAATAAGAGCTAGTTACATGTGGGCTGAGGCATTTTCAGTGGCAGAAAAATATAGAAATAATGTTGCTGCTGGCACTTAAAAAGGCCAGGCAGGCATCAATTCCCACCCACCCCTAGTCCTCCACACTCTAAAATGAGGAAAGGTATGGCTTCAAAGGAAGAATGAGGGGGAAGGGAAAATGGGTAAGATGCATTTGACAAGTGAAATTCTATAGGGTCAGTTATCGAATCCAAAAAGAAAGAAAAGGATCCCATGGCAGGGCCAGTATATTGGCTGATGTAATCAGTGAATGCACAAACAGCTATCCCTCAGCACTTAAGAGCAACTATTATCGAAGGACTAGGGAAGTTTGAAGTCATTGTTCCAAGTTCTTTTCACTCCCCTTTAAAAGACGACATGCTGCCAGAAATAAAGAAAGCCTGAGTCACAGTTTGGAATTGAAAGAAAGTGTTGAAAATGGAAGTTGAGTTATGGAAATGGGTTTGTTTCTCATAAAGGAAAATAAAGAATTTTGGCTCACTGCAATTCTCTAAAAGCTAATGGGAAGACAAAGAACTCTGAACGCTTCATTTTTAAGTACTTGACTATTTTAGTGACTATAAGCATGCATTTTAGGTTCACTTTCCCCTTTATCCCTCAATGTAGCTTTGGTATTTGTGTTTCTAAAGCAAAGTTCCATCATGTCCTCTGAAACCCTTCCATTCACTCTACAAGCATTTATCGTGCTCCTACTGGTGACAAGCATGGTGTCAGATGCTATAGGATTGCAGAGTGTAGAAAGAAATAAAAGACATAGCCCTCAAGGAATTTAGAGATGAACTAGGAAAACATCAACAGGCATGAAGCAGGTAAACTCCAATTCAAGGGTGAAGTCACCACCAATTCAAGGACAAGTTGATAACACACAACAGACCCCAAGGCTGGACAGCAAATGAAAGGGGCAACCAGGAAGTGAAGGAAGCTCTGAAAACCAAGAAAATCTTCAGTGGCTTGAGTGGTTCTGGAACACACATGAGAGGAGATGAGCCTTAAGGAATGGGTCAGATTTGTACAGGGAGGGAGAAAGGAGAAAGACCATTCCAAAATGGGAAGGTCCTTCTACAACAAGTTTCTCTTCTTTGAGCCAAAAATTCCTAGCATGATGAATTAAAAGAAAAAAATCCAAAGGCCAAGTTTTCTAGATTTTTCAAAACTCCTTTTAATAGCCTTATGATTTACCTTTTTTAATTTTACCTTTTAACTTCAAAACTCCATTTCTTGGTTTTTAATCTTTTCCTACTTGAGTGGTCCTCACACCTGAGCAAGAATCTGAATTCATGTACCTGGAGAGTTTGTTTAACAGGCAGATCCCTATTCTCTGGCTCAGCCCCATCTGGGGCAGGGCCCCAAATCTGATTTTTAACCTGATTCCTCCCCAGGTGAATTCTTTTACAAGTGGTCAAAGACAGTCATACTTTGAGGAAACACTGGTGCTACTGCAACCACAAATGTATCCCATAAGCCTCCTGATAGCACTAAGCCAGAAGGAACCTGGAGAATAAATGTACATATATTTCAGATGTGGCCCCATATCATCCTCACCACCACCCTCAACCTCCACCTGTTTTATTCCATGGGATACAGAAAAACTGAGTCTCAAAACTGTCTTGACATCAAAACTATATACACACATACATATGCACTCAAAAAACAAAGAATACCAAACTGATATCAAAAAAATGGCCCAGCTTTAACTCAAAACCTACAAAGTTCACATAGGTTCAAAGTCTGACAAAAAATATCTACCCTCCCATCCCAGCTGGGCTGTCTTGGCATGAGCAGTGACCTCAGGGCCATCAATCGAATAGCAACTAATAAAAGACAAATCTAGTTCTAAGTCTCCAAAACCCAATGCATCACATCTTGAATAGCAGAAGCTACAAATCCATTTCTATCGCCCCTGAGTTTAGAGGAAATAAATAGTTCAGTACTTAACCCATACTTCCTGGGCTGCCCAAACAATCCTCCTAATGCACAGCTCTGAGCAAGGTATTGGCTACTCCAAAACCTGCCACCAACAACCCATTGTCTGTAGAATAAAACACCTACCTCTTAATCTGACAGTCAAATGCTTCCTTCATCTGACCCCCAATCTATAAAACCTTATCTACTGTTATTTCTACACTCTATACTTCTATAAAACCAGACAATTCCCATTGTACAGGCCTATCCTGGACTTTTCCACCTCTACTGGCATTTAACATGCTAGTCCCTCTACCCAAAATGCCCACAATTTGTGCCCTTTCCCCTTGCCTTCACACGCCTCTGTGGAGACTTCCCTGACCCCAGCCAAAAGTAATATCCCTCTCATTGGTGCTTCCACCACATTTGGTAGCTCCCTTATGACAGTATATTTGGTCTGCTTTGTACATCATCATGTATATCTCTTGTCTCTCCTATTAAATTTTTAAGCCTCCTGAGGTGCCATGTCTTATCCCCCACAGCACCCAATGCAGTGACTTACTAGATTAGTGAATTTTTTTATGCTAGTACAGAAGGGGTTAAACACTGACTGTTATAATAACTGACAGATGGTCTGAGAAATTCTTTTCTATCAGTAGAACTGGCATCTCTCCAATAAGGACAGACTGGATCTTGCTACTTAAAGCGCATTTTCCTACAGATACTGTAAGATGTGATTCCTTCATTTTTTTCCATTTTTCAATGATAAGAATCATTTGAAATTTCTGAGAAATGAGTGTGATGAGAGCAGCCAAGTTTGATAGTCCAAGCTGTTTTCCATCTATCCTTCGCTTCCTTTGCACTAGCTTTTATTTAAGCCTTGGACTTCGTGAAGATAGCATTCTGGGATTTGAAGCACACGACACTCAACCTTGACTGAACTGTATTACAGTGTTACCTTTCACTCTGGTTTAGACATAATGCAAAAAGGGAAAGCCCCCATAAATCAGCAAGATTGGCCAGAATCCCCTCAGAGCCCTCGCCCATGTTATAGAGCCCTCTGGGAAACCCCAGACAAGTTGGAGACAGTCCCTTTACACAAGGAGCTCACACTCTAGCTAGAGCCCCAGAATCCATATGCCCACATTTCTTTAAAGAGACTAATTAACCAAGTGTTAACAGATCACTATGGTGATCTATCAGTGGGCACTGGACTCAGGGTTAACCCTAAACACAGGCTTAATGGACAGCTGCCTATACCATGTGGTACGAGGGCCAAGGAAAATATGTCTCTACATTAGCCTGCCTTAGTACATGAAATTCCACTGTTCCCTAACGGTAAGGCACTAAGGACACCCATCTAAAATGCAAACATTTCCTAGAGCTAGGAGTTCTTGAATAATTGCATGGACAACTTTTCACAAATATGTAAGCCAGTGAGAAAGCAGGCATCTGCTGATCAGGAAGGAAGCCCAAACCATGGCAGCTTCTGACAGAAAATTTAGACCACTGCCTTCGTCCTCTATATACCACTCTCCACCATTTGAAATATTCTGAGTGCCTTTAGCCCCATCTTTAAGAAGGTTGTAGTCTAGTGGGGAAGAGAGATATGTAAATAATTTCAATATAATGGGGTACATGATGAGACAGAGGTACGCACAGGTGCCATGGAACTCAGAGGAGAAATACAGCCCCATCTGAAGGGGTTGGAGAATGCTTCTTAGAGGAGGTAATATCAGAGCTATGTCTTGAAGTATGAACAGGAACTAGTAAAGAATGTGGAAATGGTGTCGCAGGCAGAATGATTTGCAAGGGCAAGGACATGGTCCAGCCTTTTGTGTGTAAAGTGTGTAGTAGGGGAGCTGAGATAGAAAGATCTGTAAGTCATTCAATATTACTGTAGCATCAAGTGTGGGGCAGAAAGTAGGAAGAGGGGAGATGGATCACGACAAGAGACAGATTGTGAAGGACCTTGTACATCATGTCAGGGAGTGTGGACTTGATGTTCAGCTTAATAGAAAACATTGAAGGGTTTTAAGCAGGGGAATCTCATTACTTTCCTTTCCTTTCCCTCTCTATTTTACAAAGCGCTGGTAAACATTTGATTTTTCCTTAATAATTCCTTACTGTCTCCCTCTCTGTTCCAGCAGGCTGCCTGCAAGTAGCTCACCACTTAACTTGGGCACTTTCCCATAACTGATTTTTCCCCTTAGATATCATCTTTAAATGCAAAATATCTGAGAAAAATAGCCCAGGCTGAAGATTAACACCTTCAGTCTGAGTGATACCGCTACCCAATAGTGATTGGTAGGAAAATCTTAAAGTGAAGCTAACCTTGATCTCAGCTCAGCCTGGCTGGAGGCATTGCAGTTCACACCCAATAAGAGGCCCCCAGTGGCTGTCCTTGAGGCTGACCAAACTGAATACAGTGTTTGCCTCAGGTAAAATGAGCCACAGGCACAGGGACACTCCAGGCAGAGAAGCCTTAGGGTGTACGGTAGCATTCTTTCATGTTCATCGGTCCTCATAGGTGGAACCTATTACATTGGTCACATTGGACATGTCTTACCAGATTGTATTAGTGAGGCAGCAAAAGCTAGGTAAGAGAGTGGTTACCTGGACTCCTGTGGAGACAAAAAGTCAACTCCAAACAGTCTCTGGATAAGATGGTGAAGCCCAGAGCCCAGTCTTTACTCCCTTGAGTATTTAATTAGTATTTCCCAGGTGCTCAGCTCTCAGGTGACTACAAGCTAGGTGATCTAAGAGGCAACTCCCATCTATAACAAAAGAACTAGAACTCCATTGCCAATCAATGCAAAAGTGCCAAAGCTACGTGACATCAAAGCAGGCAATATGAGATGGGGTTCAAGAAAAAGCCTTCAAAGGTGTGATAGACTAGGAGAGACAGGAGAGGTTTCAGGGGGAGTACAAGTATTATACTTTATAACTTTTTAAAAACCTACCATTAATTGAGTATTTACCATGTTTCAGGCATTATGCCTTCACATTATTCCTTTTAAGCAAGTATCAGTATAATGCCCCATTTTACAGATGAGGATCTAAGGATCAGAGTGTTTAAATTACTTGCCCAGGGCTTCCCTGGTGGCGCAGTGGTTGAGAGTCTGCCTGCCGCTGCAGGGGACGCGGGTTCGTGCCCGGGTCCGGGAAGATCCCACATGCCACGGAGCGGCTGGGCCCGTGAGCCATGGCCGCTGAGCCTGCGCGTCTGGAGCCTGTGCTCCACAACGGGAGAGGCCACAACAGTGAGGGGCCCACATACGGAAAAAAAAAAAATTACTTGCCCACAAGTTAAATAAGGTGATATGTAGCATGGCCAGAAGTAAAACCCAAATCAGCCTGACTTTAGAGCCCATGCTCTTAACTACACTCTTCCTCCAAAATGATCCTTTGCCCTGGGGCAAGATGGCTAAACTGAATGGAAAGACTGAGTTGGAAAAGATGTTGGAAGGGGATTCACATACCCATGTATATCTCTCTTCACCAGTATCAAGGGTTAATGCAAATCTGACTAAAAAGTCCTGAGTGCCCTCTTTCTCCTCTGAGTGCACAGGCTTCACTAATTGCAAGTAGAATGGAAAGCCATAAATCTCTCCCTCAGTTTTGATAAAGTGAGAACAAGTTTCAAACAACAAAAAAAGGAAAACAAATCTAAAAATTTTCAGTTCAAGCAACAATTCTGTTTCTATGGAAACATGTAAGGGCAAACTGTAGGAACTACAGCATAGGCAGGCTTCACCTCCACCCTATGAGCTGCAAAGCGTTTTTTTCCCTTTAAAATAAACTCTATGTAAACAAGCCATTATGGATGGGTGGCTGGTGGGTTATTGGGAAGGGATTTAACAACAATGGGATTAGAAGAACAGCATGAATTCAACAGAGTTCCAGGTCCTTTGAAATATTTTAGTTAATTCAGTTAATTCTCCTTTGATAGATCAATTTTCTTTGGTGTATAAATATTAGCCTCCTCAATCTCCAGCAATAAACTACCATGAGATCTGGTTATTTTGTGGACAGTAAGGGGCTAATCTATGCCCGAGCGGAATCATCTGCAACGTCCTATGAAAGAGCCAAGTCTCAATTAACCAGAATCCAATTAAATGGAGCCCTCAACTAAATGCTTCCACCTTCTACAGAGAGTGCGCAATGATAAGAAAAAACATCACAGAAATTTAGTATAGTATATGGCAGAGGGTGGGGGGAAGGCGGGTATAGCTGTGTGACTTTGGGCAACTTCTTTATACTCTCTGTTCCTCCATTTCTTCATCTATAACACTAGGTTGTTAGCAGAATTAAATGAGATAGCTAATGTAGGGTGCTTCACACAACACCTGGAACTTAGTTAATAACTCAATAAATCTTAGCATATATTTATACTCTTTAGTCTATAAGGTCACCCCAAACCATCTTTCAGGGGACGTTTTGGTGTGAGTACCCACCAACCTTCACCTTCTGCATCCCCATTTCCCAAAGTAGACAGTGATCTGTTACTCTGAACAATGTTCCCGATGCCTAGCAAGGACTTCCTTTATCAACAAAGAATCTGTAACATTACTTTCTGAAGCAGGAAAGAGAACTCAAACATAAATATTTGAGATGGCATAAAGCCAAAACAATATTCATGTTCCATTTCCCTTCATATTTTTAATCTCACTGCCCTCTACTGCCCCCAAATGACCTGATTTTTAACCTGTGTGTGATGCGGACCACACATTTTGCACTGGCTGACTTAACACTTCAGCATCCAACAATCCAGTCTCTATAACAGTGTGTTAGGCTCAGTGCAGAAACGGATGATAGGTCTATGAAGTTCTCTAAGTACAGCACCATGCCCAATTAGGCACTTAATTGGGCACCATATCCTGATGATGATAATTATCATTATTATCCCCACTACCAGCCTGAGGCAAAATTGTCAAGTTGTTTTCTAGCCTCAAACAACCAATGGACACTTTTCTTTCCCAGTGTTTTCCCGCAGGTGGCCAGTGCCCAAAACCTTCTCTGACACCCATTCACACTGAGGTATAGAGGATCAGTGACAGTTAAAAGTGGATTTAAAGAAATAGATGGGATAGAGGGTCTTCACATGAGTTTGCAACATCACTAAAAGTGTTCCAGGAGATGGAAAAAGACCTCCAGGAACCCCTGACATCATACCACCTAGGCATGTGCTACTCCAAAGTAAGAGGAATCAGCCTCACAAACTGAAGCATAGCGCTACACAGGATACTCAGGATTTCTCAGTGAGTCACTACTACCAAGAAAATCTAGGACAAAACTAAAACAATATGTAGATGATGGCACCTATTTACCTGATCTCACATAAGGAATATACCAAAACATCTATCCTAATGGTCATCAAGGGCAATTTCAAATAATAAGTTATGTGTTATGTTAAGTCATTCAGAGCCATGAAAAACACAGTTTCGGTTTTCCTATAGTAAGTTCCCCCCAAAATAAAATGCCCTGGTGAAATGATAAAACAGTTAGCTACATTTTGATTTGAAAGACTGGAAGAGAAGGGAAGTCAGGAACCGTCTGAAGTTGAGACCACACCTTTTGGGGGAGGTACTAGACTTGTCTGCCCTTCCTTCTTCCTGCCTTCAATCCTTCTAGCAGTGGGGAAAACAGGGCAAGACGACAATGAAAGAGAGGACTACTTCACAGTTTGCTTAAGACCAGTCCTGCCTTGAACTCAGGTCTCCATTCTCCAATTAATGGTCTGCCGACATGCTTTCATTCTTTACAAATCCCCCAAATCCACTTAACACAGTTAAAAATCTCCAGCTGGGTCTCCATCAGCACTCTCTATGTAAAGAAGATACCAAATGAAAGTGAAACTGTGCGTGTCTGGACCCATGAAGGGTGAGATATTCAGATAACGTATTGGACATTTCAAATACCTTCCATTTTCTGCCGAGGCAGCTGACTTGCTGGGAATATGTTCTGTGAGAAGTAAAAAGTTAAGTGCTCTATTCCAAATCCTCAGTGGGGCAGTGAGCTTGACAGAACATCAACTAGAGGAAGCCAATTAGCATGGTTTTTACCATGACAACCAGTGCACCTTCCTAAGAAATCAGTGGGATTCACACACTGAAGTGGGGGGAGAAGGGAGAAGAATGTCAGAGAATGTGCTGACTTTGAAAGACCCCTTTTTGAAATGAGCCAATATTATTCATTTTCTCAAAATGTCTAGAAATGGAAAATTATTCCTGTCAATGACATGACATTCGTTTAGCTCATGCATGCACAGTTTCTGGATAGCGGAAAGAATCAGCAAGAGCAGGAGTCTGAGAAAGTACCCCAACTATATGCACGGTTTATAATTCACCTGGAGTGGAGGGCATTAGGACAGGGCAGATCCAAACACATCTCTGCAAATATCACTCAGTTGAGGACATGCAGACACCACTGAACTTTTAAGCTATGAATTAAAAGACATTATCTTCACTCATTCATACATGAGTTATCATCTTTGCTAAATAAATTTCCCCATCTCAAAAGCTGTCCTCTCCCCTCCCAATCTAAAACTCAAGTTCTTATCCCTCTATGACGCCTCCTTTCTAAAATCATCCCAGGTTCCACTGATCAATCTTTTTTTCATACCTTCTATTAGAGTCCACACCACATAGCTGAGTTCTGGATTCTACATTATTTTATAATACCATTTAGTGTATTTATGTCATATTTCCCATTGTGACAGTAATTTCTTCCAGGGCATATTTCTCCTGTACCCCAAAGCACTACATAATTTGGGGTTAGAGTAAATGCCTAATAAAAATGTGCATGGTGCTTGATTGCTTAGAGAGTTCACGGACTTGTGTCTCATTTAAGGCTGAATGACCTTGAAGTTAGTGCCTCTATTATTGCAGCAGAAAATAAGAATGCCTTACTATGTTCTCCATAGAAAATAAAGGAGGAGGCACATCAGTAGGCAGGATTTTGCTACCATTGTGGATTTACTCTCTGCAAATTGCTAGGATGATGAAGAAGAAAAGGATGAGTCATCATTTGCAGTCCAGTCCCAGTAGGTATTTATAGCTGACTCTAGAAATAGCATTCTCACAACTGTATGCCTTAATTCTATGCTTCCTTCAAGGCTCAGCTTAGCTGTCACTTCCTCTATGATTCCTTCCTTGCTTCTTCATCCAGAAGTACTCCCATACTCTTTTCAACTACCAGAGCATTTTATCTATCCTCCTTTCATGACATATCACTTTCTGCCTTGTGCTGTATTTATTTATGTCTTTGTTTTCTCTCCCCTAGTAGACACACATAGTGACATATACTAGGTACACAATACTAGGAATAGCTAACACCTACTGGGCTTTATATATATTATGCTATTTAATCCTTAAAGCAACTAAGTTGAAGTAAATACTATTCACAATGTCTCAGTTTTACAAATGGGAAACTGAGACTTTGCAAGATTAAGTAATTTGCTCAGGGTCATACAACTAATTAGTGTCATAGGTAGAATTTGATTTGAGAGTCAGTGGTCTTAATAACTATGCTATAATGACTTAATAAATGGTGAATGAAGGAATGTAATGAATGAACTAATTAATTAGTACTGTCTTAACTGATATAGGCTTTCCAGCCATCTGCACTTCTTTAGGCTGTGACTGATCAAGGGTTTGATGCTACCTACTTGTAAAAGAATAATCAGACCCAATGTCAAAAGCAAGAGATCAAATTATAGACTTTCAATATCACCTGTTATTCACTCAAGAAAAGAGTCCCAGTTTACATTTTCAGTCTCTCCCTGATCTGCAAACTACCCAAAGTTCATACCTGAAAATTCTGCGTAACTGTCCACCAAGAATACACTAGCATTTTGGAACTACTCTCACACTTCAGGCTGGGTGATCAAGATCTGGGCAATGTGAGCCTATCAAGCTCAGCTAAAAGTACATTATTTTTCATGAAACTACTGACATAGAATGTGCTATCAGTGTTTCACCCTAGATTCAGTGCTAAGATGGGTCCTGCCTGCACATATGCCACATAGAGTCTGTCAAATAGCAGTATTCATTGACTCAATCAGAAGTGCTTAGTGACCAAGAGGACACCTATAAATGTTCATATTTTAAAAAGTTAATTTAAAAAAGCTTTTTCTTAAACTATACTACTTTAGCCTTTATCTGAAGTCCTCTACATAGCAGGCCCACTGCTGGCCATGCACAACATTGCTCTGGATGGTCAATGTGGATAACTACAAAAGAATGCAAACAGTGTGTCTCCTAAAAAATTCTGTTGTCTGGCCATTCCGTTGTACAGGTATGAACTCTGGTTGTAGTGCAGCGTTTCAGAGTCTAGATTCTGATGCCAGCCAGCCTGGATTCATATCCTGGCACAACAACTATCTTGAACAAATAATCACTCTGTGCCTCCATTTCCTTATCTCTAAAATGAGATAATAAGAGTACCTATTTTCAGAATTGTTAGGATTATATGAGTTATACGTGCAGAACACTTGTTCCCGGCCGCAAACGTTATACAAGTATTGCTATTATTATTTTAATATATAAGTATTTTTTAATACTCAAGATCTGTATAGTGTTGTAGTTCTCAAACTCGGACAATTCTGCCTCTCAGGGGACATTTTGCAAAGTGTGGGGACATTTTTGGTTGCCACCAATAAAGAGGGGAAGAGATGCTATGGGTATCTAGGACGTAGAGTCCAGGGACAATGCTAAACATCCTACGATACACAAAACAGACCCCTACAACAATTATCTGGCCCAAAATATTAACAGGGTTGAGGCTGGGAAAACCTGGCATAGAGGAAACCTCCACTTTATGAGAACTAAGTGGAGCAAAACTCCAGGGACAAATGCCAAAAAATAACAGGTGATAATTCCTTTTCAAAAAGCTTTCACCAAAGGGTCCTTTCAATATCAGAACTCAATACATTTATAGGTGGCTTATAGATTAATTATACCTTCCTTCACATAATATATTTATAAATATATTCTTTATATTTTATACACATATATCAATGGAAATTTTATAAATTCAATACTAGTTAATATACTTAAGGCAAAATATGGGTAGAAATCTTGTCAATGATTTCATAATGCAAATAGGTATAGCCCCCTATTTCAATATTTTGTGGATTTAGGCCTTCTTAAAGAAGCCACCTGTATTTGACAGGAAAGTGAGCAAGATAAAAACTTAAAGCTAACATCTTATACATCAGTGCCAGGTGAAGACAAAGCACATCTGAACCAATAACCCAAGTTAAAGAGGAAAGAGAGGGTTTGCATCAACATCTACTTCTCAGGAACTGATCAACTTATCGAATATGGCCCATCTATAAAGCCAACTTTAATTATCTAGATATTATCTTATCTACTCTATGATGGGTTATTACCTGAACAATTCAGCCAAACTAGTCAATGTACCTTTATGTGTTTGAGATCTGTCACTACAACATCAACTGGTCAATGAAGAGAAAAATCAACCAAATTACCCTTCTTGCACTGTCTAGATTTAGTTCCCTCACCTCACCTCAATTCTTTCCAGACAAACCCATACACAACAGTTATTTGGATTGTTTTTACGTTTTATCCAGTTGTTCTGGGTTTAAGTAAACAAAGACTCCCTGTTCACGGAATCTCTACTTTTAGAACCACAGCTTGGTTTCTCTTTTCAACATGAACTGTCACTTCTCCCATTATTCAATAATTAATATATCAATTGTAATATAAATTTGGTGAGTTTAACTTTTTTAAAGGCTGCTAATCAATTGATTTGATGAACCTGGTTTTCCTCACAGGCTGGGATAGTAACGGCTGTCTGGGCTTTCATAATATGCAAATATATACCGCTACTAAGTAAGACAAAACTCAGAGCCACAACAAAAGATGAACTGTATGTCTTATATACCTACTATACACTCAGCACTGTATTAAAAAAAAAACACCTTAAGTCTAGAGGTAAAAGTCAAGCTTATTCATGCAAAACAATTAAAGGATAGCCTGGAGAAGGGGGCGCCTTCAAGATGGCGGAGAAGTAAAGGGTGGAGATCACCTTCCTCCCCACAAATACAGCAAAACTACATCTACACGTGGAACAACTCTGACAGAACACCTACTAAACGCTGGCAGAAGACCTGAGACTTCTCAAAAGGGTCTTGGTGCTCTGGCTGGGTATCAGGCATGAGCCTTTGAGGTGAGAGAGCCAAGTTCAGGACATTGGTCCAACAGAGGCCTCCCAGCCACACGTAATATCAAAAGGTAAAAGCTCTAGCAAAGATCTCCATCTCAACGCTAAGACCCAGCTCCCCTCAACGACCAGCAAGCTACAGTGCTGGACACCCTATGCCAAACAACTAGCAAGACAGGAACACAAACCCACCCATTAGCAGAGAGGCTGCCTAAAATCATAAGTTCACAGACACCCCAAAACACATCACCGGACATGGTCCTGCCCACCAGAAACACAAGATCTAGCCTCATACACCAGAACACAGGACCAAGTCCCCTCCACCACGAAGCCAACACAACCCATTGAACAAAACTTACCCACTGGGAGCAGACACCAAAAGCAACAGGAACTACGAACCTGAAGACTGTGAAAAGGAGACTCCAAACACTTTAAGTTAAGCAAAATGAGAATGCAAGGAAATACACAGCAAATGAAGAAGCAAGATAAAAACCCACCAGACCAAACAAAACAAGAGGAAATAGGCAGTCTACCTGAAAAAGAATTCAGAGTAATGGTAGTAAAGATGAACCAAAATCTTGGAAGTAGAATGGAAAAAATACAAGAAACATTTAACAAGGACCTAAAAGAACTAAAGTACAAACAAACAATGATGAACAACACAATAAATGAAATTTAAAACTCTCTAGAAGGAAACAATAGCAGAATAACTGAGGCAGAAGAACGGATAAGTGACCTGGAAGTTAAAATAGTGGAAATAACTACCACAGAGCATAATAAAGAAAAAAGAATGAAAAGAATCGAGGACAATCTCAGAGATCTCTGGGACAACATAAAACACATTAACATTCAAATTACAGGGGTTCCAGAAGAAGAAGAGAAAAAAAGGGACTGAGAAAATATTTGAAAAGATTACACTTGAAAAGTTCCCTAATACAGGTTAGGAAATAGTCAATCAAGTCCAGGAAGGGCAGAGAGTCCCATACAGGATAAATCCAAGGAGAAACACACCAAGACACATATTAATCAAACTATCAATAATAAAATACAAAGAAAAAATATTTAAAGCAGCAAGGGAAAAGCAACAATTAACATACAAGGGAATTCCCATAAGGTCAACAGCTGATCTTTCAGCAGAAACTCTGCAAGCCAGAAGGGAGTGGGAGCACATATTTAAAGTGAGGAAAAGAAAGAACCTACAACCAAGATTACTGTACCCAGCAAGGATCTCATGCAGATTTGACAGAGAAATTAAAATCTTCACAGACAAGCTAAAGCTAAGAGAATTCAGCACGACCAAACCAGCTCTACAAAGACAGCTAAAGGAACTTCTCTAGGCAGGAAACACAAGAGAAGGAAAAGACATACAACAACAAACCCAAAACAATTTAAAACAGGGTAAGAGGAACATACATATCAAGAACAACCTTAAATGTAAATGGATTAAATGCTCCAACCAAAAGACATTGACTGGTTGAATGGATACAAAATCAAGACCCGTACATATGCTGTCTACAAGAGACCCACTACAGACCAGGGACACATAAAGACTGAAAGTGAGGGGGTAGAAAAAGATATTCCATGCAAATGGAAATCAAAAGAAAGCTGAAGTAGCAATTCTCATATCAGACAAAATAGACTTTAAATAAAGACTATTACAAGAGACAAAGAAATACACTACATAATGATCAATGGATCAATCCAAGAAGAAGATATAACAATTGTAAATATTTATGCACCCAACATAGGAGCACCTCAATACATAAGGCAAATACTAACGGCCATAAGAGGGGAAATCTACAGTAACTCGATCATGCAAGGGGACTTTAACACCCCACTTTCACCAATGGAGAGATCATCCAAAATGAAAAGAAGTAAGGAAACACAAGCTTTAAATGATACATTAAACAAAATGGACTTAATTGATATTTATAGGGCATTCCATGCAAAAACAGCAGAATATACTTTCTTCTCAAGTACTCATGGAATATTCTCTTGGATAGATCATATCTTGGGTCACAAATTAAGCCTTGGTAAATTTAAGAAAATTGAAATTGTATCAAGTATCATTTCTGACCACAACACAACGAGACTAGATATCAATTACAAGAAAAAAACTGTAAAAAATACAAGCACATGGAGGCTAAACAATATGCTACTAAATAACCAAGAGATCACTGAACACATCAAAGAGGAAATCAAAAAATACCTAGAAACAAATGACAATGAAAACACGACCACCCAAAACCTATGGAATGCAGCAAAAGCAGTTCTAAGAGGGAAGTTTATAGCAATACAATCCTACCGCAAGAAACAAGAGATATCTCAAATAAATAACCTAACCTTACACCTAAAGCAATTAGAGAAAGAAGAGCAAAAAGAATCCCAAAGTTAGTAGAAGGAAAGAAATCATAAAGATCAGATCAGAAATAAATGCAAAAGAAATGAAGGAAATGATAGCAAAGATCAATAAAACTAAAAGCTGGTTCTTTGAGAAGATAAACAAAATTGATAAACCATTAGGCAGACTCATCAAGAAGAAAATGGAGATGACTCAAATCAACAGAACTAGAAATGAAAAAGGAGAAGTAACAACTGACACTGCAGAAATACAAAGCATCATAAAAGATTACTACAAGCAACTATATGCCAATAAAATGGACAACCTAGAAGAAATGGACAAATTCTTACAAAAGCACAACCTTCTGAGACTGAACCAGGAAGAAACAGAAAATATAAACAGACCAATCACAAGCACTAAAATTGAGACTCTGATTAAAAATCTTCCAACAACAGAGCTCAGGACCACATGGCTTCAGAGGTGAATTCTATCAAACATTTAGATAAGAGCTAACACCTATCCTTCTCAAACTCTTCCAAAATATAGCAGAGGGTGGAACACTTCCAAACTAATTCTACAAGGACACCATTACCCTGATACCAAAACTAAAGATGTCACAAAAAAAGAAAACTACAGGCCACTGTCACTGATAAACATAGATGCAAAAATATTCAACAAAATACTAGCAAACAGAATCCAACAGCACATTAAAAGGATCATACACCATGATCAAGTGGGGATTATCCCAGGAATGTAAGGATTCTTCAATATACACAAATCAATTAATCAATTAATGTGATAAACCATATTAAGCAACTGAAGGAGATCATCTCAATAGATGCAGAAAAAGCTTCTGACAAAATTCAACACCCATTTATGATAAAAACCTTCCAGAAGGTAGGCACAGACGGAACTTAGCTCAACATAATAAAGGCCATATATGACAAACCCAGAGCCAACATCATCCTCAATGGTGAAGAACTGAAACCATTTCCACTCAGATCAGGAAGAAGACAAGGGTGCCCACTCTCATCACTATTATTCAACATAGTTTTGGAAGTCCTAGCCACAGCAATCAGAGAAGAAAAAGAAATAAATGATTCCAAATTGGAAAAGAAGAAGTAAAGCTCTCATTGTTTGCAGATGACATGATACTACACACAGAATCCTAAAGATGCTACCAGAACACTACTAGAGCTAATCAATGAATTTGGTAAAGTAGCAAGATACAAAATTAATGCACAGACATCTCTTGCATTCCTATACACTAACGATGAAAAATCTGAAAGAGAAATTCAGGAAACAGTCCCATTTACAACTGCAACAAACAGAATAAAATACCTAGGAATAAGCCTACCTAAGGAGACAAAAGACCAGTATGCAGAAAACTATAAGATACTGATGAAAGATATTAAAGATGATACAAACAGATGGAGAGATATACCTTGTTCTTGGACTGGAAGAATTAACATTGTGAAAATGACTATACTACCCAAAGCAATCTACAGATTCAATGCAATCCCTATCAAACTACCAATGGCATTTTTCACAGAACTAGAACAAAAATTTTCACAATTTGTATGGAAACACAAAAGACCCTGAATAGCCAAAGCAATCTTGAGAATGAAAAACGGAGCTGGGGGAATCAGGCTCCCAGACTTGAGACTATACTACAAAGCTACAGTAATCAAGACAGTATGGTACTGGCACAAAAACAGAAAGATAGATCAATGCAACAGGATAGAAAGCCCGGAGATAAACCCACGCACATATGGTCACCTTATCTTAGATAAAGGAGGTAAGACTATACAATGGAGAAAAGACAGCCTCTTCAATAAGTGGTGCTGGGAAAACTGGACAGCTACATGTAAAAGAATGAAATTAGGACACTCCCTAATACCACACAAAAATCAACTCAAAATGTATTAAAGACCTAAATGTAAGGCCAGACACTCTAAAACTCTTAGAGGAAAACATAGGCAGAACACTCTATGACATAAATTACAGCAAGATCCTTTTTGACCCACCCCCTAGAGAAATGGAAATAAAAAGATAACCCTCAAAATGGGAGAAAGTATTTCCAAATGAAGTAACTTACAAAGGATTAACCTCCAAAATATACAAGCAGGTCATGCAGCTCAATATCAAAAAACAAACAACCCAATCCAAAAATGGGCAGAATACCTAAACAGACATTTCTACAAGTAAGATATACAGACTGCCAACAAACACATGAAAGGATGCTCAACGTCACTAATCGTTAGAAAAATGCAAATCAAAACTACAATGAGATATCATTTCACACCAGTCAGAATGGCCATGATCAAAAAAATCTACCATCAATCAATACTAGAGAGGGTGTGGAGAAAAGGGAAACCTCTTGCACTGTTGGTGGGAATGTAAATTGATACAGCCACTATGCAGAACAGTGTGGAGGTTCCTCATAAAACTAAAAATAGAACTACCATACAACCCAGCAATCCCACTGCTGGGCATATCCCTGAGAAAACCATAGTTCAAAAAGAGTCATGTACCACAATGTTCATTCCAGCTCTATTTACAATAGCCAGGACATGGAAGCAACCTAAGTGTCCATCGACAGACGAATGGATATAGAAGCTGTGGCACATATATACAATGCAATATTACTCAGCCATAAAAAGAAACTAAATTGAGTTATTGGTAGTGAGGTGGATGGACCTAGAGACTGTCATACAGAGTGAAGTAAGTCAGAAAGAGAAAAACTAATACCATATGCTAACACATATATATGGAATCTAAAAAATAAAAAAATGGTTCTGACGAACCTAGGGGCAGGACAGGAATAAAAACGCAGGCGTAGAGAATGGACTTGAGGACACGGGGAAGGGGAAGGGAAAGCTGGGACGAAGTGACAGAGTAGCACGGACATATATACACTACCAAACGTAAAATAGATAGCTAGTGGGAAGCAGCCACATAGCACAGGGAGATCAGCTTTGTGCTTTGTGACCACCTAGAGGGGTGGGATACGAGGGTGGGAGGAAGATGTAAGAGGGAGGGGATATGGGAATATATGTATATATATAGCTGATTCACTTTGTTATACAGCCGAAACTAACACGCCATTGTAAAGCAATTATACTCCAATAAAGATTTAAAAAAAAAAAAGGATAACCTGTGAGAGTGTACAGTCAAGCCTTGAACAACGCCGGGGTTAGGGGTACAGACCCTCCACACAGTTGAAAACCCACGTGTAACTGCAGTCAGCCCCTGTGTCTGCGGTTCCGCATCCAGATTAAACCAACCAAGGATCATGTAGTAGTACTACCATAGTACATATTTATTGAAAAATAATCTGTGTATAAGTGCACCTGCTCAGTTCAAACCTGTGTTGTTCAAGGTTCAACAGTTTATTCAAGTTTTAGATTCAGTAGTTCAGACTGTGCGTATGTATTTCAGATTATTAGCCAATTTATTGAACTAGAGTTGTAAAGGTAGATTTAATGAGCTGTAGCTAGAGGACGGTATGTAAAGTGGCCTCCAGAATAATACTTACATGAGTTCAAATCCTAGCTCCACTGTTTCTTAGCTACTTAACTTTGAGCAAGTTACTTAACCTTTCTGAACCTCAGTATCCCCATCTGTTTTAAAATGAAGATTAAGAATACTATCTTCCTCATTGGGTTGTTGGGAGGATTAATCAAGATAATGAAGATTAAAGAAAACATCACAGTGCTTGTCGTATTCTATATAGGGTAGCCACAAGTTCCTGTGCATTCCAGTTAGACATTATCTGCATACTCCCCTCCACTGCACAAATTTAATTCTTTTTCAGTCTTCTGGAATATTCCTTCTTGTTAATGGTTGAAAATCATTTAAGTAGTACCTGAGAGTTATTTTGGGTCTTCAACTATTGTTATACAGACTCCTTATGCATGAGATTATAAAACTTTTTCCTCAAAAGAGAGATCATTCAGGGAGCTTCTATTTAGCGCATATAGGGACTTTGTTGCAATTCTTTAAGTAACCATTAATTGCAAGCCATTGCTTTTTATTATCATTGGTGTTTTGTGGTTATTCAGAGGAGAAGGAGAGGTAGGAGGAAAAAGGGAAAGAGGAAGAGGAGGTTGAGGAGAAAAAAAGAGGAAAAGGAGGAAATAGAGAAAGGTGAAGCCTTACTTATACAGGAATAGGAAAGGTAATCCAGGCAAAGAGTATAGCATAAACAAAGATACAAAGACAAGCATGAGCAGGCAGAGCGAAAACTGACCAGTCTGATTGGATCACAAGGAATATGTTGGGTGTAATGAGACACCTTTTGATACACAAGGAGAATAGCAATAGTTACTTGCTACCAAGTAACTACTTTCCTGTTAAGGAGTCAAAACTTTGAAATACCACATGCCTACTCTTCTGTAATTCCAACAGTTTTCCCTCTTGGTGCCTTTGAAAAAGGCAAATGACCACTGATTTTGGAAAACACATTCAAGACATGACAGGCTCACCACCAATCTTGATCAGTGAATTGATTGCCCCCAGGTACTTCTCCTTGGACTAGAGGGCATAAGTTTCCCACTACCCTAAACACTATCTGCAATTTCAAGTCACAGTAGGTTGGCCCAATCTTACTTGAAATATATTACAGACAGATGAAGTCCCCAGCATCCTGGGTAAAAAGCAAGAGGCTAGAATCTTTATAAACTTCTAGGTAAACCATAATATCCACCACCTCCAAATCAGCCAAAGCTGGCACAAGTGTGTGAGTGATCTCCCCATAATTCAGCACTTCCTTTGAGTTTCAGGGATTTTTTTAAAGTCTAACATAATTACCTTTGTATTTCTGTTCACTTCCATTCAAATTCCACCAAACAGAATAAATTACCGCAAAAGATTTTCAACAGATTTATTGCTGAGGGAGAAAGAGAGAGGGAGAAGGGGAGAGAGAAAGGGGGGAGGAAGGAGTGGGAGACAGAGAAGGAGAGAAGAACAAATTTCATGCATGAATCAACCTGAGGTTTTATCTTAGAGAAACAAACAGATAATCCAAAATTAAACTATTTCCCTCAGCTTAAAATCCTATGTAAGCACTAACTCCAGCACCCTGACCAGTCTGCACAGAGCAGTAGTGAATAACAGAGAACCACCTCCCAGCACAGACAACTGATGGCTGCCCACCTTCAGTGCCCTGTCTGTTCTCAGTGCTTACTGAGCCACAGATTTCTCAGAGATGGACAGCCTGACTCTTCTGGTTACAGCATAATTTCAGATTCAAAGGGCAACAGAGCTGGTATTTGGCAAACATGTCAGGCAATGGACTCTATCTTTAGTATCCATACCACCTCCCTAACCCATCTGTGCCCCCCGAATTGCCACCCCACTGCCACCTATGCAGTACTCTCTCATATGATGAAAGTATGGGGGTTCTGAAATCAACAATATGGGTTTGTCACCCCTTAGTATGTGATCTCAGTCATGTTGCTAATCTCTCTGAGCCTCAGTTTAGTAATCTGTAAAAAGAAGATAATACTACCTGCTTTATAACATCATTATGCCAATTAGAAAAAAGTTCTTAAAATGCTTAGGACAAGGCTTGACACAGAATACTCAAATAATAAATTGTAGCTATGGTGGCTATTACTATTACTGTCCAAGACCATCCCCCTCCCAACAGCAGATATGCCTTCACTGCAAAGGGCTCCATTATTCATTCATTCATTGGGAATGTACTGAAAACCTACTCTGTGCCAAGAAATATCCTGGATATCAGAAGTATAGCAATGAACAAAACAAGGTGTCAAGAAGCTCATACTCTCAACTGAGAATTATAATCCAATCTTGTGATTGAGAGCCACAGCCAGAACCCTGAGCACACAAGAAGCATTATCCAACCCCAAGAAGGTGGAGAAGGGGAATTGGCAAGAAGCAGTCAGGGTTATCTTAAGTTCAGAACAGAGTTAGCAGGAAGGCTATGGTTCCTTAAACACCCAGGGCCCTAAGGCGTGGCCTACACACACACACACAAATTACCAGATCCAGGTTTGGGGATGTAAAAGAAATTACGCTCCAGTTGGTGACACAGATCCTGCAGTGGTCAGTTTAGATGCTGGGCTGGGCAGGCTGAACTCACAAGTTTACTGTACGTCAGTTCTAGAGAGGCTGCATAAAAGCAGGGTCTAACAATATGTAAATAAACAAGACTCGATGATATAAGGCCTATAAATACATACAAAGTGGTATATGGGCCAGAATCGTTAGTCAGTAAATATTATTGAACACCTATTATAAGTCAGGCACTATGCTGGGTGCCTTGGTTTACAAAGAAGACACACCTTTGCCTTCACAGTGGCCACAGTACAGTGGAGGAGACAGACATCAATCACATGGATAAATATTTACAGACAAGAAAAATTCCATCCACTGGACCTCCCAAACTGCCACCCAAATTCACCCATTCCACGTATTATATCTGATTCCCAGAAAAATCTAAGTGGGTAGAAGAAATAGGGATCATTTAGAAGGGCTACTTCTCTCAGATAATATATGTAACATTTTAGGAGTGGCCATCTGGAGACAGTATTCACCCTAAAGGGATGGCTGTGATGGCGGCATTCCAGATAATGTGGCACACTAGTGGAAACTGTATTGTTTAGGCCCTCTTTTAGCAAACCTCATAGCATGGTGAGGCCATCTGTTCCTGCCCTAATGTTTCCTAAAGGCCTAACAGTGGAGAGATCTCAGTCATGCATGTCAAGTGAAAACCATGAACATATTTTCCTGCACTACTCCCTTCACAAAAGATAGCAGTTCTCTGGTATGGAGAGAACAATTTGATTTTGCTGTTCATTCATTTATTTATGCATTCACATATTCAACAAATAATTAGTGAGTGCCAAGCACTGCTAGGCACCAGGGGAAAATAAAGACATTGTCCCTGCCCTCAGGCAGCTCATGATCTATCAGGAAGATGAACACATAGTTACAGGAGAGTATGATAAATCTTGGAATGGAATAATCACAAAGTGCTGAAGACACACAAGGGTAAAACATTTGATTAAGTCCAGAGGAAAGGAGGAGCCTGACAAGGCTTCCCAGAGCAGGAAACATTTGAACGATTAGTAAGAGTGGGCTTAGACAAAGGAGAAATGGCATTTCAGGCAGAAGACACAGCATGGGCAAAGGTGTAGATATGAGAGACAACACATCACACATGTATGTGTAGGAAGACCATACCTCCCAGTATCCAAGACAGTCCCAAATACTCCTGTTATCCAGGCATAGTTATAAATAGCAGCCCCTTTCATTCTCAGAATTGTCCCAGTTTGGACAAAACATTTATGCAATAACCCTGCATATATGAGGAACTGCAAGTAGTTTGAGAGGCAGCATAATAAAGAAGCAGTTGCACAGACTCTGGAGTCAGAATGGTGCCCGTAAGTCTGAACCAAGACAAGAGAAGATAGTTACTAGACTACTTTGAGACTTGATTTTCCATTTTAAAAATTCTAATTGCAAAGTCATATTTCCAACCCTGGCATACTATATTCCTACTCAAGTCTGGGCCATTAGGTTCTATTACATTCCTAGGACCAGCTCTGCCATTTTCTAACTGTATGACTCAGGGCAAGTTGATTAAACACTCTAAGTCTCAGCTTTCTATCTGTAACATGAGGATTCATTCAAACATTCAGCAAATATTTATAGATTGATTATAATATTCTATGTTAGGAATATCCCTAGTCATGATTCCTGCCCTCATGGAGCTTATAACTTAATGAGGGAGACAGATATAAAACAAGAAATTGAAGAATATTAAATAAATTTACCATTTTATGAGAGCAGCACAATTCTGATATAACAGCTGATAAAGACAGCACATACATGCATGTGCACACACACACATAAGCACATACAAAAGATAGTGACCCATCTCATTTATGAATATAGGTCTAAAAATGCTAAATAAAATACTAATCAAATATAGCAGTATATTAAAATACCATGACACCATACAATTAAGTCCTCAAATTCCTTTAATATTAGAAATCTACAACCATAATACATCCCATATCAACAGAGCAATGAAAAATTATCTATATGACCATCTTAATATATATTAAAGGTATTTATTGAATTCTATGTTGCATTCCTAATAAAATCTCTTAGTAAACTTGAAATAGGATAATCATTTAACATGATAAAGAATATTTTTATCTCAAACCAGTAGCCAGGATCCTAATTAACAGTGAAGCTATATCAGTGATTCTATAATACCTAAATAGAAAGATTGTTTTGAGAATTAAAGATATTTACAGAGCTAGTATATTGAAGATGGTTAATAATTGGTAACTGCTAGTAATATTTGGGATGATTATGGTTTTTATTATCATAATTATTGCTAAAGCTACAGTACAAGGAGGATGAATATTGAGGCATGGCTGAAAATTATAGGGATAAAGTAAGATCATGGAGGGTCTTGTATGTTATACTAAAAAGATGGCATTTTATGCTGTGTATAAAAGAGTAGTTAAAAGCAGAGCAGTTACAGGAGCATATCTATATTTAACATTTAACAGATTACTCTAACTGTTGTGTGGAGATGGATTGAAGGAAGACAAGAATGGAATCAGGAAAACCAGTTAGTCACCTAAAAAAGGAACATGAAGTAAAGAAAAAATGGTGGCTTGAAATGGGGTAATGATACTAGAGATGGAGATCTATAGATACATTCAGAACGTATTTAGAAGGCAAAATATCATGACTGTCAGTGGACAGGATATGGGGAAAAAAGCAAAAAGAAAGTATAGAGGTGGGCAGACTATTCACAGTTTGCAGGCTATGGTAAGATCATTTATATTTAATCTAACAGCAATGGGAGGCCATTAAATAGATTTAAGCAGGAATTTGCTGTGATAAGATTTGTACTTTAGAAAGCTCTTTCAACTACTGAGTAGAGAATAGTTGGGAGAGGAACTGAAGAGGAAACAAGAACAACAGTTAGGAGGCTGTTTAAATAGTTGAGGAAATGACTGAGATTGATTACTGTATTTCTGGAGGTGGGTGGTCATCTACCAAAAGAACAAATTCTGAAAGAATATAGGTTTCAGAGGGAGGACTATGACTTTCATTTTAAAGACACTGTATTTGAAATATCCAAAAGAAGGTATAGGTATAGGTATGTCAGTAGCTCAGCCCAAAAACCTAGGCTGGAGATAGAGATCAGGGAGTCAAATCACAATGGCTACAAGGAAGAGGATGACTTGTAGAGTGCAAAGACTGGGGCCAAGGAGATCAGTTTGCTTTTTGTTGGCAGAAAAATAGAAGTGTTATATCCTAGATATACATTAAAATGTTTTAAGGGTTTTTAGTTTAGCTAATTCCCCTTAAAAAGACAGGGGATATACAAGAAAGCCCAAGGCTTTCCCAAGGCTTCCAGGTTAAATTACAGTAGTCTCTGTACTCTCCTCACTAGGAACAAAGGGTAAAATTGGGTTTCTGATGCTCTTAGAAATTTCTGAAGGTGAGAGGCAGGGCTGCAGCATGGTGTATTGCAGAGCTGGGAATATGATAATTGCAAATTTCCATCCCATCCAGAGTAGCAGCCACAGAGCATTTCTAATTGATTAGGCTGAAAAAACTGAGGCTTTGGTAGAAGCCATTCTCTCCTTCTGCCAAGATTTCCATTAGAATTAACAGCCTAGTGTCTATCCAAATGCTAGAATCACAATAAGCATGAAAAATTTAGGGTACTGTGTGGCACTCATGAAAATCATATAAGGTAAGAGGTTTCTACTGACAATGAAAAACCAAAACAGTAAAGGGGAGATAGGTCAAATTTTCAAGAGCACAGTCATTGTCTATTAAAACATATTATGTAGCTTCAATAATTAAAACTTTTTGGTAATAAAGAAGGAACAGATACATAGATCACTGAACAAGATTAGATAGAATGAAAATAGACCTAACCAAATATAGAAATAGTTTGAGATAAAAGTGGCATTTCAAGTTGGTGAGGAAAAGAGAGATTATTCAATAAATAAGTTTGTGTCGACTGGCTAATCATGTGAAATATAAGAAAGGCTGCCACCCTACGCCATTCCTTAAATAAAATCAGTTGGATTGAAATATTTAAAACACAAAAAATAAGAGAGATCAGGTATTGTGGAAAGAAGATGATTTTAGCTTTGAAGTGCCTGTGGGACATCCAAGTTAATCTACTGGGGAGGCACCTAAGATGGGTGTGACACTCAGGAAAGAGACAGGAGCTGAAGATAGAGATTTCAAAATCATCTGCATGCATTTAGTAACTTAAACCATCAGGATGGATAAGACTGAGAAACTATGTGGAGTGAGAAGGGGGCCTAGAAGAGAACCCTGAAAAACACCTACATTTAAGAGATGGACAGAAGAGGCAGCAACAAGGAGAAAGAGTTCCTAGAAGTAGAAGTAAGCAAAGAAAGATTTCAGTCACAGGAAAAGAAATTTAAGGAGGGAGTGGCCAGCAATGTCAAATGTTTCTAGGAGGGCAAATAAGATAAAAAACAGAAGTTTCCACTGGACACTGTACAAGGAGGCTAGTAAAAGTAGCTTTAGAGGAGTGCTGATAATAGGCACTTATTTAAGTGCAATGAGGCGTGAAAGCATAGACAGTGAGTACAGATAACTCATTCAGCAAGTACAGAAATAAGAGATGGAGAATGATACAGGGCAATTGTTAGAACATGTTACAGGTTGACTTGTGTCCCCCAAAAAGATAAGTCCTAATCCTCAGTACCTCAGAATATGACCTTATTTGGAAATAGTCATTGCAGGTGTAATTACAGTTGAACCTTGAGCAGTACAAGGATTAGGCATGCCAACACTCCACGCAGTTGAAGATCTGCATACAGCTTATAGTCAGCCCTTCATATCCACGGTTCCTCTGCATCCACAGTTCTGCACCCAAGGATTCAACCAACTGCAGATCGTGTAGTACTGTAGTATTTAGTTTTGAAAAAAAATGCATATATATATGGACCCAAACAGTTTATACCCGTGTTGCTGAAGGGTCAAAAACCATAAATGTGCAGAGGGGGAGTAAAAATGAAGGGTTGTTAGGTAAAATGTATTTCAACTTAAGAAACCTACAACTTAAAACAATCATGTATATAGAGAGATATAGAGATAGCTATAGATAGATACATAGATATATAAAGATTGCCATATATAAACCTCATGGTAACAAACGAAAAATCTTCAACAGATACAAAAAAAGAGAAAGGAATCCAAACTTAACACTAAAGATAGTCATCAAATCACAAAGGAAGATAGCAAAAGAAGAAAGGAACAAAAACGAGCTATGAAACAACCCAAAAATGATTAACAAAATGGCAATAAGTAAATATCTATCAATAATTACTTTAAAAGTAGATGGACTAAATGATACAATCAACAGAGTGGCTGAATGGACACAAAAGCAAAACCCATCTATGTCTGCTTATAAGTCACTCACTGCAGACCTAAAGACACACACAAACTGCAAGTGAGAGGATGGAAAAAGGTATTCTATGCAAATGGAAATAAAAAGAAAGCTGGGGTAGCAATACTTACACCAGACAATATAGAATTTAAAACAAAGACTGTAACAAAAGACAAAAAAGGTGATCAAGGGATCAACTGGAGAAGATAAAACAATTGTAAATATACTGTGTATGCACCCAACATAGGAGCACCTAAATATGTAAAGCAAATATTAACAGACATAAGGGAGAAATTTACAGTAACACAATAATGAAAGTGAACTTTAACACCCCACTTTCATCAACAGAGAGATGATCCACACAGGAAATCAATAAGGAAACAGTGGACTTAAATAACACATTAGACCAAATGGAGTTAATAAACATATATAAAACATTCCATTCAGAAGCAGGTGAATACACATTTTTTTCAAGTGCACATGGAACATCCTCCAGGACAGACCTCACGCTAGGCCACAGAACAAGTCTCAGTAAATTTAACAAGAGGGATATCACATCAAGCATCCTCTCCAAACACAAAACTGTGAGACTAGAAATCAACTATAAAAAAAAAAACCCTGCAAAAAACACAAACACGAAGAGGTTAAACAATATTCTATTGGGTTAGCCAAAAAGTTCATTCGGGTTTTTCAAGTTACAGAAAAAACCGAATGAACTTTTTGGCCAGCCCAATACTAACCGACCAATGGGTTACTGAAGAAATCAAAGTGAAAGGTGACAGAGAAAATCAAAAAACTACCTGGAGACAAATGAAAATGAAAACACAATGATCCAAAATCTATAGGACACAGCAAAGGCATTTCAAAGGAGAAATTTTATAGTTATACAAGCCTACCTCAGTAAATAAAATAAATCTCAAACAACCTACACTTACATCTAAAAGAACTAGAAAAAGAACAAATGAAACCCAAACTTAATAGAAGGAAAGAAATCATAAAGATAAGAGTAGAAATAAATGAGATAAATGAGACTAAAAAAATAGAAAAGATCAATGAAACTATGGGCTGGTTCCTTGAAAAGAAAAACAAAATTGATACACATTTAGCTAAATTCATCAAGAAAAAACAAGAGGCCCCAAATCAATAAAATCAGAAATGTAAAAGGAGAAGTTACAACCGACACCATAGAAATACAAAGGGTCACAGGAGAGTACTACAAACAATTATATGCCAATAAAATGGACAACCTTGAAGAAATGAAAAAATTCTGAAAGAAATGAAAATATTCCAAGACCAAATCAGGAAGAAATACAAAATATGAACAGACCAATTACCAGTAATGAAACTGAATCAGTAATTTTAAAAAAAATCCCAACAATCACAAGTCCAGTTTAACATGTGAATTCTAGCAAACATTTAGAGAAGAGCCAACACTCTTCTTTTCCAAACTATTCCAAAAAACTGAAGAGGAAGGAATGCTTCTGAACTCATTCTATGAGTCCAGCAACACCCTGATACCAAAACCAGACAAAGGTATTTAAAAAAAAAAAGGAAAGAAAATTAGAGGCCAGTATCACTGATGAACACAGATGTAAAAATCCTCAACAAAACATTAGCAAACCAAATTCAAGAATACATTAAAACGATCATACACACCATGATCGAGTGGGATTTATCCCAGGGATGCAAAAATGATTCAATATCCACAATTCAATCAATATAATACATGACATTAACAAATTGAAGAATAAAAATCATATGACTATCTCAATAGATGCAGAAAAAGCTTTTGACAAAATTCAAACTCCATTTATGATAAAAGCTCTCAACAAAGTGGGTATAGAAGCATACCTGAACATAATAAAGGCTGTATATGATAAGCTAGCATCACAGTCAATGAACAGCTGAAATCATTTTCTCTAAGATAAGGAACAAGACAAGGATGCCCACTCTCACCACTTTTATTCAACATAGTATTGGAAGTCCTAGCCATAGCAGTCAGAGAAGAAATAAAAGGAATCCAAATTGGAAAGGAATAAGTAAAATTGTCACTGCTTGCCAATGACATGATCCCATACATAGAAAATCCTGAAGACACCACCAAAAAACTACTAGAAATCTTCAATGAATTCAATAAAATTGCAGGATACAAAATTAATATATAGAAATCTGTTGTGGTTCTATTCACTAATAAGGAACTATCAGAAAGTGAAATTTAAAAAACAGTCCCATTTAAAATCACATCAAAAAAAATAAAATAAAATAAAATAACTGGGAATAAATTTAACTAAGGACATAAAAGACCTGTAATAGGAAAACTATAAAACACTGAAAAAAGAAATTGAAGATGACCAAAAAATGGAAAAAAAATACCATGTTCTTGGATTAGAAGAATTAATATTGTTAAAATGACCATACTACCTAGGCAATCTACAGATTCAATGCAAGCCCCATCAAAATACCCATGACATTTTTCAGAGAACTAGAATAAAGAATTCAAAAATTTGTATGGAAACACAAAAGACCCTGAATAGCCAAAACAACCTTAAAAAAGAACAAAGCTGGAGGTCTCATGTTCCCATGAGCATGACTGCAAAATATACCATCAATACAAAGCTACAGTAATCAAAAGAGTATGGGACTGGTACAGAAACAGACATATAGAGCAATGAACAGAAGACAGAGTCCAGAAATGAGCCCACACTTATGTGGGTAATTAATCAAAAAGTGGCAAGAATACACATGGGAAAAAGACAACCTCTTCAATAAATGGTGTTGGGAAAACTGGACAGCCACATGCAAAATAATCAAACTGGACAACTCTCTCATTCCATGCACAAAAATTAATTAAAGATGGATTAAAGACTTAAATGTAAGGCATGAAACCATAAAACTGCTAGAAGAAAACATAGGCAGTATATTCTCTGGCAACAGTCCTAGTAATATTTTTTGAATATGTCTCCACAGGCAAGGGAAACAAAAGAAAACATAAACAAATGGGACTACATCAAACTAAAAAGCTTTTACACAGTGAAGGAAACCATCAGCAAAACGAAAAGGCTGCCTACTTAATGGGAGAAGATATTTGCAAATAATATATCCAACAAGAGGTTAATATCCAAACTATACAAAGGACTCATACAACTCGACATCAAAAAAAATCTGATTTTAAGATGGGCAGAGGATCTGAATAGATATTTTTCCAAAGAAGACATACAGATGGCCAAAAGGAACATGAAAAGATGCTTAACATCACTAATCATCAGGAAAATGCAAATCAAAACCAAAATGAGATATGACCTCACACCTGTCAGAATGGCTATTAAAAAGACAACAAAAAATAAGTGTTGGCAAGGATATGGAGAAAAGGGAACCCCTGTGCACTGTTGGTGGGAATATAAATTGCTGCAGCCACTATGAAAAGCAGTATGGAAAGTCCTCAAATGATTAAAAACAGAACTACCATATGACCCAGCAATTCCACTTCTGGTTATTTATCTGAATAAAATGAAAACACTAATTAGAAAAGATATATGCACCCCTATGTTAGCAGCAGCATTATTCACAATAGCCAAGATATGAAAGCAAGCTAAGTGCCCATCAATATATGAGTGGATAAAGAAGACATGGTATATTTATAGAGTGGAATATTACTCAGCCATAAAAAAAATGAAATCTTGCTATTTGTAACTACATGGATGGACCTAGAAGGTATTATGCTAAGTGAAATAAGTCAGAGAAAGATAAATGCTGTATAATTTCACATATAAGTGGAATCTAGAAAACAAAAGAAATGAACACATATAACAAAACAGAAACAGAGTTATAGATACAGAGAACAAACAGGTGGTTGACAGAGCATCAGGGAGTTGGGGGGAAGAAAGAAATAGGTGAGGGAGATTAAGAGGTACAAACTTACAGTTAAAAATAAATGAGTATGAAATGTACAGTGTGGGAAATGGTGTCAATAACTATAATATCTTTGTATGCTGACATATCATAACTAGACTTATAGTGGTGATCATTTTGAAATGTACAGAAATATCAAATCACTATGCTGTGTAACAGGAACTAACACTGTTGCAGGTCAGTTATACTTCAAAACAAAGAAACCCATAGAAAATTGTTACCAGAGGTGGAGGGGGGTGGGAGGGTGGGTAGGGGGAATGAAGGTGGTCAAAAAGTACAACCAGTTATAAGATAAAAAAAGCACTAGCGGTGTAATGTACAACATGATAAATATAATTAACACTGCTGTGTGTTATATATGAAAGTTATTAAGAGAGTAAATCCTAAGAGTTCTCATCACAAGGAAAAATTTTTTTTTCTATTTCTTTAATTTTGTATCTATAATGTGATGGATGGTCACTAAACTTATTGTGATAATCATTTCATGATGTATGTAAGTCAAACCATTATGCTGTGTACCTTAAACTTACACAGTGTTGTATGTTAATTATATCTCAAAACTGAAAGGAAAAAAATAAAACTCCAAAAAATACTACTACTACATGTAAATGCTTTGGTTAAAACAAAATTTGAAAAATGGCTTCTTAAGACATATTTCAACCTCAGCTACTTAAAGGTACACACAATTGCCAACCCATAAAGAGACTCCAGTCCTTGGTGGAAACCCTTTTCTTTTGAGCGGATATTTGCATGTGGAATATTCGTTGTTTTACCAAAGGAAAAATCGATTATGAAGTAAACAGTCATTTTATAAGCTACATTTTAACACTCTGAAAATTTGAACTTACAAAATAAATTACAGTGGAGATGAGAAGCTAGGGAAAACCCAACACTCTCCAGGAGTTAAAAAAAAAAAAAGTCTTTGCCCCTTCTTGAATGATCTTCTAAATAAATAGTTCCTACTATTTAACATCAGGAGACACATTACAGTTAAAGGAGCCCAATACCTGCATTGAACTGATAACAAACATCTCTATAACTTAGGGAAAAAAGTAATAAGTATGACTGTGGAGCCTTATTTCCACCGTCTCTTCTGGGGAAGATAACTTTTTATGCAAACTCATTTTTCATTTCCACCACATTGTCTTCCTTTTCCAAACAGGATATAAAATGATTTCGCAGGTACCTCTGGAAATGAGCACTGAGAAAAGCTTCCCCTCACACAAAAGCCTACCCACCTCTTGAAAGACTCTAAAATTAGAAAGGCATTCTCTTTCACAAAAAAGGAAGCAATGCTGCTAACCTACTTTGCACAATTCTTCAAGGCAGGCATAACTACCTTTCCTCAGCTTCCTTGAGCTATGACATTCTGAAGAATACTTCAGGCCACCAAGCCTCTAATTGGCCCCTTGGAAAGACCGTTTTCTCACTATTAATGTTAGGCCTTAGAATGTTTCTGTCCTTTCAGGAGCTCCTTATCAGAAGGTAGCGGATTCTGTTCCCTCAGCGTGTTTGCAAGCACAATGCCAGCCGTATCTTGGGAAATTAAGAATTATCTTTGCCTCTTCCAAGGGGGTCGTTTTTAATTTCTCTAGGCTGCATTTCAGTTACACCCAAGAATTTGACTGAAGAGGCAGTGCTGCGCAGTGGGAAAAGGGCTGAGCTAGGAGTTGCAGACTGGAGTTCTAGTCCCAAGTCCTCTATTTACTAACCATATAGTCATGGATAGTGGTTCAATACTTCTGAGTTTCCTCTACTGTAAATAAAGACAATGGAAACAACAACAACGAAAAAAAGTATTGGGTCTACCTCACAAGGTAATTTTAAGGATCAAGTGAGATCATGTGACAATAATAATGCTACATTTGCAAAAAGCGTTTACAATTTACAGAAAGCTCTTTCACATGCATTAGTTCATTTAATTTTGTAGGAGCACTTTGAGAATGATAAATGGCTATGTTAGGCATCGTAACAATCACATGCATTAAATTTCTCTCAAATCAGCCAGGCTCAAAAGGCATAGCAAACCTCTTTAAATGTTCACGGCATTCGTTCCAATTAATATACAACCCATTTGCTGTGCTTTCACTTCTTCCGTTTTTTTTTTTCTTCTAATATATTTCGGTAAGCTAAAAACCATACTCTTCTATGAGAAGAAAACTACATAAAAATATTCCAGCTTAAACAGCTCAGATTCTAACTTATTTATTTATTGTTTTCATTAATTGTAGCATATAAGCAGCCTTTATAGTATGACTTATAAGAGAGATTGTTCAAAAAAATGTAAACATGAACCCACCTTCACTGCTTCTTAGGTAAGAACAGTGTTCATAGTCATAATAATAATAGTTTTATATCAATAAGTACATTAGAAAAATGTGGTGGTCTTTACTGCTGCTCACCAAATGTTCACTTTTCTCCTCCTTTCCACCACATAATGGGACTGCTTTCCCTATACACAAACACTGGGTACAGCCATCTGACTGGTTCTGGTCAACGATACATGAGTGGAAGTGATATGTGTCACTTCTGGGTGGATGCTTTAAGAGCCAGTGCATAATGCATCACACACTCTTTCCCTCTGTCAAGGTGACCAACAATGCTAGAGATGACAGTTACTCCATCAAGCTGGGTCCTACAAAGATGATGTCATGAATCAGACCCTTAAGCAACCAAAAATATGAAGCGAAAATAATGAAAGAACTTTTGTGATTTTAAGCCATAAGATTCAGCGTTGTTTGTTCCTGCAACACGATGATCCATACTAAATAGTACAGACTTAATGATCACAAATTTGGGCTCTGAAATCAAAAAGATCAAATTCCATTTCAGATGTAAAATCTTAAATAAATTATGGAAACTCACTGAGCTTAATTTCCTCATTTGTAAACTGGGCAAAAACAATACTTACCTCACTGGGTTCTTTAGAGAATTAAATGAACGAATACATATACGTCTATGAAAAGTGTCGAGCACAAAGCAGGTGCTCAAAGTTTATCATATGATTTTCATAATAAACCTGTAAGGTGAAAAGGACTTACTGTGCCCATTTTGAAGATGAGAAGATAGAGACCAAGACTCTTAGAAGAGGGCAGAGTAGAAGGACGTCCTCTCACTCCCTCTTGCAAGAGACCCGGAATCACAGCTGACTGCTGAACAATCATCGACAGGAAGACACTGGAACTCACCAAAAACGATACCTCACATCTACAGACAAAGGAGAAGCCACAATGAGATGGTAGGAGGGGAGCAATCACAATAAAATCAAGTCCCATAACTGCTGGGTGGGTGACTCACAAACTGGAGAACACTTATACCACAGAAGGCCACCCACTGGAGTGAAGGTTCTGAGCCACACATCAGGCTTCCCAACCTGGGGGTCCAGCAACAGAAGGAGGAATTTGTAGAGAATCAGACGTTGAAGGCTAGCAGGATTTGCTTGCAGAACTTCAACAGGACTGGGGGAAACAGAGACTCCACTATTGGAGGGCACACACAAAGCAGTGTGCACAATGGACCCAGGGGAAGAAGCAGTGACCCCATAGGAGACTGAACCAGACATACATGCTAGTGTTGGAGGGTCTCCTGCAGAGGCGGGGGGTGGCTGTGGCTCACCGTGAGGACAAGGACACTGGTAGCAGAAGTTCTGGGAAGTACTCCTTGGTGTGAGCCCTCCCAGAGTACACCATTAGCCCCACCAAAGAGCCCGGGTAGGCTCCAGTGTTCGGTCACCTCAAGCCAAACAACCAACAGGGAGGGAACCCAGCCCCACCCATCAGCAGACAAGCGGATTAAAGGTTTACTGAGCTCTGCCCACCAAGCAACAGCCAGCTCTACCCATCACCAGTCCCATCACCAGTCCATCAGGAAACTTGCACAAGCCTTTTAGATAGCCTCATCCACCAGAGGGCAGATAGCAGAAGAAAGGAGAACTACAGGCCTGCAGCCTGTGGAACAAACACCACATTCACAGAAAGATAGACAAGATGAAAAGGCAGAGGGCTATGTACCAGATGAAGGAACAAGATAAAACCCCAGAAAAACAACAAAATGAAGTGGAGATACGCAACCTTCCAGAAAAATAATTCAGAAAAATGATAGTGAAGACGATCCAGGACCTCGGAAAAAGAATGCAGGCAAAGATTGAGAAGATGCAACAAATGTTTAACAAAGACCTAGAAGAATTAAAGAACAAACACAGATGAACAATACAATAACTGAAATGAAAACTACACTAGAAGGAATCAATAGCAGAATAACGGAGGCAGAAGGACGGATAAGCGACCTGGAAGACAGAATGGTGGAATTCACTGCTGCGGGACAGAATAAAGAAAAAAGAATGAAAAGAAATGAACACAGCCTAAGAGACCTCTGCAAAAACATTAAACGCAACGACATTCACATTATAGGGGTCCCAGAAGGAGAAGAGAGAGAGAAAGGAACAGAGAAAATATTTCAAGAGATTATAGTTGAAAACTTCCCTAACATGGGAAAGAATACAGCCACCCAACTGCAAGAAGTGCAGAGAGTCCCATACAGAATAAACCCAAGGAGAAACATGCCGAGACACACAGTAATCAAATTGGCAAAAATTAAAGACAAAGAAAAATTACTGAAAGCAGCAAGGGAAAAATGACAAATAACATAAAAGGGAACTCCCATAAGGTTAACAGCTGATTTCTCAGTGGTAACTCTACAGGCCAGAATGGAGTGGCATGACATATTTAAAATGAAGAAAGGGAAGAACCTACAACCAAGATTACTCTACCCGGCAAGGATCTCATTCAGATTCGATGGAGAAATCAAAAGCTTTACAGACAAGAAAAAGCTAAGAGAAATCAGCACCACCAAACCAGCTCTACAACAAATGCTAAAGGAACTTCTCTAAGTGGGAAACACAAGACAAGAAAAGGACCTACAAAACCAACCCCAAAACAATTAAGAAAATGGTAACAGGAACATACATATCGATAATTACCTTAAATGTGAATGGATTATGTGTTCCAACCAAAAGACACAGGCTCGCTGAATGGGTAAAAAAACAAGACCCATATATATGCTGTCTACAAGAGACCCAATTCAGACCTAGGGACACATACAGACTGAAAGTGAGGGGATGGAGAAAGATATTCCATGCAAACGGAAATTTAAAAAAAGCTGGAGTAGCAATACTCATATCAGGTAGAAAAGACTTTAAAATAAAGAATGATATAAGACACAAGAAAGGACACTACATAATGATCAAGGGATCAATCCAAGAAGAAGATAGAACAATTATAAATATATATGCACCCAACACAGGAGCACCTCAATACATGAGGCAAATGCTAACAGGTATAAAAGAGGAAATCGACAGTAACACAAAAATAGTGGGGGACTTAAGCACTTCACACGAATGGACAGATCCAAACAGAAAATTAATAAAGAAACACAAGCTTTAAATGACACAATAGATCAGAGAGATTTAATTGATATTTATAGGACATTCCATCCACAAACAGCAGATTACGCTTTCTTCTCAAGTGCACATGGAACATTCTCCAGGATAGATCACATCTTGGGTCACAAATCAAGCCTCAGTAAATTTAAGAAAATTGAAATCATATCAAGCATCTTTTCTGACCACAACACTATGAGATTAGAAATCAATCAGAGGGGAAAAAACGTAAAAAACACAAACACATGGAGGATAAACAGTACGTTACTAAATAACCAAGAGATAACTGAAGAAATCAAAGAGGAAATCAAAAAATACCTAGAGACAAATGAAAATGAGAATACAGTGATCCAAAACCTATGAGATGCAGCAAAAGCAGTTCTAAGAAGGAAATTTATAGCAGTACAATCCTACCTCAAGAAACTACAGACATCTCAAATAAACAACCTAACCTTTCACCTAAAGGAACTAAAGAAAGAAGAACAAACACAACCCAAAGTTAGAGAAGAAAAGAAATCATAAAGATCAGAGCAGAAATAAATGAAATAGACACAAAGAAGAGTAAAACTCAAAAAAACTAAAAGCTCGTTCTTTGAGAAGATAAAATTGATAAACCATTAGTCAGACTCATCAAGAAAAACAGGGAGAGGACTCAAATCAATAAAATTAGAAATGAAAAAGGAGAAGTTACAACAGACACCACAGAAATACAAAGCATCCTAAGAGACTACTACAAGCAACTCTATGCCAATAAAATGGACAACCTGGAAGAAATGGACAAATTCTTAGAAAGGTATAACCTTCCAAGACTGAACCAGGAAGAAATAGAAAATATGAACAGACCAATCACAAGTAATGACATTGAAACTGTGATTAAAAATCTTCCAACAAACAAAAGTCCAGGACCAGATGGCTTCACAGGTGAATTCTATGAAACATTTAGAGAAGAGCTAACACCCATCCTTCTCAAACTCTTCCAAAAGTTTGCAGAGGAAGGAACACTCTCAAACTCATTCTACGAGGTCACTATCACCCTGATACCAAAACCAGACAATGATACTACAAAAAAAGAAAATTACAGACCAATAATCACTGATGAATATAGATGCAAAAATCCTCAACAAACTACTAGCAAACAGAATCCAACAACACATTAAAAGGATCATACACCATGATCAAGTGGGATTTATCCCAGGGAAGCAGGATTCTTCAATATACGCAAATAAATCAATGTCATACACCATATTAACAAACTGAAGAAGAAAAAACATATGATCATCTCAATAGATGCAGAAAAAGCTTTTGACAATATTCAACACCCACTTATGATAAAAACTCTCAAGAAAGTGGGCATAGAGGGAACCTACCCCAGCATAATAAAGACCATATACGACAAACCCACAGCAAACATCATTCACAATAGTGAAAACCTGAAAGCATTTCCTCTAAGATCAGGAACAAGACAAGGACATCCACTCTCACCACTATTATTCAACATAGTTTTGGAAGTCTTAGCCACGGCAATCAGAGAAGAAAAAGAAATAAAAGGAATACACATTGGAAAAGAAGGAGTAAAACTGTCACTGTTTGCAGATGACATGATGCTATACATAGAGAATCCTAAAAATGCCACCAGAAAACTATTAGACCAAATCAATGAATTTGGTAGTTGCAGAATACAAAATTAAGGCACAGAAATCTCTTGCATTCCTATACACTAATGATGAAAAATCTGAAAGAGAAATTATTGAAACACTGCCATTTACCACTGCAACAAAAAAAAATAAAATAACTAGGAATAAACTTACCTAGGGAGACAAAAGACCTGTATGCAGAAAACTATAAGACACAGCTGAAAGAAATTAAAGATGACACAAGCAGATGGAGAGATATACCATGTTCTTGGATTGGAAGAATCAATATTGTCAAAATGACTATACTACCCAAAGCAATCTACAGATTCAACGCAATCCCTATCAAATTACCAATGGCATTTTTTTACAGAATTAGAACAAAAAACCTTAAAATTTGTATGGAGACAGAAAAGACCCCGAATAGCCAAAGCAGTCTTGAGGGAAAAAACAGAGCTGGAGAAATCAGACTCCCTGACTTCAGACTATACTACAAAGCTACAGTATTCAAGACAATATGGTACTGGCACAAAAACAGAAATACAGATCAATGGAACAGGATAGAAAACCCAGAGATAAAGCCACACACCTATGGTCAACTAATCTATGACAAAGGAGGCAAGGATATACAATGGAAAAAAGACAGTCTCTTCAATAAGTGGTGCTGGGAAAACTGGACAGCTTCATATAAAAGAATGAAATTAGAATACTCCCTAACACCATACACAAAAATGAATTCAAAGTGGATTAGAGACCTAAATATAAGACCAGACACTATAAAACTCTTAGAGGAAAACATAGGAAGAACACTCTTTGACATAAATCACAGTAAGATCTTTTTTGATCCACCTCCTAGAGTAATGGAAATAAAAACAAAAATAAGCAAATGGGACCTAATGAAACTTAAAAGCTTTTGCAACGCAAAGGAAACTACAAACAAGACGAAAAGACAACCCTCAGAATGGGAGAAAATATTTGCAAATGAAGCAAGTGACAAAGCACTACTCTCCAAAATATATAAACAGCTCATGCAGCTGTGTATTAAAAAAACAAACAACCCAATCCAAAAATGGGTAGAAGACCTAAACAGACATTTCTCCAAAGACGACATACAGATGGCCAAGAAGCACATGAAAAGCTGCTCAATATCACTAATTATTAGAGAAATGCAAATCAAAACTACAATGAGGTATCACCGCACACCAGTTAGAATGGGCATCATCAGAAAATCTACCAACAACAAATGCTGGAGAGGATGTGGAGAAAAGGGAACCCTCTTGCACTGTTGGTGGGAATGTAAATTGATACAGACACTATGTAGAACACTATGGAGGTTCCTTAAAAAACTAAAAATAGAACTACCATATTACCCAGCAATCCCACTACTTGGCATGTAACCAGGGAAAACCATAATTCAAAAAGACACATGTACCTCAATGTTCACTGCAGCACTATTTACAAGAGCCAGGACATGGAAGCAACCTAAATGCCCATCAACAGACAAATGGATAAAGAAGATGTGGTACATATATACAATGGAATATTACTCAGCCATAAAAAGGAACGAAATTGAGTCATTTGTAGAGATGTGGATGGATCTAGAGACTGTCCTATAGAGTGAAGTAATCAGAAAGAGAAAAACAAATATCATATATTAACGCATATATGTGGAACCTAGAAAAACGGTACAGATGAACCAGTTTGCAGGGCAGAAATTGACACACACATGTACAGAATAAACATATGGACACCAAGGGGGGAAAGTGGTGGGGGGGTTGGGTGGTGGTAGTGGGATGAATTGGAAGATTGGGATTGACATGTATACACTAATATGTATAAAATGGATAACTAATAAGAACTTGCTGTTTAAAAATAAATAAAATTAAATTTTAAAAATAAGATCAAGAGGAAATAGGAAAAAAAAGAAAATAGAGGCCAACAAAAAAATATATTTATCTTGAACAAGGTCATAGAATTCATTATTGACACAACTATACCTAGAATAGAAATCTCCTAATGCGTAGGCCAACTGTTGGATTTTAAAATGTAAATTATGTCCTGAATTTAGAATAATTTTTTTAAGGCAGTGGTTCACATCTAGGGACTCCTAACACCCAGGGTTCCATAACAGTAGTAATAAAAATCTGTGATCTCTTTTACTACTTCCAACAGCCTGATACATATCATAATTTCCCCTACAAAAAGACTATTCAAATTTACAAAAACATCAATTTTCTTATCTTCAACAGCAGTTATATCAGCTCAGCTTGGAAACAAAGTAAAATGAAGGCGAAGGTAGCACAAAACTTTTACAAACACAAAAATATATAACAGAAGGTTCTATATAATTATCAAAAGTAGGTCACAAATGTGGATTTTGTGAGTTTATAAGTGATACATGTTAAGTTATAAACTTATACTATCCATATGACAACTGCATATCATTTACCCAGAAGAAATAAAGGCTTTCCCTGCTACTAAAGATAGAAAAAAATACCCTTGTAGATTTTAAGAAAGAGACACTACATAGTATAGTAAAACTTCCCAAACCACTATTCCATGGACTTGTTTCATCAAAATCATCATGAGTGCTTGTTAACAATACATATTCCCAGGCAGTACTTCAGATCGGTAGTTTACAGACACCTCAGATGATTCTTTTGTGCAATCAGGCCTTGAAATCACCTGGGTAGTGTATAATATTCTCAGTAGTATCCAGCAGTAAATGCAATGAATTTCAACAGCTGCTTTTCACAGTGCCCTTCAACGCAAGTAAATGAGACACAAAACTAAAGCATGCTCTGTGAAACAATTTATCCAAAGCTTGGGAACTAAGTACACTGCTTTCCAACGATCTGGCCTGATCCAGTAGTAAAACATACAACAAAACCCAGAAAAATATTTATTCACAAAAACTCAAAATTTTGCATAAAATTTCAATGCGTGCACCGACTCCCTGCAGGCCAGCCCCTGTTGAGCTTCAGGTAAGGACTCCTGCTCTAAACTACTGCTTCTCAAACTTTAACGTTGCATACAAAACACCTAGGGAATCCTGTTAAAATGCAGATTCTGATGCAGTGAGTTTGGAATGGGTCCTGAGATTCTCCATTTTTTTTTCCCAAGCTCTCAACTGATGCTGATGCTGTTGGACCTCCAAATTTTTTAGAAGGACTGATCCTGAGGAACTGTGTATCTTTCAAACAATCCTCCATGAATACATGGTAGTACCATTAAGCTTTCACAAAAAGGTGGAGTTATATTCTCAGGCAAAAAGCTGGAATGCAGCTATACTGTGTTTCCATCCCAAATCAAATGTTTGGGTTCACTTTTTGTGACTGTCTACATAGCAGAAAAAAGCTTTCAGAGCAAGAGAATTTTTAAAATATATACTGAACAGGCTGGAATTCCACAGTTTCTCCTTCCCTCAGCCAAAGCAGCTATGGGCACTTAAGTACTTAATACACCCCTGCATTTACACAGCCAGCCATTCCTTCACAAAGAGTGGTCCTGTAGGGTTCTCAGAGCATTTTCATTGCCTACCTGTTAACATGTATATTTTAGCCACTATCTAATCAGATAGCAGTGTACACTTTAATTTCGTTTCTCTGTACTTTTTTTTTTTTTTTTGCGCTACGCGGGCCTCTCACTGTTGTGGCCTCTCCCGTTGTGGAGCACAGGCTCCGGACGCGCAGGTTCAGCGGCCATGGCTCACGGGCCCAGCCGCTCCGCGGCATGTGGGATCTTCCCGGACCGGGGCACGAACCCGTGTCCCCTGCATCAGCAGGCGGACTCTCAACCACTGCGCCACCAGGGAAGCCCTGTAGTTACTTTTTTTTTAAGTAGTTACTATTTTTTTTTTTTAGTAACTTCCAATGGATTTTTTCAAAGCTGAAGTAAAATATGTGGAGGATAGTTAATTCCATATTTTTTTCGCCAGCCAACAACCTGGTGGAAATAGTCTACAAAAATGTACTTATTGCTTAATCCTACTAGTTTGGGGTTCATTTGTTTGGATTATCTTAGATGCACAAAAATGGGTCCTTAATCACAACACAATATCATGGTTGGTCCACACATGGTACTCTTTTATTTACTTATTAATTCATTATTTTAATAATATTATAAGCCCACAATCCCACTAACCCAATTTAGGAACTAGAACATTGCCAATAACCTATACCTATGTGCTCCTCCCCATTCCACTCTCCTGCCTCACCCTCAGAGATAACCACCATACTAAATTTTAGGATTATTTTTACTGAGTTGGTTTTTTCTTTAATTTTATCATGTGTGTGTGTATGTGTGTGTGTGTGTGTAATACACCTAAGCCATATGATATTTGATTTTGCTTGGATTTGCACTTTATACAAAGGGGACGATACTGTATAGAGTATCTGTGGAACTTACATCTTTTAGTCCAATTTATGCTATTAAGATTTATCCAGGCTAATGCATGTTGTAGTTCATTCATTTTCAAAGCTTTATAATATTCCATTATGTCAATATATCACAATTTACCCAGTCTCCTGTTGATGAGGATTTGGATGACCTCTAGTTTTTTACTATTATAATAAATGCTGCTATGAATATTTGTGGCCATGACTCCTGGTTTACAGTTGCTAATGTTTCTCTTGGGAATATACCTAGGAGTGGAACTGCTAGGTCATAGTGAATGTGAATATTCAACTTTACAAGATAATGACAAGTTGTTTTCCAAAGTAGTTGTACCAATTTATAATTCCAGAATCAACATACAGATGATATTGTTTATCCTCCTCTCCTTTAATATTTGGCATTGTCAAACTTCTTAATCATTTTCAAATGAGCGGTAAAAAAATATTATCTCATGTCTTGATTTGGATTTTCCTAATCATCAGTGAGGTTGAGTACTTCATATATTATTAACTGTATTTATTTCTTCATCTATAATATTCATGTCTTTTGTCCACTTTTCTATTAGGTTATCTTTTATGAGTTCTTTCCATATTCTTGACACCAACATTGCATTGATTTTGTGTTACAAATAATTTCTCAGAGCCTGTAGCTTGTCTTTTCACTTTTGGTAAGTGGTATTTTCATTAACAAAAATTTGTAATTGAATGTGATTTATTTTACCAGGCTTATTAGTTTTTTCTGATTGTACTTTATGTCTTTTTAAGAAATAGTTTGCTACCCCAAGATCAAAAAGATGTTCACCGATGTTTTTTACTTAAGCATGTAGTTTTGCTTTTGACATTTAACTTATTAATTCTTCTGAAGTTAACATTTATATATAATGTGAGAGGTAAAAACCCATATTGTTTCCATACTGAGTAACCAACGTTTCCTGCTTCTTTTATTTAATAGCCTCTCCTTAACCCAGTGATCTCCACTCCAACTCTGTCATACATCAAAGTTCCATATATGTGAGTTTGTTTCTGGACTCTGTTTTCTGTTCCGTAGGTCTATTTCTCCCTTCCTGACCAATACCACTCCATGTTTCACAGGAGCCCGTAAGACTTTATAAACCTTGATATTTAATAGCATATGTTCTCTAACTACTCTTTTACAAGGTTTTTAAAGTACTTTATGGTATTTGTATTTCCACATAAATTTTAGAAAAAGCTTATCAATTTCCATGTAAAAAAGCTGAGGTAGTGATTAGATTTTCACTCAACCTATAGATAGATTTAGGAAAAACTGACATCTTAAAACACTGAGAATTCTAAAATGTATTCTATAGTCAAATGGACCTCAACTGATCAACATGATATACAAGCAAACCAAGAGATCCAAACCAAGTTTTCTGGATTGTACAAAAGGGCTGCGAAGATAGAATATCTCAGGAGCATTCCATTCACATCATCATCAGACCAAAGTTCCCTCACACTTCCAAGCTGATCTCTGTACAGGGTTATGATGACCAGAAATTATTGGTATAGGACAGTATGTGTCCGCATGTGTATCAGTGTCCATGACTTAAGTGTTGAGATGAATAGGATTAGAATTCAGAGTCCACCTGCAATTTGCCCTAAGCTTCACTCCCTATGGAGTCTCTCATGTAAAAACTATAAAATCTCCATTTATATTTGATATAAGAGATGACAATGGAAGCATACGTTGAACTCAGGCAGCAAGATAACCAAGACATGGAGGGTAGCAGAGCACCCCATCTTGGGAAAGAGGCCCTTATCTGAGGTTCGTAACTCTCCAGGTCATACATCTGCTGGTCATCATCCAGTGGTCCCCATGTCCACCAGGTCACCAGGATGCTGGGTACTGTATTCCCAGGAGTTCTGGGATGGGCCAGGTGCCCCACTGGTAGGGACATGAGGCCGCCATGATGGAGTGTGGGAATCATCAGGCCTGGTTGGAGCAAGGAGCAGGGAGCAGGAGCAGGGGGGCCTATCTGGGCCCAAGGCCCATGTAGGCGGGGGAAGAACCAGAATGAAGAGGAGGGGCAGGGGTAATGGAGGGGTGTGGGAGAAGAAGCAACCAAGTCAGAAGGGGTGCCGAATGGAAGGGAGAGAAAGAGCAGGAAGGCAAGTAGTAGGAAGAGCAGACAGGACAGGCAAGGGTAGAAGTGACCCAGGCAGGGAGGTGGGAAGGGGTGAAAATGATAAGAAGAGGGAGACAGTCTGGGCATGAGGTAAGAAGAGGACCAGGTTGGTCTGAGTAACTGGTGACTGAAGCAGGCACAGAATGAAGAGACAGGGAAGTCATAGGGACAAGAGGCAGAACAGAAGGAAGGGAGGGAGCCGAAAGCCAAGCTAGGGCAGAGGGGAAAGTATGATGAAGAGGAGATTGAGCGGGAAAGAGACAGGGCAGCTTCTTCTGCATGACTCTCAGATGAAATGCTGGGTTCAGTGCTCTGCATTCTTTTTTTGCTTGATTCCATTATGACTTAGATTCCAGTAAAAAAGAGTCCAAGATTCCATGACATTTTGACTTGGAAGATAACTTTGACATCTATGAGTGCAGCTTTCTCCATCTTGTAAATTAAGAAACGAAAGTCCAAAGGGCTGTCCGAAGTTACCCAACAGTTAGGGGCGCAGTTTAGAGACAATCCAATCCAGAACTCATAAAAACAATCCCAGATGACCAGGCAGTGGATCAAAGTGCAGGCCTCTCCAGAGACTGGAGGGGGCCCCTCTGGCCATTAGGGCCCACCCTAGATAGAGGAAATGGCGGTAGCCACTCTCTATCCTTGAAAGGCACCTTCTATCCCTGTCTTTAAAAAATTGAGACTTCTAAACCATAAATATATTATGCCCCCACTTACTTCTTTTCTTTCCAAAATTTATAGTTTCTGTTCAGAAGACTTGATCATCTTTCATTAGATAATTCCTAGGTTGATCAATTCCTAACCTTGGACGTAGACAACGGCCCATAATGAACAAGAATTTGCTACATCCTTAAGGCATCATGCTTAGACTGCTGCCTACTCTTCTGGAGACAGAGTCCTTTAGATGAGGCAGTCCTGTCACCACCCCTGCATCCCAGGCATATTCCCCTCTCCCTGCAAGTTACCACTGAGGTTTCAGTATAGACTTAACAGAGGGGGATTCTAGATTCCCCAGGGGAGAAAAGTAAGAGAGAAGTGGGAAAAACCAATAGAAAGGTAGGAAATTAGATATATTTTTCCAAGTTCACAGTTGGCCTAGGGCCAACTATTTCAGCCCATTTTTGTTTAACAATCAATCCCCTCCCCCAAATTGAGATATGGAATATCCTACCTCAATCCACCCTATCATCTAGGAAAATCTTTGAAAAAGTGAAACACTGGGTGAAGCAATTGGGTTTGATACTGGATGCAACATTTCTGCAGGCCACAGCTCCGACAAATCTGTTCTATGCAAAAAATTATTATTTCCTCTGCTTAGCATATCCTGTCCTCTGCCCTTCTTGCAACACGTTTCAGATGCTGTTTGCTCCATAATGTTCCACTGAGAAACAAGGCCTACATCATGCCCTCAACAATAGCTCCCAGAGCATATAGTCGCCTGCATCAGAACCCATCATAGAGAAGAGAAAAAAATTTCCATCTCCTGCCCCCTCATGATCAAACTAGGGCTTCAGCCCACACAGATCTGTCACTCTGAGAAGGCTCCCCAGTCACAGCATCATCTTTGCCAAGGAAGAACAGAGAAAATTGCATCTAGGAGCTATACAAAGTTAACTTTTCTATTCTAGCCTGTATTTTAGCAGCACTGTCTTCTTAGAACAATTATCTCAAAAGTACAAACTCAGTTTTCACCTAGAGTGGAAGGAAACCTGATTTGGGAAAGGAGTCTCCTGGACCAAGTTTATACCAGAGCCTAAAATCATATTTCAAAAGAACCAAACTGTAAAATTGGGAAACTCAGAGTGTAAGATTTGGCATCGTGGGGAAAAAAAAATTTTCTTTGACAGGCCCCTTCCTGAACTTGTCACCTGAGATGGAGAGAGATACTCTGATAAAAAATTAAATATAGGGTTTCTATCACGCCATTCCACCATTCCAGAATATCAGCACCAACACTAACTTAACACACGCTGCAATCAAAACCTTACCCATTCTCTCAGCATCAGTTCAAATGTCATCTCTTTTAGGAAGCTTTTTTAAGTAGCCTGGTGCATATCTCACTTTCTGTCCCAATCTTCCTAGCATACGTTTATAATTGTGTGTTGCTCAGTCACGGTGGAAAAAATGTAAGGCCTACCCAACTAGATGGTAGGCTCAAGAGCAAGGAGTCTGTTTATAACACCCCTGTTACACAGTAGGTGTTTCACAAGTACTTGCTGCTCAACTATAAAATGCTGAAGTGCTAAGGAAGCTTAAGCAACACTGGCCCCCACTGGGTCCACAGACTCATGTACCAAGAGGGCCACCCATTAAAAACAATTTCAGTGTTGAGAATAATTTATACAATTTCTACCAACAATTTATACACTCCTCAGAGCTGTTTGTTGCTATCATATTTATGAAAAATGGTCCAAAATGCGCAGTACCAAACATTTGAGTCTGGAGATTCACATACTCACAGGGAGACAGAGGCTCAGGCAATGTAGCCCATTGAAACCCTTAAAGGAGATCTGTGTTGGAGGAAGCAGGATGTGGTTTGGAAAACTTGCCTCACTTATTATGTCTTCTTTCACTGCTCATATCCACAAATTTAACATTTTGCAAGTAACAGAGTCCAAAGGCCAATATTTCCTCAGGTCAGGTTTCCTTCCAACAGACTGAAAGTGGGTGTTCCTCTATGTTCTTGGGAAGAAAAGTTCTAGTGCCACAAATCCATCTGCAAGTCCTGCTGCGTCAATGCCAGGACTGTGGTACAAGGAATACAGGGATAGGGCAAGATGCCTGGACTGGGAAAGCCAAAGCAAGAGATGTATGTATACAGGGCAAGGTATAGGTCTGAGCAAGGGAGGTAAACTGAAAGCAGGAGGTCACAGTGGACTTGTACTGGAGGTCATAACATGGCAGAGGGTAGAAATCAGACAGGCCATGAGGAGTCTGGAAGCACATGGGTACCAGAGAGCAAGGCAAGAATCGAATTGTACAATTAAAGTACAATGAATGTGGAGGCAGAGTCCCAGTTATACCACTTACCAGATCTGTGATGTTTGATGGGTCACATCTCTGCCACCTAAACTCCTTTATCTATGAAACAGGGACAGTTAAACCTACTTCACTCCCTACCTCACATGTAGTAATAGGGATCAAAGGAGATAAAGTATATCTGAACATGCCTTCTAAACTCCAAATCACTGTTCAAATGTAAGTGATTACTATTATTAAATCATTGTGTGGACAAAGATCAGAAGTATGTAGCACTAACAAGAAGAGCAAGCCGAGCAGTGAGTCCAGAACCTGCACCAGAGACCACAGAAATACAAAAATAGATCATAGCAGCAGAGAGGAGAGTCATAAAGTAGCAACAACAAAGAGGCCATGAAACTAAGATGCCGTCCACGGCAGGAAGTATCTTACATAAGCTAAGGCAGGACACAAAGAAAAGGCAAGACTTTCTCTTGTCTCTTAACAGAATAAAATTAAATAAATATCATGCATTTTTGAGCACCTATTGGGACCCATATGGGATTGCAGAGGGAAGGAGAGATCAATGAGGGAGTGGGCTTACTTCTGTTTCCTGCCTCAGTGAGTGTCACCATGACCTACCCAATGATCCAAACCAGAAACCTGAGAGTCCTTCTACACTTCTCCTCCCTGCCTCTGGCCCTTCTCATCCAATCAATCACTGTGTCCTAACAATTTTGCTCCCTAACACCTCTAAAATCTGTGCTTACTCTCAATTCCTATTGCCATGGTATTCGCTCCATCAGTCCCCCATTATCTCAACCTCCTAATCAGCCTCCATGCCACCAGAGTAATCTATTTTAATCAATAATCAGGCCATGTAACTACTCCACACAAAATTCTACAATGGCTTGCCACCACTGCATGCAACCTAAAGTTCAACGGATAGTAGAAGACAGTATAATAAGCACATGTTAAATTGTATATTGCAGACAATAGGTGTCATAGGAGAAGAGAAAAAACAACGCAGGTTCCCTTACTGGAGAAGAGTACATGGAGAGGATGAGACTTAAACTGAGCCTCAAAGAACTGATAGAACTTGAAAAGTTGGAAGTACGTATGTATGTCTGTGTTTGAGAATATGTGTGGGGGTGGGGGGTGGGAGAGATGCAGAGATTTTTAAGAAGGAGAATTAAACCTCAGGAACAAGATGAGCTTCCTAAGATTCAGGGGGATGTCAGCCCCCACAAGGCACCAAATAAGCACATTCCCAGTTAATAAGGTAGCCTGCTCTTTGCTTTCCGAAAATGGAGAAATTAAATTATCTGGTTTGAAAGCCTGCCTCAGAAGCACTTGGCACACAGACTGAATATGGAGCCACCATCCTAGCAGAAGATAAATCAAATATAGAATAGCTCTGACAAAGCTCAGAACATGCAATGAAAACTGAAAGAGACAGGACCTGGATTCCAGCCACATCCAGTGAGTCAAGGTCTCTGAGGGCAGCTGCAAGCAGGAAGCTAAATCAGAGAGGAAGAAGCAGTATTTTTTAAAGAGACTACCATCTACAGAAACAGCACTCCCTCCAAAAAAACAGTAGCAATGGGATGCATTAAAAAAGCACTGTAAGATGGAAGTGAGACAAACAGCAGGCAGATGTGCAAAGGCTGACATAGTTGTTTCTGGGGTTTAAAAATTGGGAAGCATTTGGAGAACTGAACCATTCCAATTCCCAGTACTGGGACACCCATATGATACTAATATGGTTGGCTGAGAGTTGAGACGTTCATAGAATCTACCTGATTTTTTGCCCATTTCTATGATACCAATAGATAGTTTTTATTGACATAACCAATTGTGGTGATATCATGTTATCTATTAAGTCAAATTCATCTTTTGGAGACTTTATTTTCTGTCTCTGCAAAGTAGATACAAAATATTCCTAGTTCATGATGTTGACATTGGAGAGAACAGCCTGGCTCTCCCACATCTCGTTCCATGGGGCCCTGGTCAAAGAAAGAATCTGGGCCTGAGTGGAACACACAGAAAGGAGGGATTTAGGATTTGTATAGCATTGAAGACTCTGCTTGAGACTCCTGGAGAACAGATATATAACAGATCATAATGATAGGTGACAGAGATAGATAACACACATAAATGATCAGATATAGATAGATGATGATGGAGACAGACTGCAATCACATTCCATTCTAATTAATTTGAAGATAGAGCAAATGCCACAAGGTTGCACCTTAGCTAGCTTATAAACCCTAACTGAACTTCCAGCCTGTAGATGTGTGGGTGTCTAAATACCCTTCACCTCTCCAGTTGCAGGCTAGAGAGGCTCATGGAGCATGTAGCTCCTGACCCAGCACATGCATCCAAGCACAAACACCTTCTCCCCTGCTAGGATACACTCTGAATCATATCACTGTTCTATCAAACAATATTGACAGCCAGGCTTGGATCTCCCCACAGTATTTCAAAGAAAGCTATATAACTGTTTTACAAAGCACCAAAAATGAATGCAGGACCTCACCTGAAGTAATTCATGGCCTCAGATTCTGCTATCCTGACTTTAACGGACACAGATGTGAGATAGTTCTGTACCTTCCTCTATTCTGCTTTCTCTTGCTTGGCCAAGGTTGGGTCCATTGAAGGCAGAAGATAGATGCCTTTACCCCTTGGACAAGTTGAACAAATCCACCCCACTGCTGTCATTCCCCGAAAGTTACTTTTCCTCACAGCAGGGAGTATCTGTGGAAGGCTCCTCACCTGGCAATACTGGCTTAGTTATTTCAGACTGAAAGCTCAGCTCAAATGTCACTTTACTCAGGAAAGCCTCCCAGACTAGATCACCCATTAAATAATTCTTAAACACCTCATCTGTCTTCTTTCTCACTCAAAACAATCGTTATTAATTCTCTAAGTGTTGTCCAATAGAAATTTTGAAGATAATGGAAAATAAATGTTCCATATCTGAGCTGCCCAATACAGGGGTCACTAGCTGCATTTGGCTACTGAGCACTTGAAATGTTGTTAATGTAACTGAGACACTGCGTTTTTAACTATTTAATTTTAAATAACTTAAATTTAAATTGCTACACATAGCTAGTGGCTATCATTGTGGACAGCGCCTGCAATTAGATTCTGTGTTTCAAGAGAGCAAGGATAATTCTGATGTTTCAGTAACACTGTATCCCCACTGCCCACACACAGTAAGCATTCAATTAACACATAATGACTTGAACGGTTAGTCAGTCTACCATTATTGGACTTCCCTGGTGGTGCAGTTGCTAAGAATCCACCTGCCAATGCAGGAGACACGGGTGCGAGCCCTGGTCCAGGAAGATCCCACATGCTGCAGAGCACCTAAGCCCGTGAGCCACAACTACTGAGCCTGCACTCTAGAACCCACAAGCCACAAGTACAGAGCCTATGCTCTACAGCCAACGAGGCACAATTACTGAGCCCACATGCCACACCTACTGAAGCTCAGGGGCCCAGAGCCCATGCTCTGCAACAAGAGAAGCCACCACAATGAGAAGCCCGTGCACCACAACAAAGAGTAGCCCCCGCTCACTGCAACTAGAGAAAGCCCGCACGCAGCAATGAAGACCCAACATAGCCAAAAAAATAAATAAATGAAAAATAAATTATGGTGGGGCTAATGGTGGACACTAGGAGGGCTCACACCAAGGAGTGCTTCCAAGAATTTCTGCTGCCAGTTTCCTTGTCCCCACAGAGAACCACAGCCACCCCCGCCTCTGCAGGAGACCCTCAAACACTAACAGCCATGTGGATGACAAGGTGATGGCATTCCAGCCGGGGGTCAGGCCTGAGACTCTGAGGTGGGAGAGCCGAGTTCAGGACACTGGACCATCAGACACCTCCAGACCCCATGTAATATCAAACGGGGAAAGTTCTCCCAGATATCTCCATCTCAATGCAAAGACCCAGCTCCACTCAATGACCAGCCAACTCGAGCGCTTGACAGCCCTTGCCAAACAACAAGCAAGACAGGAACTCAACCACACCCATCAGCAGAGAGGCTGCGTAAAATCATAAAAAGTTCACAGACACCCCAAAACACACCGCTGGATGTGGTCCTGCCACCAGAAAGACAAGATTCAGCTTCAACCACCAGAACAGAGGCACCAGTCCTTTCCACCAGGAAGCCTACACAACCCACTGAACCAAGCTTACCCACTAGGGGAAGATATCAAAAACAAGGGGAACTACCAACCTGCAGCCTGCGAAAAGGAAACCCCAAACGCAGTAAGTTAAGCAAAAGGAGAAGACAAAGAAATACACAGCAGATGAAGAAGCAAGGTAAAAGCCCACCAGATCAAACAAATGAAGAGGAAACAGGCAGTCTACCTGAAAAAGAATTCACAGTAATGATAGCAAAGATGATCCAAAATCTTAGAAATAGAATGAAGAAAATACAAGAAACGTTTAACAAGGACCTAGAAGAACTAAAGGGCAAACAAACAGTGATGAACAACACAATAAATGAAACTAATAATTCTCTAGAAGGAATCAATAGCAGAATAACTGAGGCGGCAGAAGAACAGATAAGTGACTCAGAAGATAAAATAGTGGAAATAACTACCACAGAGCAGAATAAAGCAAAAAGAATTAAGGACAGTCTCAGAGACCTCTGGGACAACATTAAACACACAAACATTTGAATTATAGGGATCCCAGAAGAAGAAAAAAGGAAGGGACTGAGAAAACATTTGAAGAGATTATAGTTGAAAACTTCCCTAATATGGGAAAGAAAATAGTCAATCAACTCCAGGAAGCACAGAGAGTCTCATATAGGTAAATGGAAAGAGAAACACGCCAAGACATATTAATCAAACTATCAATAATTAAATGCAAAGAAAAATTATTAAAAGCAGCAAGGGAAAAGCAACAAATAACATACAAGGAAATCCCCATAATGTTAACAGCTGATTTCTCAGCACAAACTCTGCAAGCCAATAGGGAGTGGCAGGACATATTTAAAGTGATGAAGGGAAAAACCTACAATGAAGATTACTCTACCCAGCACGGATCTCATTCAGATTTGACAGAGAAATTAAAACCTTTACAGACAAGCAAAAGTTAAGAGAATTCAGCACCACCAAACCAGCTTTACAACAAAGGCTAAATGAATTTCTCTAGGAAGGAAACACAAGAGAAGGAAAAGATCTACAATAAAAAAAACCAAAACAATTAAGAAAACAGTAACAGGAATATACATACTGATAATTATCTTAAATGTAAATGGATTAAATGCTCCAACAAAAAGACACAGACTGGAAGAATGTACACAAAAACAACACCCGGCTGCTTACAAGAGACCCACTTCAGACCTAGGGACACATACAGATGGAAAGTGAGGGGATGGAAAAAGATATTCCATGCTAATGGAAATCCAAAGAAAGCTGGAGAAGCAACTCTCATACCAGACAAAATAGACTTTAAAATAAAGACTATTACAATAGACAAAGAAGGACACTACATAATGATCAAGGGATCAATCCAAGAAGATACAACAACTGTAAATATTTATGCACCCAACATAGGAGAACTTCATTACATAAGGCAAATGCTAACAACCATAAAAGGGGAAATAGACAGTAACACAGTAATAGTAGGGGACTTTAACACCCCACTTTCACCTAAGGACAGGTAAACCAAAATGAAAATGAATAAGAAAACACAAGCTTTAAAAGATACATTAAACAAGATGGACTTGATATTTTTTGGACATTCCCTCAAAAAAAACCAGAATACACTTTCTTCTCAAGGGCTCACGGAATATTCTCCAGGATATAACATATCCTGGGTCACAAACCAAGCCTTGGTAAATTTAAGAAAATTGAAATTGTACCAAATACTTTCCTGACCACAACGCTATGAGACTTGATATCAATTACAGGAAAAAATCTGTAAAAAATACAAACTCATGGAGGCTAAACAATACACTACTAAATAACCGAGAGATCACTAAGAAATCAAAGAGGAAATCAAAAATTACCTACAAACAAATGACAATGAAAACATGATGGGGCTTCCCTGGTGGTGCAGTGGTTGAGAATCTGCCTGCCAATGCAGGGGACACGGGTTCGAGCCCTGGTCTGGGAAGATCCCACAGGCCGCGGGGCAACTGGACCCATGAGCCACAACTACTGAGCCTGCACGTCTGGAGCCTGTGCTCCGCAACAAGAGAGGCAACGACAGTGAGAGGCCCGTGCATCACGTTGAAGAGTGGCCCCCGCTCACAGCAACTAGAGAAAGCCCTCGCACAGAAACGAAGACCCAACCCAACCAAAACTAAATAAATAAATTTATTTAAAAAAAACAAAAAAAAACACATGATGACCCAAAACCTATGGGATACAGCAAAAGCAGTTCTAAGAGGGAAGTTTATAGCAATACAATCCTACCTCAAGAAACAAAAAGCATCTCAAATAAACAACCTAACCTTACACCTAAAACAATTACAGAAAGAAGAACAACAGCAACAAAACACAAAGTCAGCAGAAGGAAAGAAAAAATAAAGATCAGATCGGCAATAAATGAAAAAGAAATGAAGGAAACAATACCAAACATCAATAAAACTAAAAGCTGGTTCCTTGAGAAGATAAACAAAATTGATAAGCCAGTAGCCAGATTCATAAAGAAAAAAAAGGGAGAAGACTCAAATCAATAGAATTAGAAATGAAAAAGGAGAAGTAACAACTGACACTACAGAAATATAAAGGATCAGGAGAGATTACTACAAGCAACTATATGCCAATAAAATGGACAACCAGGAAGAAATGGACAAATTCTTAGAAAAGCACACCTTACAAGACTGAACCAGGAAGAAACAGAAAATATAAACAGACCAATCACAAGCACTCAAATTGAGACTGTGATTTAAAATCTTCCAACAAACAAAAGCCCAGAAACAGATGGCTCCACAGGTGAAATATATTAAATATTTTTTAACATCTTTATTGGAGTATAACTGCTTTACAATGGTGTTAGTTTCTGCTTTATAACAAAGTGAATCAGCTATACATACACATATATCCCCATATCTCCTCCCTCTTGCGTCTCCCTCCTACCCTCCGTACCTCACTCCTCTAGGAGGTCACAAAGCATTGAGGTGATCTCCCTGTGCTATGCAGCTGCTTCCCACGACCTATCTATTTTACATTCGATAGTGCATATATGTCCATGCCACTCTCTGACTTGGTCCCAGCCAACCCTTCTCACTCCCCGTGTAAAGTCGATTCTCTACGTCTGCGTCTTTATTCCTGTCCTGCTCCTAGGTTCTTCAGAACCATTTTTTTTTTTAGATTCCATATACATGTGTTAGCATATGGTATTTGTTTTACTCTTTCTGACTTACTTCACTCCGTATGACAGACTCTAGGTCCATCCACGTCACTACAAATAACTCAGTTTCATTTCCTTTTATGGCTGAATAATATTCCATTGTATATATGTGCCACGTCTTCTTTATCTATTCATCTGTTGATGGACACATAGGTTGCTTCCATGTCCTGGCTACTGTAAATAGAGCTGCAATGAACACTGTGGTACATGATTCTTTTTGAATTATGGCTTTCTCAGGGTACATGCCCAGTAGTGGGATTGCTGGGTCATATGGTAGTTCTATTGTTAGTTTTTTGAGGAACCTCCATACTGTACTCCATAGTGGCTGTATCAATTTAAATTCCCACCAACAGTGCAAGGGGGCTCCCTTTTCTCCACACCCTCTGCAGCATTTACTGTTTCTAGATTTTTTGATGATGGCCCTTCTGACTGATGTGACATGATACCTCATTGTAGTTTTTGATTTGCATTTCTCTAATGATTAGCGACGTTGAGCATCCTTTCATGTGTTTGTTGGCAATCTGTATATCTTCTTTGGAGAACTGTCTACTTAGGTCTTCTGCCCATTTTTGGATTGGGTTGTTTGCTTTTTTTGATATTGAGCTCTATGAGCTGCTTGTATATTTTGGAGATTAATTCTTTATCATTGTTTCATTTGCAAATATTTTCTCCCATTCTGAGGGTTCTCTTTTCATCTTGTTTATGGTTTCCTTTGCTGTACAAAAGGTTTTAAGTGGGCTTCCCTGGTGGCGCAGTGGCTGAGAGTCCGCCTGCCAATGCAGGGGACACGGTTTCGTGCCCCGGTCCGGGAAGATCCCACATGCCGTGGAGCGGCTGGACCTGTGAGCCATGGCCGCTGAGCCTGCGCGTCCGGAGCCTGTGCTCCGCAACGGGAGAGGCCACAACAGTGAGAGGCCCGCGTACCGCAAAAAAAAAAAAAAAAAAAAAAAAAAGGTTTTAACTTTCATTAGGTCCCATTTGTTTATTTTTGTTTTCATTTCCATTTCTCAGGGAGGCGGGTCAAAAAGAATCTTGCTGTGATTTATGTCATAGAGTGTTCTGCCTATGTTTTCCTCTAGGAGTTTGATAGTGTCTGCCCTTACATTTAGGTCTTTAATCCATTTTGAGTTTATTTTTGTGTATGGTGCTAGGAAGTACTCTAATTTCATTCTTTTACATGTAGCTGTCCAGTTTTCACAGCACCAGTTATTGAAGAGGCTGTCTTTTCTCCATTGTATATTCTTCCCTCCTTTATCAAAAATAAGGTGACCATAAGTGTGTGGGTTTACTGCTGGGCTTGCTATCCTGTTCCATTGATCTATATTTCTGTTTTTGTGCCAGTACCATGCTGTCTTGATTACTGTAGCTTTGTAGTATAGTCTGAAGTCTAGGAGCCTGATTCCTCCAGTTCTGTTTTTCTTTCTCAAGATTGCTTTAGCTGTTCAGGGTCTTTTCTGTCTCCCCACAAATTTTTAGATTTTTTGCTCTAGTTCTGTAAAAAATGCCACTTGTAATTTGATAGGGATTGCACTGAATCTGCAGATTCCTTTGGGTAATACAGTCATTTTCACCATATTGATTCTGCCAATCCAAGAACATGGTATATTTCTCCATCTGTTTGTGTCATCTTTGATTTCTTTCCTCAGTGTCTTACAGTTTTCTGAGTACAGGTCTTTTACCTCCTTACGTAGGTTTATTCCTAGGTATTTTATTATTTTTGTTGCAGTGGTGAATGGGATTGTTTCCTTAATTTCTCTTTCTGATCTTTCATTGTTAGAGTATACAAATGCAAGAGATTTCTGTGCATTAATTTTGTATCCTGCAACTTTAGCAACTTCACTGATTAGCTCTAACAGTTTTCTGGTGGCATCTTTACGACTTTCTATGTACAGTATCATGTCATCTGCAATCAGTGACAATTTTACCTCTTCTTTTCTGATTTGGATTCCTTTTCTTTCTTTTTCTTCTCTGATTGCTGTGGCTAGGACTTCCAAAACCATGTTGAGAATTAGTGGCAAGAGTGGATATCCTTGTCTTGTTCCTGATCTTAGAGGAAATCCTTTCAGTTTTTCACCATTCAGAAAGTTTGCTGTGGGTCTGTCGTACATAGCCTTTATTATGTTGAGGTAGCTTCCCTCTACGCCCACTTTCTGGAGAGTTTTTATCATAAATGGGTGTTGAAAGCTTTCTCTGCATCTATGGAGATGATCATATGGTTTTTATTCTTCAGTTTGTTAATATGGTGTATCACATTGATTGATTTCCGTGTATTGCAGAATCCTTGCATCCCTGGGATAAACCCAGGGATTTATCCTTATTTAAAGGATTTATCCTTATTTATCCTTATTTAAAAGGATCATGGTATATGATCCTTTTAATGTGCTGTTGAATTCTGTTCACTAGTATTTGGTTCAGGATTTTTGCATCTATGTTCATCAGTGATATTGGCCTGTAGTTTTGTTTGTGACATCTTTGGTTTTCGTATCAGGGTGATGGTGGCCTAGTAAAATGAGTTGGGGAGTGTTCCTCCCTCGGCTATATTCTGGAAGAGTTTGAGAAGGATAGGTGTTAGCTCTTCTCTAAATATTTGATAGAATTCGCCTGTGAAGCCATGTGGTCCTGGGCTTTTGTTTGTTGGAAGATTTTTAATCACAGTCTCAATTTTAGTGCTTGTGACTGCTCTCTTTATATTTTCTATTTCTTCCTGGTTCAGTCTCAGAAGGTTGTGCTTTTCTAAGAATTTGTCCATTTCTTCCAGGCTGTCCATTTTATTGGCATATAGTTGCTTGTAGTAATCTCTCATGATCCTTTGCATTTCTGCAGTGTTACTGGTTACTTCTCCTTTTTCATTTCTAAATCTGTTCATATGAGTCTTTTCCCTTTTTTTCCTGGTGAATCTGGCTAATGGTTTACCAATTTTGTTTATCTTCTCAAAGAACTAGCTTTAAGTTTTATTGATCTTTGCTATTGTTTTCTTTGTTTCCAATTTATTTATCTCTACTCTGATCTTTATGCTTTCTTTCCTTCTGCTAACTTTGGGGGTTTTTTGTTCTTCTTTCTCTAATTGCTTTAGGTGTAAGGCTAGGTTGTTTATTTGAGATGTTTCTTGATTCTTAAGCTAGGATTCTATTGCTATAAACTTCCCTCTTAGAACTGCTTTGCTGCATCCCGAAGGTTTCAGTCGTTGTGTTTCCATCGTCATTTGTTTCTAGGTATTTTTTGATTTCCTCTTTGATTTCTTCAGTGATCTCTTGGTTATGTAGCAGTGTATTGTTTAACCTTCAACTGTTTGTATTTTTTACAGATTCTTTCCTGTAATTGATATCTAGTCTCATAGCGTTGTGGTCAGAAAAGATACTTGATACGATTTCAATATTATATTTTTTTCTTTCTTTTTTGCAGTATGCAGGCCTCTCACTGCTGTGGCCTCTCCCATTGCGGAGCACAGGCTCCGGATGCGCAGGCTCAGCGGCCATGGCTCACAGGTCCAGCCGCTCCGCGGCATGTGGGATCTTCCCGGACCGGGGCACAAACCCGTGGTCCCCTGCATCAGCAGGCAGACTCTCAATCACTGCGCCACCAGGGAAGCCCTCAATATTCTTAAATTTACCAAGGCTTGCTTTGTGACCCAAGATATGATCTATCCTGGAGAATATTCCATGAGCACTTGAGAAGAAATTGTATTCTGTTGTTTTTGGATGAAATGTCCTATAAATATCACTTAAGTACATTTTGTTTAATGTATCATTCAAAGCTTGTGTTTCCTTATTTATTTTCGTTTTGGATGATCAGTCCATTGGTGAAAGTGAGGTGTTAATATCCCCTAATATGACTGTCTTACTGTCGATTTCTCATTTTATGGCTGTTAGCATTTGCCTTGTGTATTGAGGTGCTCCTAAGTTGGGTGCATAAATATTTACAATTGACATATCTTCTTCTTGGATGGATCCCTTGATCATTATGTAGTATCCTTCTTTGTCTCTTGTAATAGTCTTTATTTTAAAGTCTCTTTTGTCTGATATAAGAATTTCTACTCCAGCTTTATTTCCTTTCCCTTTGCATGGAATATCTTTTTCCATCCCCTCACTTTCAGTCTGTATGTGTCCCTAGGTCTGACATGAGTCTCTTGTAGACATCACATATACAGGTCTTCCTTTGGTATCCATTCAGCCAGTCTATGTCTTTTGGTTGGAGCATTTAATCCATTTACATTTAATATAATTATCAGTATGTATATTCCTGTTACCATGTTCTTAATTGTTTGGGGTTTGTTACTGTAGGTCTTTTCCGTCTCTTGTATTTCCTGCCTAGAGAAGTTCCTTTAGCATTTGTTGTAAAGCTGGTTTGGTGGTGCTGAATTTTCTTAGCTTTTGCTTGTCTGTAAAGGTTTTAATGTCTCTGTTGAATCTGAATGAGATCTTTGCTGGCTAGCGTAATCTTTTGGTAGCTTTCTCCCTTTAATCATTTTAAGTATGTCCTGTCTCTCCCTTTTGACTTGCAGAGTTTCTACTGAAATATCAGCTGTTAACCTTATGGGGATTCCCCTGTATGTTAGTTGGATTTTTTTCCTTTGCTGCTTTTAATATATTTTCTTTGCATTTAATTTTTGATACTTTGATTAATATGGGTCTTCCGTGTTTCTCCTTGGATTTATCCTGTATGGGACTCTCTGTGCTTCCAGGACTTGATTGACTATTTCCTTTCCCATATTAGGGAAGTTTTCAACTACAATCTCTTCAAACATTTTCTCAGTCCCTTTCTTTTTCTCTTCTTCTTCTGAGACCCTTTTTATTTCAATGTAGGTGCGTTTAATGTTGTCCGAGAGGTCTCTGAGACTGTCCTCAATGCTTTTCATTCTTTTTTCTTTATTCTGCTCTGCGATAGTTATTTCTCCCATTTTATCTTCCAGGTCACTTAACCATTCTTCTGCCTCAGTTATTCTGCTAATGATTCCTTCTAGAGAATTTTTAATTTCATTTAGTGTTTTGTTCATCATTGTTTGTTTGCTCTTCAATTCTTCTCGATCCTTGTTAAATGTTTCTTGTATTTTCTCCATTCTATTTCCACGATTTTGCATCATATTTACCATTATTACACTGCATTCTTTTTCAGGTAGACTGCCTATTTCCTCTTCATTTGTTTGTTCTGGTGGGTTTTTACCTTGCTCCTTCATCTACTGTGTGTTTCTGTCTTCTCATTTTGCTTAACTTACTGTGTTTGGGGTCTCCTTTTCGCAGGCTGCAGTTTCATAGTTCCCATTGTTTTTGGTGTCTGCTCCTAGTGGATAAGGTTGGTTCAGTGGGTTTGGCAGGCTTCCTGGTGGAGGGGATTTGTGCCTGTGTTCTCGTGGATGAGACTTGATCTTGTCTTTCTAGTGGGCAGGACCACGTCTGGTGGTGTGTTTTGGGGTGTGTGACCTTATTATGGTTTTAGGCAGCCTCTCTGCTAATGGGTGGGGTTGTGATCCTGTCTTGCTAGTTGTTTGGCATAGGGTGCCCAGCCCTGTAGCTTGCTGGTCGTTGAGTGGAGCTGGGTCTTACAATTGAGATGGAGATCTCTGGGAGAGCTTTCATCATTGGATATTACGCGGAGCCTGGAGGTCTCTGGTGGACCACTATACTGAACTTGGCTCTCCCACTTCAGAGGCACAGGCTTGACACCCCACCGGAGCACCAAGACCCTCTCAGCCACACAGCCAGCTACGTGGGGAGTTTCTTGCCTTTTGGTTAGTCTGAGGATTCTGCCAGAGTTCAGTAGCTGTGCTTTAGGGTTGTTCCACATGTAGATGTATTTCTGATGTATTTGTGGGGAAGAAAGTGATCTCCATGTCTTACTCCTCCACCGTCTTGAAGGTCTCCCCTATCAAACATTTAGAGAAGAGCTAACACCTATCCTTCTCAAACTCTTCCAAAATATAGCAGAGGGAGGAACACTCCCAAACTCATTGTACGAGGCCACCATCACCCTGATACCAAAACCAGACAAAGATGTCACAAAGAAAGAAAACTACAGGCCAATATCACTGATGAACATAGACGCAAAAATCCTCAACAAAATACTAGTGAACAGAATTCAGCAGCACATTAAATTATCATGCACCATGATCAAGTGGGGTTTATCCCAGGAATGCAAGTATTCTCAAGTATACGCCAGTCAATCAATGTGATAAACTATAATAACAAACTGAAGGAGAAAAACATATGATCGTCTCAGTATATGGAGAAAAAGCTTTTGACAAAATTCAACACCTGACTGTGGTACCAGGGCAGCCTGCCAAGTGAGCTGTCAGAAGGGCAGACAGAATGAAAGGAACCAAGATGGCGGAGTAGAAGGACGGTTTCTCACTCCCTCTCGTGAGAACACCAGAATCACAACTACCTGCTGGACAATCATCAAAAGGAAGACACTGGAACTCACCAGAAAAGATACCCCACATCCAAAGACAAAAGAGAAGCCACAATGAGATGGTAGGAGGGGCGCAATCACAGTAAAATCAAATCCTGTTAAGTGCTGGGTGGGTGACTCACAGACTGGAGAACACTTATACCACAGAAGTCCACCCACTAGAGTGAAGGTTCTGAGCCCCACATAATGCTTCCCAACCTGGGGGTCCAGCAACGGGAGGAGGAATTCCTAGAGAATCAGACCTTGAAGCCTAGTGGGATTTGATTGCAGGACTTCGACAGGACTGGGGGAAACAGAGACTCCACTCTTGGAGGGCAAACACAAAGTAGTGTGTGCATCAGGACCCAGGGGAAGGAGCAGTGACCCCAGGGGAGATGGAACCATGCCTACCTTCTACTGTTGGAGGGTCTCCTACAGAGGCGGGGGGGGGGGTCTGTGGCTCACTGTGGAGACAAGGACACTGGCAGCAGAACTTCTGGGTAGTACTCCATGGCATGAGCCCCCCCCAGAGTCTGTCATTAGCCCCACCAAAGAACCCAGGTAGGCTCCAGTGTTGGGTTGCCTCAGGCCAAACAACCAACAGGGAGGAAATCCAGCCCCACCCATCAACAGTCAAGTGGATTAAAGTTTTACTGAGCCCTGCCCACCAGACCAACAGTCAGCTCTTCCCACCACCAGTCCCTCCCATCAGGAAACTTACACAAGCCTCTTAGATAGCCTTATCCACCAGAGGGGAGATAGCAGAAGCAAGAAGAACTACAATCCTGAAGCCTATGGAACAAAAACCACATTCACAGAAATACAGACAAGATGAAAAGGCAGAGGACAATATACCAGATGAATGAACAAGATAAAACCCCCCAAAAACAACTAAATTAAGTGGAGATATGGAGCCTTCCATAAAAAGAATTCAGAATAATGATAGTGAAGATGATCCAGGACCTCAGAAAAATAATGCACGCAAAGATCAAGAAGATGCAAGAAATATTTAACAAACACCTAGAAGAATTAAAGGACAAACAGAGATGAACAATACAATAACTGAAATGAAAACTACCCTAGAAGGAATCAATAGCAGAATAACTGAGGCAGAAGAACAGATAAGTGACCTGGAAGACATAATGGTGGAATTCACTGCTGCGGGACAAAATAAAGAAAAAAGAATGAAAAGAAATGAACACAGCCTAAGAGACCTCTGGGACCACATTAAACGCAACAACATTCGCATTATAGGGGTCTCAGAAGGAGAAGAGAGAGAGAAAGGACCAGAGAAAATATTTCAAGAGATTATAGTCGAAAACTTCCCTAATATGGGAAAGGAAATAGCCACCCAAGTCCAGGAAGTGCAGTGAGTCCCATACAGGACAAACCCAAGGAGAAACACGCCGAGACACACAGTAATCAAATTGGCAAAAATTAAACACAAAGAAAAATTATTGAAAGCAGCAAGGGAAAAACGACAAATAACATAAAAGGGAACTCCCATAAGGTTAGCTGATTTCTCAGCAGGAACTCTACAAGCCAGATGGAAGTGCATAATATACTTAAAGTGATGAAAGGGAAGAACCTACAACCAAGATTACTCTACCCAGCAAGGATCTCATTCAGATTTGATGGAGAAATCAAAAGTTTTACAGACAAGGAAAAGCTAACAGAATTGAGCACCACCAAACCAGCTCTACAAAAATGCTAAAGGAACTTCTCTAAGTGGGAAACACAGGACAAGAAAAGGACCTACAAAAACAAAACAATTAAGAAAATGGTCGCAGGAACATACATATCGATAATTACCTTAAACGTGAATGGATTAAATACACCAACAAAAACACACAGGCTTGCTGAATGAATACAAAAACAAGACCCATATATATGCTGTCTACAAGAGACCCACTTCAGACCTAGGGACACATACAGACTGAAAGTGAAGGGATGGAAAAAGTATTCCATGAAAATGGAAATCAATAGAAAGCTGGAGTAGCTATACTCATATCAGATAAAATGGACTTTAAAATAAAGAACATTACAAGAGACAAGGAAGGACACTACATAATGATCAAGGGATCAATCCAAGAAGAAGATAGAACAATTATAAATATATATGCACCCAACAAAAGAGCACCTCAATACATAAGGCAACTGCTAACAGCTCTAAAATAGGAAATCGACAGTAACAAGGTAATAGTGGGGGACTTTAACACCTCACTTACACCAATGGACACATCATCCAAAATGAAAATAAATAAGGAAACAGAAGTTTTAAATGACACAATAGACCGGATAGATGTAATTGATATTTATTGGACATTCCATCCACAAACAGCAGATTACACTTTCTTCTCAAGTGCACACGGAACATTCTCCAGGATATATCACATCTTGGGTCACAAATCAAGCCTCAGTAAATTTAAGAAAATTGAAATCATATCAAGCATCTTTTCTGACCACAACACCATGAGATTAGAAATGAATTACAGGGAAAAAAACGTAAAAAACACAAACACATGGAGGATAAACAATACGTTACTAAATAAGCAAGAGATCACTAAAGAAATCAAAGAGGAAATCAAACAATACCTAGAGACAAATGACAATGAAAACAGGACAATCCAAAACCTATGGGATGCAGCAAAAGCAGTTCTAAGAGGGAAGTTTATAGATATGCAAGCTTACCTCAAGGAACAAGAAGAATCTCAATAAACAATCTAACCTTACACGTAAAGGAAGTAAAGAAAGAAGAACAAACAAAACCCAAAGTTAGCAGAAGGAAAGAAATCATAAAGATCACAGCAGAAATAAATGAAATAGAAACAAAACAAAATAACAAAGATCAGTAAAACTGAAAGCTGGTTCTTTGAAAACATAAACAAAACTGATAAACCATTAGCCAGACTCAACAAGAAAAAGAGGGAGAGGACTCAAATCAATAAAATCAGAAATGAAAAATGAGAAGTTACAACAGACACCACAGAAATACAAAGCATCGTAAGAGACTACTACAAACACAACACCTCTGTGCCAACAAAATGGGCAACCAGGAAGAAATGGACAAATTCTTAGAAAGGCATAACCCTCCAACTCTGAACCAGGAAGAAATAGAAAATATGAACCGACCAATCACAAGTAATGAAATTGAAACTATGATTAAAAATCTTCCAACAAACAAAGTCCAGGACCAGATGGCTTAAGAGTTGAATTCTATCAAACATTTAGAGAAGAGCAAACACCTATCCTTCTCAAACTCTTCCAAAACACTGCAGAGGAAGGAACACTCCCAAACTATTCTATGAGGCCACCATCACCCTGATACCAAAACCAGACAAAGACACTACAAAAAAAAAAAATTGCAGCCAATATCACTGATGAATATAGATGAAAAACCCTCAACAAAATACAGCAAACAGAATTCAACACCACATTAAAAGGATCATACATCATGATCAAGTGAGATTTTTCCCAGGGATGCTAGGATTCTTCAATATACACAAATCAATCAATGTGATACACCACATTAACAAATTGAAGAAGAAAAACCATATGATCATTTCAATAGATGCAGAAAAAGCTTTTGACAAAATTCAACACCCATTTATGATAAAAACTCTCCAGAAAGTGGGCACAGACGGAACCTACCTCAACATAATAAAGGCCATATATGTCAAACCCACAGCAAACATCATTCTCAACGGTGAAAAACTGAAAGCATTTCCTCTAAGATCAGGAACAAGACAAGGATGTCCATACTCATCACTAATATTCAACAAAGTTTTGGAAGTCCTAGCCATGGCAATCAGAGAAGAAAAAGAAAACAAAGGAATACAAATTGGAGAAGAGGAAGTAAAACTGTCACTGTTTGCAGATGACATGATACTATACATAGAGAATCCTAAAAATGCCACCAGAAAACAAGAGCTAATCAGTGAATTTGGTAAAGTTACAGGATACAAAATTAATGCACAGAAATCTCTGCCATTCCTACACATTAATGTTGAAAACTCTGAAAGAGAAATTAAGGAAACACTCCAATTTACCACTGCAAAAAAAAGAATAAAATACCTAGGAATACGCCGACCTAGGGAGACAAAAGACCTGTATGCAGAAAACTATAAGACACTGATGAAAGAAGTTAAAGATGATACCAACAGATGGAGAGATATACCATGTTCTTGGATTGGAAGAAACAATATTGTGAAAATGACTGCACAACCCAAAGCAATCTACAGATTCAATGCAATCCCTATCAAATTACCAATGGCATTTTTAACGGAACTAGAACAAAAAAATCTTAAAATTTGTATGGAGACACAAAAGACCCCGAATAGCCAAAGCAGTCTTGAGGGAAAAAAATGGAGCTGGAGGAATCAGACTCTCTGTCTTCAGACTATACTACAAAGCTATAGTAATCAACACAATATGGTACTGGCACAAAAACAGATAGATTGATTAATGGAACAAGATAGAAAGCCCAGAGATAAACCCACACACCTGTGGTTAACTAATCTATGAGAAAGGAGGCAAGGATATACCATGGAGAAAAGACAGTCTCTTCAGTAAGTGGTGCTGGGAAAACTGGACAGCTCCATGTAAAAGAATGAAATTAGAACACTCCCTAACACCATACACAAAAATAAACGCAAAATGGATTCGAGACCTAAATGTAAGACCAGACACTATAAAACTCTTAGAGGAAAACATAGGAAGAACACTCTTTGACATAAATCACAGCAAGATCTTTTTTGATCCACCTCCTAGAGTAATGAAAATTTAAAAAAAATAAACAAATGGGACCTAATGAAACTTAAAAGATTTTGCACAGCAAAGGAAACCATAAACAAGACGAAAAGATAACCCTCAGAATGCGAGAAAATATTTGCAAACGAATCAACGGACAAAGGATTAATCTCTAAAATATATAAATACCTCATGCAGCTCAATATTAAAGAAACAAACAACCCAATCCAAAAATGGGCAGAAGACCTAAATAGACATTTCTCCAAAGAACACAGACAGATGGCCAAGAAACACATGAAAACCTGCTCAACATCAGTAATTATTAGAGAAATGCAAATCAAAACTACAATGAGGTGTCACCTCACACCAGTTAGAATAGGCATCATCAGAAAATCTACCAACAACAAATGCTGGAGAGGGTGTGGAGAAAAGGCAACCCTCTTGCACTGTAGAAGGGAATGTAAATTGATACAGCCACTACAGAGAACAGTATGGAGGTTCCTTAAAAAACTAAAACTAGAATTACCATATGATCCAGCAATCCCACTGCTGAGCATATACCCAGAGAAAACCATAATTCAAAAAGACATATCCACCCCAATGTACACTGCAGCACTATTTACAATAGCCAGGTCATGGAAGCAACCTAAATGTCCATCAACAAACAAATGGATAAAGAAGATGTGGTACATATATACAATGGAGTATTACTGAGCCATAAAAAGGAACGAAATTGAGTCGTTTGTTGAGACGTGGATGGATATAGAGACTGCCATACAGAGTGAAATAAGTCAGAAAGAGAAAAACAAATATCGTATATTAACGCATGTGTGTGGAACATAGAAAAATGGTACAGATGAACCAGCTTGCAGGGCAGAAGTTGAGAAACAGATGTAGAGAACAAATGTATGGACACCAAGGGGGGAAAGCCACAGGGGGGTGGGGATGGTGGTGTTCTAAACTGGGTGATTGGGATGGACGTGTATACACTGATGTGTATAAAATTGATGACTAACAACCTACTGTATAAAAAAATAAATATAATTCAAAAATTAAAAAAAAGTAATTCAACACCCATTTTTGATAAAAACCCTCCACAAAGTAGGCACAGAGGGAACTTACCTCAACTTAATAAAGGTCATGTATGAGAAACGCACAGCGAGCATCATTCTCAATGGTGAAGAATTGAAACCATTTCCACTAAGATCAGGAACAAGACAAGGATGCCCACTCTCACTACTATTATTCAACATAGTTTTGGAAGTTTTAGCTATAGCAATCAAAGAAGAAAAAGAAATAAAAGGAATCCAAATCAGAAGAAGAAGTGAAACTGTCACTGTTTGCACATCACATGATACTATACATAGAGAACCCTAAAGATGCTACCAGAAAACTACTAGAGCTAATCAATGAATTTGATAAAGTAGCAGGATACAAAATTAATGCACAGAAATCTCCTGTATTCTTATACACTAGTGATGAAAGAGAAATTAAGGAAACACTCCCATTTACCATTGCAAAAATAAGAATAAAATACCTAGGAATAAACCTATCTAAGGAGACAAAAGACCTATATGCAGAAAACTATAAGACACTTATGGAAGAAATTAAACATGATACACACTGATGGAGAGACATACCATGTTCTTGGACTGGAAGAATCAACACTGTTAAAGTGACTGTACTACCCAAAGTAATCTACAGATTCAATGCAATCCCTATCAAACTACCAATGGCATTTTTCACAGAACTAGAACAACATATTTCACAATTTGTATGGAAACACAAAACACCCCAAACTACCAAAGCTATCCTGAGGATGAAAAATGGAGCTGGAGGAACCAGGCTCCCTGACTTCAGACTCTACTACAAAGCTACAGTAATCAATACAGTATGGTACTGGCACAAAAACATAAATAGAGATCGATGGAACAGGATACAAAGCCCAGAGATAACATGACCATATGTGTGTGGGTTTATCTTAGATAGAGGCAAGAGCGCTTCCCTGGTGGCACAGTGGTTGGGAGTCCGCCTGCCGATGTAGGGGACACAGGTTCTTGCCCCGGTCCAGGAGGATCCCACATGCCGCAGAGCGGCTAGGCCCGTAGGCCATGGCCACTGAGCCTGCGCGTCCGGAGCCTGTGCTCCACAATGGGAGAGGTCACAACAGTGAGAGGCCCGCGTACCACAAAAAAAAAGAAAAAAAAAAAGGAGGCAAGACTATACAATGGGGAAAAGACAGCATCTTCGATAAGTGGTGCTGGGAAAACTGGACAGGTACATGTAAAAGAAGGAAATTAGAACACTCCCTAACACCATACACAAAAATAAACTCAAAATGGATTAAAGACTTAAATGAAAGACTGGACACTATAAAACTCTTAGAGGAAAACATAGGCAGAACACTCTGTGACATAAATCACAGCAAGATCCTTTTTGACCCACCTCCCTGAGAAATGGAAATGAAAACAAAAATAAACAAATGGGACCTAATGAAACTTAAAAGTTTTTTCACAGAAAAGGAAACCATAAACAAGATGAAAAGACAACCCTCAGAATGGAAGAAAATATTTGCAAATGAAGCAACTGACAAAGGATTAATCTCCAAAATTTACAAGTAGCTCATGCAGCTCAATATCAAAAAACAAACAACCCAATCCAAAAATGGGCAGAAGACCTAAATAGACATTTCTCCAAAGAAGATGTACAGATTGCCAACAAACACTTAAAAGGATGCTCAACATCGCTAATCATTAGAGATATGCAAATCAAAACTACAATGAGGTGTCACCTCACACTGGTCAGAAGGGCCATCATCAAAAAATCTACAAACAATAAATGCTGGAGAGGGTGTGGAGAAAAGGGAACCCTCTTGCACTGTTGGTGGGAATGTAAATTGATACAGACACTATGGAGAACAGTATGGAGGTTCCTTAGAAAACTAAAAATAGAACTACCATATGACCCAGCAATCCCACTACTGGGCACATACCCTGAGAAAACCATAATTTAAAAAGAGTTATGTACCACAGTGTTCGCTGCAGCTCTATTTACAATAGCCAGGACATGGAAGCAACCTAAGTGTCCATCGACAGATGAATGGATTAAGAAAATGTGGCCCATGTATACAGTGGAATATTACTCAGCCATAAAAAGAAACAAAATTGAGTTATTTTTAGTGAGGTGGATGGACCTAGAGTCTGTCATACAGAGTGAAGTCAGAAAGCGAAAAACAAATACCACATGCTAACACATATATATGGAATCTATATTTTAAAAAATGGTTCTGAAGAACCTAGGGGCAGGATAGGAGCAAAGACGCATACGTAGAGAATGGACCTGAGGACACGGGGAAGGGAAAGGTTAAGCTGGGACGAAGTGAGTGAGTGGCATGGACTTATATATACTACCAAATGTAAAATAGATAGTTTGTGGGAGCAGCTGCCTAGCACAGGGAGATCAGCTTGGTGCTTTGCGTCTACCTAGAGGGGTAGGATAGGGAGGGTGGGAGGGAGACTCAAGAGGGTGGGGATATGGTGATATATGTATATGTATAGCTGATTCACTTTGTTATACAGCAGAAACTTACACACCATTATAAAGCAATTATACTCCAATAAAGATGTTAAAAAATTAATTTTTAAAAAATAGTCTAATATTATTTATTTAGCTCACTGGTATTAACTCTCTTGGAACCTATTTCACAAATGATTACAAGGTGATCACTAGATATTCAGGCTGAGCAGGGACAGTGAAAACAATGTAGGAAAAGGGGAAGGGAGCAGGAAGGAAGAGAAGAGGGCTACCTGAGTTTACATTCTGGTTCATATACCTAATAGCTATATGACATTGGGCAAGTCATTTAACCTCATTGAGTTTCCTCATCTGTAAAATTTGGACAACAGTATCTATCTAGCTAGCTAGCTAGGGTTGCTGTGATGGTGAAATAAAATAATGCATACAAAGCACTATAAACATAAGTGGTATCTATTACAACTACTTTTTGGGGGAAGAGGATTAGCCAGACAGTGATAGCATAACCCAAGTAACCAAGTTCTATACAAAAAGCATAAGCCCTATGAGAAGAAGCCCTAAGAGAAGAAAATTTCTCTTCTTTCTCTATTTTCAACCAAATCCAAATAGGATTCTATATGCCACCCTCCTACCTCCTCTTCTTCGTGTGGGTAATGACTTAGCCAATACATAGCCACCAAACCCATGATTCAATAGCATCTTATATAGGGACATTTTTTTCACCACATACAGGCTTCCTAAAACCACATAATCTCCTCTATATTGGCCTCTGTTGGTGATGCAGCCTGCTCTGAGTATTTATCATGCCAACGGGTACCTCTGCCTTTGGCCCTCCCTCCCGTACCAGTACAGCCACTGGGAGAGATGGCAGCATTTCAGGCCATGATGCTCAGGGTGAGAAACAGCATTCACAGTTTGGAACTGATAGCTAAAGTTAAGGATATGAGACTTGCTGATCTGAACATTCCATATACAGCTTCTTATAACCAAGGGCAAGGTTGCCATATAACTCATTAACATTGCAAGGACCATCGAGCCTTCCCATTTCAAAGCAAAGTTGAAAGTAATTTAAAAATTGGAAAATAAAATGAAATTTGAAGTAAATTAATCCTACTTTTTAAAAAATTCTGAACCCCATGTATCTAAAATCCAGTCACTCTCCAATATACAAATAAATAAAATGCGCATAACTTATCAACTTCAGGGGCCAGACAATAAGAAAACAAAATCTATATCTTAACGAGGTCCCACCTTAGTTAAGCAAAGCATACTATAGCTTCCAGTTTTACTTGTCAAGTGGAGTAAGGAGAGGTCACAGAACATATTGCCTGCGCCCAAAAAGCCTTTAGAAACCCTTTGATCCAGGCTTCCTTTTTTATAGATACAGAACTGAAATGCAGAGAGGGAACATGACTTTTCCAAGGGCACACAAAACTGTTAGTAGAAAGTTGGACCCAGGACTCCAGATTCAGAGGCATATGGTGATATAATGAAAATTACATAAAGTTAAGACTCAGAGCTAAATTTAAATACTGGATCTTCCTTTTACCAGCTGAAGTTACTTAACCTCTCCAATCACTATTTTTCTCACTCATAATATGGGACTAGTAATGATCCACCTCACATGTTTACTGTGAGGACTAAATAAGAAAACATATAAAACACCTACTTTGTGCTGGACATATAGAACAAGTTCAGTAAAACTTATTTTTCTTCTCTTGACCATATGGTACAGTATTCTTATCATTTAGCTATCCTATATGTTTATCTGCTCCATGGCAATAACAGCAATAATTATATTTTTGTGAAACGAAATGGAGACAAATTTGGTCACTAGAATTTCTCTCGAGAATAACATAGCCTTGGATTGGAAGACTGCCTTGGTAAGTGCTTAAAGCAGAAGGATAGAAAGTGACCCTCCTCACAACTCCCCCACCCACCCAAAAACAAGCAACCTGGATAAGCAGGTAGCACCAAGTCTTAGGATGGGGAAGTATGTGCTATAAATGGAATGGGGAAGGAATTCTGTTATCTTAGAATATGAGAGAACATGAAAGAAATTGGCCAGCTAGAAAGAGACTGGGTTCAGAGGACGTGTTAGTGCAACTCCACAGGGGTGTGGTAGCTAACAGTGTCTGTTGTACATGTTAAAGTCATTTGTAAATTATTCTCCATATCCTCTACAAAATTTCAGTAAATTCTATACTGGTATTACTTTATGTAAGTGGATTATCTGGAGGAAACTTGAATTTCTAGGGATCCAGGGGAAGGTTTTGGACATCCACAGACCATGGAATTGGCAGGGATTCAGGCTAATTACAACTAGGTCTGACACTGAGGTTGCACCTAACTTCTAAGCCATGAACATCACAAGCTTTATAGAATAGGATATTTACTGAATCCATGTCTTTTAGGTGCCCTGTCCCTAATCTAGCTTCCACTGAGATGGGATTCAAGCTCTGGGGACTAAGTACATCTACATTAGAGGTAGGTGCTCAAGAGACAAAGAATTGAAAGCCAAAGCTTCTTAAGTGCCCCAAAGGAAACTGGCAAAGCATTATTTCCAAGTATCGGTCACTAGCTCCAGAGGAGGAGGAAGGGGAGAAGTGGCCAGATGTCAAGTCCATTTTTTTTTAACATCTTTATTGGAGTATAATTGCTTTACAGTGGTGTGTTAGTTTCTGCTGTATAACAAAGTGAATCAGCTATACATATACATATATCCCCATATCTCCTCCCTCCTGCGTTTCTCTCCCACCCTCCCTATCCCACCCCTCCAGGCGGTCACAAAGCACCGAGCTGATCTCCCTGTGCTATGCGGCTGCTTCCCACTAGCTATCTATTTTACATTTGGTAGTGTATATATGTCCATGCTGCTCTGACCTTCCCAATGACCTTTTTAAGGAATCAGTTCTAGGTTAGTCTTGATACTAACTTTTCCCTAAAATGATATATTACTCTCTTTCTTGATTCATCTTGAACACATAGTACCCATAGCCTCCAGGCTTTCTAGAATCTTCATTGACAACTCCAGATATCCCAAAGATAACTGGGATATTCAATCCCTGTTTTCTGCTAACACCTAGGTAGAAAGTCCCTGAAGAGAAAACAAAAACTTGACATGATAAAAGATATGTGGGAAAAAAAAAAGCGTCGCCCTTTTAGTGCTCTGAGGTCCTTATTTCAGCAATTCTCAAATTTAATGTGTATAAGAATCACCTAAGCAAAACATAAGGCTTCCTTGAGCCCTACCAGAGAAATTCTGATTCAGTTCGGGATAACATTCAGGAAACTGCATTTGTAACAATATCTCTAACTGCTTCTTCTACAGATAGTATATTAGTCTGCTAGGGCTAATCTAACAAATAACCACCGACTGGGTAGCTTAAACAACAGAAATTTCTCACAGTTCTGAATGGGGGGAGTCCAATAGCAGGGTGTTGGCAGGTTTGGTTTCTCCTGAGGCCTCTCTCTTTGGCTTGCAGATCGTGGTGTCATTTCTGTATCCTCAACGTGGCCTTTTCTCTGTGCATGTGCATACCTTGTGTCTCTCCCCCTTCATATAATAACACCAGTTCTATTGGACTAGAGCCCATCATCATGACTTCATTTAATGTTAATTATCTCCTTAAAGGCCCTATCTCCAAAAACAGTCAAATTGAGGGTTAGGACTTCAACATATGAATGGGGGGTGAGGACCAACTCAGTTCATAACAGATAGTCTATAAACTTTACTTGGAGAAATAATGATGGCTGAAATGTGAAATATAGAATACAGTTAGTCAGAGACAGCTACCCAGAACCCATGGTGTACAGATTCTAGGGTACTTACAGGAGAAACTACAAAAGTAATTAAAATTCCCCTGTCTTCATGAAAATCTAAGGTAAAAGAGGAATTTTATAAATACACTCAAGACATTTACAAGTGCAAAATAAATACAGTGATGATATAATTTACAATCTAAATAAGGACACTTGAGCATAAAACAAGTCAACAGGCATAAACTGGAATATCCAGGGTAAACCATACCCTCTGGTTATCCTATATTTTCTTCTTAAATGTTCAGGGACAAAGCCAACTTTAAAAGGTAGGCAGCAGCCTAATCCATTTACTTTTACTGCATACCTAATAAAATGATTTCCTTCCAGGTGAATTCATCTTATAAATTGTACTTGAGAGGGTATGGGGGTTAGAGGGAAGGGAGTAGTGATGCATGAAACCATTATCACTTATTAATGCCTTAGCTTGAATTACTTTTCCATATTAACTTGAGGTCTCAGTTGAGGCCTGTTAAAAAGGATACAGTACGGGTATGCTTCGATAAAGGAAGGAGGAAAAGGCCATGGATGAGGAAATGGAGGCTCCAAGAAGTTAAGTGATTTGTTACACAGCTCATAAGCAGAGAGAGGCTGTCTTCCAACCCTGGCCTTCTGCCTCCTATTCTGGTGTTCCTGTCTATCCATTATAATCCAAGATCTCTAGGAAATAATAGCCTTACATGAGTATCAGGGATTCTGGGCAGCCAACGAATAGCAGAAAGCCTGGAGCACTTGACATGTGTGGTAGCAGAATAACACACACCCCAACCCTGGCAAAGATGTCCACATCCCAATCCCCATAATCTGAGAACATGCTAGGCTATATGGAAAAAGGGAACTAAGGCTGAAGATGGAATTAAGGTTACTGATCAGCTGACTTTTAAGTAGAGATTATCCTGGATCACCTGGGTGGGTCCAATATAATCAAAAGGGTCCTTAAGAGTTGGAGAGGGAGACAGAAGGGTAGGTCAGAGCAATCCCACATGAGAAAGAGTTGACTGGTCATTGCTGGTTTAAAGATGGAGGATGGAGCCACAAGCCAAGCAAATGTAGCCTCTAGAAGTTAGAAAAGGAAAGGAAAGAGATTCTCCCCTAGAGCCTCCAGGAAGGAATTCAGCCCTGCCAACAACTTGGTTTTTAGCCCAGTGAGATTCATTTTAGACTTCTGGACTTCTTCAACCTCCAGAATTGTAAGATAATAAATTTGTATTACATGAGTCACTAAGTCTGCGGTAATTTGTTATAGCAGCAATGGAAAACTAATACAACACAGCAGGAAGACTGATAAGGTGAGACAGTGGCGGGGGGGGGGCGATGGTATGTACGTGTGTGTGTGTGTGTGTGTGTGTGTGTGTGTGTGTGTGTGTGAAACAGACAGACACACACAGAGACCCAACAGAGTTGAGGTAATTTATCTGCCAAGGCAAACTTCATCTACTTTGCTATTCTGCCCAACAGATAAAATGAGTAGACACTTTAGATAACAGTTTTTAATATATGTAAACTTGGAGTTTTCTAGTATTCAAAATCTGCATGAATAAATCACTCATTTGATAATACTGCAATAGCTCATTTGATCCCTAGGACAGGTGCAAAGTCCCCTCTCTTCCCAGTACATCTCTCTTCAAAGAATCAGCATTTTAAAACTAGAACTTCAAATAGAGTAAATTAAGAGAAGGAAGATTAAAATAAAATGTTTCCCTTCCAAATTTTCCTCTGAACAGAACATGTCTTCCTGCATGACCCAAGGATGATTTTGCCAATGACTTGCACAAGCATGAAATTCTATTTACTCTGCATTTATTTTTCTATTACTTGATTCCATGGGAAAAAAAGTGTTAACCAATTATAGAGGAAGCTGACTCTAAAAGTGCTTTTCCCAATTGACAACCAGATTTTCAGGGCCAGGGTTTCAGCTGTGAATATATTACACTGTCTCAGAGAAGGTCCCTGGCTGGGCTCTCACACGGTACCAATTCTGACAATGTCAGAATTCTAATAGCTCTACAACTTTTACTACCTTGAGCACTGTATCAAGAGTAATGCCCTATCAATCTTTAAACCAACAGTCTAAAAAAGGATTTCTCTTCAATTGAATGTTAAACAATTGGATGACTGGCTCATTGGGCTTAAGATTTTCATCAGTCTCTCACCAAAAAGAATTCAATTCTTTCCAAGAGCTCAGCAGTTAATATCCACAGCAGGGAAAACAATTAGCCAATTCATAAAGTTGGATTCAGCTGATACTTCCACTGGAAAGGGAAATTGTTTTTTAGCTTATGTAAGAATCTATAACTTGATTTCAGGCAAGACTAGCCTTACACAGAGTGCTCACCCTTGGACAGACATTCCTTTTGTCTTAGGGCATCGTGACTCTATGAATATTCCAACCAGTGCCACTGGCACCATCACAACAGGATTAAACTTACAAAGTCCACTTCTGTAGTGGATTGTGATATCATCTACCCAGCATAATATTCCTTTCCCCTTTCTTCTTATAACCAAACCTAGGGGCAACTCATTCCGTAACATTTAAGTGAGATCATCATAATCTCCACCCTCCAGACCACTTGAATTGGCAGGTAACCCAGCCTACCCCATGTATCTGGCCACCATGATTAGTTCAGAGACAGGTGCCTGAAGCAAGCTAGAACAAGCAGAGTCTCCCTCTAAGAGTTGATATGTAAACTATGAGAGTGAACAGTTTTTGTGTGTGTGTGTTTCTCAAGGACTGTAAGCCATGAGGATCATATAAACCTAGAGCTGTTCTGGCCATATTTCCAGTCATATGGAGAAAGCTCACCCAAGAATGTAACCATACAGAGGAAAGTAGAGTCAAGAGATGTAAAAAGAGAGTAACATCCTTGATTGCACTGTTTAAGCCCCTAAATGCAGAGATGTCTGAAATCAGACAACCCCTGGACATCTTAAGTGAACCAATAAATTCCTTTTTGCTTAAGCCATTTTGGGTATGTGTAAGTTGTAACCAAAACAGTGCTAGTACAGCTTCCAAAAACCTGTTTTATCCTCTCCACCACAAGGTTCTCAACCTGGGCAGCACATCAGATTCACCTGGGAAGATTTTAAATCCCAATGCCCAGGCCACACCTCAGATCAATTACAAGTCTCAGGAGGGAGGTGGGAACCCAGTCATCAGCATTTTTAAAGTTCCCCAGGTAGTTCCAGTTGTAGCAAAGGTTGAGAATCATGGTCCTAGAGAGCAAATGTCACTAGGTGACCTTTGGTATTAAATCACTATTTCTCAAACTTGACTGGGCATCAGAATTCCCTGGGGAAGATTTTTTAAAACATAGGCTCCCAAGTTCCAGCCATGGAGGTTCTAATTTAATAGACCTGAGCACAAGAATCTAACTGCTCTCTGACTATCCCAAGGTGATCCTAATGCTCAACCCAAGTTTGAGAACAAACAGAAAAGAGTAGTGGTATCAAAAGTGGTCTGCAGTTACCACCCCATGAATACTGTCAATCAATCAATCCACTGGGGTTTGGTAAGAGAATGTTAAAACTTCCACATAAATAACCTATTTATTTCTATTTCTATATATTTTATTAATGTTTATAATATATTAAATCAATTTTGTATGTAATACTTTGCAAATAAATGCACATCTATCGAGATGCATACGTTTTTTGACAAAGGTGGGTGATCAAGTATGTTTGGAGAGAACTGGATTAAAGTCCTGTAAGCCTCATAAACACACTTTGGCCTTAAGCATAGTTAGCTGAGACTCCAAGCATCTAGTACATATTTCCAGACATGATCATGCTTTTTCCTATAGAAACAGAACTTCATATAAAATAGTGATACCTATTAATGACACATTCTTATAAAAAAAAAAGAAGCCAAGAAATATAGTAATAGATTAAGGTTAATCCTGAAGAGGAAAAAGGAACTCTGTGGCAGCATGTAGTATCCTTTGATTTTTAACTGGAAATAAACAGCTTCTCTATTGGTTTCCTTTGTATCCTCCTATAGGAAACTTTTGAATTGTTTTCTATCCCTTTTAACAGAGTTTTAATTTTTTTTTTCTGATCTCCTGACTGTGACCTGTTCACAGCCATTTGCAAACTGCTTGCCCTGGTAGAAAAAGGAATCAAAGTCCATTGGGATTTTGATTTTTCCTGTTTCCTCCTGTTTTCCCTGTGGCAATTATATCTTCCAACCCTATCCCAATCTTAATGCTTAAGTAATTAACAGAAAAATAATTTAACAAAACTCTGCATTTTCTACAATCCTTACCTGCTTCCCAGAGCAATTTCAAAATTACTAATCTTTAAAGGGATCAATTTTTTTGTTCCTACCAAAAAGTCTAAACATTGCCTTTCTTAGAGGCAATGTTTTCCACATTGTCTTTGAGAGTGCCCTACTAAAAAGTAAAAGCCCTTGAGAGAAATAAGAGATTAGTAACTTACTGAAGGGAAGTTTGAAAGTACATCAAACCACTTTTCAAAATGCCAGCTAGGTGAAAGCTGGGTCCCAAAAGCAGGAGACTCAGAGTAGATAAATTTGGACAGAAGGGTCAGTAGATGGAATGATTTAGATTCAAGAGTATAGAGCAATGGGTCTCAAATCTGACTGCTTAAGTCACCAAGTGCTAGGTGCCTGTTAAACATGCAAATTCCTGAGCTCCATCCCCAGAGATTCCAAATCAGTAGTTCTGGGATAGAACCCAGGAAACTGCAGTATTTAAAAAAAAAAAAAAAAAAACTCCCGCAGATGAACCAGGGACATAATCAGATCTGAAGTGACTAGCAGAGAGTATTGCCTAGAGAAGGTAGGCATTCAGGGGAGAGAATAAAAGTTCTGGGCACAGGTTGGCAGTGAATAAAGAGCTGGGTCCTCATAGAGGCCAAAGACAAATTATTCACTTGCAGTTGCACTGAGCCCAGACCAGACTACAGATGTCAGTGAATTAAAGTATTATTGATTTATTCTTATGTGCTACAAAGTTTCCTGATTTAATCAGTTTCAATCCAATGATTATTTATTCAGCACAGACTAGTTATAAGGCCCTAGGATGGACAAGAATGACAAATATATTATATCGCTTATATGTGGAATCTAAAAAATAAGATACAAATGAACTTATTTACAAAACAGAAATAGACCCACAGACGTAGAAAACAAACTTATGGTTACCAAAGGGGAAAGGGTGGGTTGACAAATTAGGAAGTTGACATTAACATATACACTAATGTATGTAAAGTAGATAACCAACAAGGACTTACTGTACAGCACAGAGAACTATATTCAATATTTTGTAATAACCTATAAGGGAAAAGAATTTGAAAAAGAATTGATATATATATGTATGTATAACTGAATCACAGTGCTGTACACCTGAAACTTACACAACATTGTAAATCAACTATACTTCAATTAAAAAAAAGAAAATATACTAAATGGGGGGATCCGGAAAAAAAAATGCCCTGGGATGGATGCTATGATGAATATGAAGAAAAATAAGGCAGTAAGTACCTGCGCTCCAAGGACTCATGAGGTATTTTTTCAAGTAAACCAGAGTCTGGTAAGTGCTCTAATACAAGTGCAACCAACATGCTATGGGAAAATAAGGGACAAAGGAATTTATTCCAATTGGAGGCCCCTTGGGAGACCTTATGGAGTAGTTATTATTTGAGCAATGTCTTTGAAGACAGGCAAAACAGGGAATTCCTGGAAAAGAAGATAGAATAAGCAAGTGTGCCAAGATGGGACAGAGCTGGACCTGTACAAGAAAGGGAGACTTGTCTCATTTAGTTTGAGTCTAAGAGCACCTTACAATACTGCCATTTGTGGATTATAATTCTGTGGATGGTTGGGATTCTGTTATGTAAAATAAAGTGAGAAATATAAGCAGAGGTCAGACTGTAGGCACAAAGCAGGCCAGAAATTATTCTATATTTAAGGGGGAACCATTCTGAGATGCAAAATGACACACTCAGATCTTTTTTTTTTCCTGAAAGTTACTCTGGACCTAATGTGAAGGATAGAAAAAAACAAAGACCAGTTAGGAGTGGGGTATAATAAAGGAAATGAGGGCCTCAGCCTGAGTCATGGCACTGAGAGTGAGAAAATAAGACACCAAAAGGGGAAAAGTCATATGTCTTCTGAATTAACTGTAGTATTGGGAAAGAGTGGATGATGGTTAAAAACATAACCCTAATTTTTTTTCTCAGAACTTTTAGCCCTCCATAGGTTACAGTGCCAAGTAAATTAGGAGGGGAGAGTGGGGAAGTCCACTAAAACTCCTCTTTATAAAAATTCTAAACCACAGAAATGCTAAAACCACAGGGGGGAGAAAAAGGTTGGTTACTTTACTACCCCACCACATCTTTTTTGAAGAGGGGGTTGTGAGGAATTAGCCAGCTTGATGGCCAACCTTATTGATTTAAGTTACTCACCACTCTCTTTGGGCTGTTTTTAAATATCAAGTCCACTTTCAAAAGACAAAGATTCAATTTCCACTTGCAGCCAAAATGGAGTAACAGGGACTGGATTATCCTCTCACCTGAAACAACCCAAAAATCAGAGACAATAAAAAATAAGTGTTTTCAAGACACAGGACACCAAGCAACAAAGAACAGTGATCCCTGAAACAAACAATTGTGCCAGTTTACTGCCTGAAAAGAGTTTCCAGGACACATGCAGGGTGCAGGGAGAGAGAATGGAGAAGAAGCCTAATGGATTTCTTGAGTTAGAGCGTAAGGAGCTGAGAGTACATGAGGAGCAAGGAGACTAGAGTTTGTAGCACAGATGATCAGAGAGGAGAGAGTAGCAGACAGAACCCTGGAAATCAAGAGAATGTCCCCCCAGAGTATTCAGCAGAGTATTGATCAGAACATATATGTGAGGAAACTAACCAAGGGAGGGGAAAGAACCACCTGAAAGGACTGCAGGGAACAGTAGCCAGCACTCACACAGGGCTAGGAATAAAGCCTGTTCCTATAAGGTAGACTGAAAAACCTGGGGTACAGTACTTGTCAAAAACTGTGAAAGGTCTGGGATTTCACCCTAATTGTAATCTAAAAAGATAAAACATTCTGTTTCATGGATACTGAAAGATGAAAGACTCCTGGGTCAGAGACAGAGTACTTTATTGCTCACAGAACAGCAAGTAGCATGATCATCTGGCATATTTATTCGTGTTGGTTGTCTGTTATGGACTGAATGTTTATGTCCTCTCAAAATTCTTATGTTGAAGTGCCAACCTCCAATGTAATGGTAGTGGAGTCTTTGAGAGGTAACTAGGTTTAGATGAGGTAATGAGGGTGGGCTCCCACAATAGGGTTAGTGTCCGTAAATGAAGAGACACCAGAAAGCTTGCTTCATTTTCTTCCCTCTGCCATGCAAGGATACAGTGAGAAGGCAGCTGTCTGCAACTTAGGAAGAGGGTTCTCACCAGAATCTGACCATGCCTGCACCTTGATCTTGGACTTCCCTGCCTCCAGAACTGTGAGAAATAAATGTCTGTCATATAAAAGCCACCCAGTCTATGGTATTTGTTACAGCAGCCTGAGCAGATTAAGACAGTTCCCCTTGTCCATGAGTCCCATGGAGGTGATTTGATATAGGCCTAGGTAAATGTTATAGATGCAGTGAATTCCCATCACAGCTGAGGAACACCAAGCTTGGGTAAGTCTACGTTTTCATAATAAGCAGTAAGCCCATGGGTCCCTAAGAGAATGCTAACAATTCAGGAAAGCTAACATAGGAAATCATTAGCACCCATCAAGCATGCAGGAACAAGATGATGGAATCACCTGGAACATAGGTCTGGGAAGATAATGAGGATAGGGAAGGAAGGGCCAGAGCATGGTTCAAAGGTACCTGGCTCATGGGCAAGAGATGACTCTTAAATAAAGAAAGAAGACGTGGCATGGTATAATGGAAAATCATCTCACCTGTAAAATAAGGATACTAATATTTACTTTGCAAGAAAATATTAGTGTCTGGCATATACAGTGCCTGGCATATAGCAGATGTTCAAATGGTACCTCCCTGAAGGACCAGAAAAGGAAGCATATATGGTACCAATAGAAAACAAGAATGCTTGAAAAGCACTGAGGCAAGTGCTCTGTGGAAAGACAGAGAGTGCTTTGCATTCAGGGAGACCTGGGCTTGAACAATTTGCTGTGTAACCTGGGGCATGTTATCTCCCCTCTCCGCTCCTCAGTTTCCTCATGTACAAAGTAGAGATGAAAATATCAATGCTGCAATATTTAGAAATAATGTATAAATTGTAACTGTCACCTGTTATGCCTTGATAACTAATAGCTATTATTTTATTATTATTAATATGATTGTTAAATTTGTCTTGAACTAGCCTTAGGCAAGTGCCACAGTGTGGAAGACTGCTCTATCAACCCTTCAGCCCTATTTTCTGAAAGTACAGAAAATAGCACTACTGCTGATATCCATTTGTCCTTCACTGATAGCAGGAGTAACAAGAGGCCAGGAAGCACCATCCAGAGTTACAAGGCATTCAAATTACAAGAAAGAGGTGTCACTAGCCACATTAACAACAGAATAGAACATTCTGCTGTAAGGTTCTTCCTTAGCCTTCTTACCAAATATTAGCAGAATGTCTATGCTCAAACATACTCCAAGTTCCTATTAATGGCTACTTGAGCCACCTTCATCTTTTTTTTTTTTTTTTGCTATTACTTTTTTCATGAGAAACACTCAAATCTGTTCCTCATTTAAGGCACTAAGAAAATGAAATCTCACACACACAATCAGAGACTAGATCCAATTTATTTTCTTTCCATTAAGGGTAAGTCAAATGCTCTTAGCCAAATTTCCCAGTAAATCAAAGAAATCAATAACAAGGAAGAGCACACTGAATATTAGCTCTCAAAGGTTCATGAGAAAAAGAAACTGACACAGAAAGTCCCATCTGACTCATTCACCAAGGTGATCCATAGGTACTAAATTTTTCTAAACCAAAATCAAGACACATAGTATGGGAATTATGAGCATACTTATGAGGGAAAATGGTTAAATATCTAAAATCACTGCTATCCATTCACTTTTCTACCCAGACCTGGGATAAGTCAATAGCCCTAGACTTAGAACATTTTAACTGATTACCTCTGGGTACTGATTTTGCACACTATATAATTGCTTGGGTTAAGGGGAAGTAAACAAATGTAATTTCTACCAACAGAAAAGAAAATGAGCCAACAGAGATTCTAAGGGAAAGAACTCTAGTTGGAATGATGCATCAGGAGAGTACAGGAAGCAGTGTCCAAGACCAAAATGAATGCCTGGGTATTCTCAGTCAGAGGAGAAGGTGGTAGGCAAAGAGAATTTTGCTACAGATGAAACCAAATAGACTGAGTTCACAACAAGTATGAAAGTGGCCTCACAGCCTGGTAACACCTATTGTTATAATGAGGATAAGTGGTCATATGGCTTTTGACTACTCAGGGACAGCCCTCTGGAAAATAAGGCATCATGAAAGAAATTCATTTACCAATAATCTGAAATTAAAATACAGATGACTTTGCCAACACTGACCTGTACTCAGAACCTTTCTAGCTAGCCATGAGGAAAATTTGGTATAGTGGAAAAAGCCTTCCACTAGCAGTTAGTTGACTTGATTTTTGATACTTCCTCTATCTTGACTATTATTCTGTGGCTTTGTGTAATGTGGTCCATGCCCAGATAGAATTCAGTCGCTCTGGGACTGCTTGTGACCTGTTTTTGCTCATTCAAATTAACAAGATATTGATTATCACACATAGTGGGGATGACATAGGTGAAAATGATGGAGTAAGGGGTCCCAAGGGCCCATCTCTCCCCAAAAAGAAATAAAAACTGATGAAAACTATCAGAATCAAATTTATCAGAACTACAGAAAACAGTCAGAGCAAATACTTCAATAAGAAAAAGGTGACTAAAACCCAGTAACAGAGCTTTGTGGCATTTTAGCTTACTCCTGCTGCATCCACACCTTTTAAGCTTAGTGTGGGTCTTGAAAACATCAATCCACATTCCCAGAATCGGTTCCTGGTATGAGAGAGCAGACTGGACCTCGTTCTCAAAGAATTCTGACTGTTGGGTTTGATCTGGCTGGTGGTTCCCTGAAGGGCTAACACAAAAAGATTGTCTTTATTTTGCCTAAACTGGAACTCTCTCAGGGTACAAAAGTGAGTGCACAGAAGGCAGCATCTGTCAAAAACATTTTAAAGGCAAATGAACTAGCATCTTCCACCTGAGACAATGGATATCAGTTGGGGGAAACAAAAGACACAATGAAAAGCCAAAGGAAAGGCTGAGTAAGATGCTTTGGGGAATAAAAGTTCCCACATACTCCTGGAAACTTAAAACGCCATGCATATGCCCAACATAAAAAGCATGCTCAAAAACAAATGAAGAAGTCCCTAAGCCCTCTCCTCTGGCTGACATTCAAGCTCTGCACAAGCAGGAAGTGAGGGCAAAGGTAGACTTGTAAAATGCCTGAGTGTAGAAGGCCTGACCCAACACATATAGAAAGCCCAGCTACAAAGACAGAGAGCTTTTTTTTTGATCCAGGAGTTTAAGGAGATATTTGTCCAATCACTAGATAAACACTAAGCTAATGGAACAGACACTTCAGTGACCATTCAGGACAAATATACTGTCTTTACAAAATACACTAGATAAGTCACTAAACAAACAAAAAACTACAACCCATGACAAACAGAAATGAACCAACCCCATGAGGAGGGGGTAAATCTGATATTCAGTGTTACCGCATTTTAATTTTCAAAATGTCTAGTTTTCAACAACAAGAAGTTATTGAGGCATGCAAAGACATAAGAATGTATGGCCTATGTACAAGTGAAAAAACTAAATTAAAAGAAACCATCATTGAGGAAGCCCAAACATTGGACTTACTAGAGAAAAAGTTTAAATCAACTGTCTTAAATATGCTGAAAGAGCTTAAGGAAACAATGGACAAAGAACTAAAGAAAGTCAGAAGAACAATGTCTTGCCAAATAGAGCACATCAATAAAGAAACAGAAATTTAAAAATGGAAAAAAACAAATTCTGGTGCTAAAAAGTACAATAGCTGAAGAAATATTCACTAGAGGTTGAACAGTTAAACACCAAAGAACCCGAATAGCCAGGAAAATCTTGAGAGAAGAACAAAGCTGGAGTTATCATGCTCCCTGATTTCGAGCTATACTACAAAGCTACAGTAATCAAAACAGTATGGGACTGGCACAAAAACAGGCACATAGAGCAATGGAACAAAAGACAGAGCCTGGAAATGAGCACACACTTATACTGTCAATTAATCTACGACACAGGAGACAAGAATACACAATGGGGAAAAAACAGCCTCTTCAATAAATGGTGCTGGGAAAACTGGGCAGCTACATGCAAAAGAATCAAACTGGACTACTTTCTCACACCATATACAAAAATAAACTCAAAATGGATTAAAGACAAATGTAAAATCTGAAACCATAAAACTTCTAGATGAAAACATAGGCAATATGCTCTTTGACATCAGTCTTAGCAATACTTCTTTGAACATGTCTTCTCAGGCAAGAGAAGCAAGTGCAGAAATAAGTGAGTTGGACTACATCAAACTAAAAAGCCTTTGCACAGCGAAGGAAATCATCAACAAAACAGAAAGGCCACCCTACTGAATGGGAGAAGATATTTGCAAACAATATATTTCATAAGGGGTTAACATCAAATATATACAAAGAACTCATACAACTCAACGTGAATAAAGCAAACAACCCAATTTAAAAAAGCAGAGGACCTGAATAGACATTTTTTCAAAGAAGACATATAGATGGCCAACAGGAACATGAAAAGATGCTGAATATCACTAATCATCAGGGAAATACAAATCAAAACCAAAATGAGCTATCAACTCATTTTGATCAACACCTGTCAGAATGTCATTTATCAAAAAGACAACAAATAACATGTGTTGGCAAGGATGTGGATAAAAGGCAAACTGTGGGTGGGAATGTAAATTGATGCAGCCACTATGGAGAAGAGTATGGAGTTCCTCAAAAAATTAAAAACAGAACTATCATATGACCCGGAAATTCCACTCCTTCTTATTTATCGGAAGAAAACAAAACACTAATTAGAAAAGATATATGCACCCTTATATTCACTGTAACATTATTTATAATAGCCAAGATATGGAAGCAACCTAAGTGCCTATCAATAGATGAATGGATAAAGAAGATGCATGTGTATGTGTGTGTGTGTGTGTGTGTGTGTGTGTGTGTGTGTATAATGGAGTATTAGTCATAAAAATTAATGAAATCTTGCCATTTGACACAACATGGATGGACCTAGTGCATATTATGTTAAGTAAAATAAGTCAGACATAGAAAGACAAGCATTATGATTTCACTTACATGTGGAATCTAAAAAACAAATGAACAAACATAACCAAACAGAAACAGAGTCACAGATACAGAGAACAAAGAGATGTCTGCCACAGGGCAGGGGATGGGAAGAGGCAAGAAATAGGTGAGGGAGATAAGAGGTACAAACTTCCAGTTACAAAAAAATGAGTCACGGGTATGAACTGTACAGCATGGGAAATATAGTCAATAATTATGTAATATCTTTGTATGGTGACAAATGCTAACTAGACTTACCATGATCATTTTGAAATGTATAGAAATATTGAATCACTATATTGTACACTGGGACCTAACAGTGTTATAAGTCAATTATACTTCAAAAACAAACTCAGAAAAAGAGATCAGATTTGTGGTAACCAAAGGTGGGGTGTAGGGGAGGGGGATTGGATGAAAGAGATCAAAAGGTACAAACTTCCAGTTATAAGATAAATAAGTACTAGGGATGTAATGTACAACATAACAAATATAATTAGCACTGCTGTATATTATATATGAAAGTTGTTAAGAGAGTAAATCCTAAGAGTTCTCATCACAAGGAAAACAATTTTTTTCTATTTCTTTAATTGTGTAACTACATGAGATGATGGATGCTCACTAAACTTATGGTGGTAATCATTTCATGATGTATGTAAGTCAAATCAGTACGCTATATACCTTAACTTATACAGTGCTGTATGTCAATTATATCTCAATAAAACTGGAGGGGAAAAAGTACCAAGAATATGAAAGTCAAGGAAACACTAAGGAACTGTTCTAGACTAAAGAGACATTACCATTAAATGCAGCACATGATTATGCACTGGACCCTTTTGACATTATTGGAACGATTTGTGAAACTTGAACAGAGCCTATGAATTGAATGGTAGTAATATATTAATGTTATTTTCATGAATTGGATGGTTGTTTTCTGGGTACGTAGAAAAATGTCTTTGTTTATAAGACTAAAAAAAAGATGAAACTTGTGACATAACATAGAGGAAGAAGAATGGAGCTTATAGGAGGATAGTTTGTATACTATAAATGCTAAGTTGGTATTACTTTAAACTAGATCACTATAAAGATGTTATTTGAAATTCCAAGGATATACACCAAGAAAATAACTTAAAAATATATAGAAAGGAAAATGAGAAGGGAATACAAATGGTACACTAGAAAAAACATCAATTGAACACAAAAGATGGCAGTAATGAAATGATAGAGGAACAAAATAGATGCATAAGATACATAGAAAATAACAAAATGGCAGAAGTCCTTGTATATCAGTAATACTTTAAAAATAAATAGATTAAACTCTACAATTAAAAAGTAGAGAGTGGCACAATGGATATAAAAACATAATCTAATTATATGCTGTATACATGAGACTCAGTTTAGATCCAAAGACACAAATATGTTAAAAGGGAAAGAATGGGAAAAGATAGCAAATACTAACCAAAGACAACTGGAATTCTATACTAACGTCAGACAAAATAGACTTTTAAGGCAAAATTGTTACAAGAGAAAAGAAGAATACATAACAATAAAAGGATCTATCCACCCAGCAGATGTAACAATTATAAACATATCTGTACCTAAAAACAGAGCCCTAGAAACATGAAGCAAACACTGACAGAACGGAAGGGAGAAATAGGCAGTTCTACAATGTAGTTGGAGACTTCAATGTCCTGCTTTCAATAACAGATGGAACAATTAGAAGAGCAAAAAAAAAAAAATAGGGAATTTGAGAACAAATAAACAACTAGACCTAACTGACATATGCAAACACAAGATACACATTCTTTACACATACACATGGAATATCTTCCACTACAGACAACATGTTAGGCCACAAAACCATTTTCAATAAACTTTAAAATATTGAAATTGTACAACATATCTTCTCTGATAATAGAATAAAGCTAGAACTCAACAAAAGGGAAACTGAAAAATTAAAAAAACGTAGAAATTAAACAATATACTCTTAACCAATGGGTCAAATAAGAAGTCACATGGGAAATTAGAAAATATTTTCAGATGGATGAAAAAGAAAATACATCATACCAAAACTTATGGGATGGCAGTAAAAGTCATACTCAGATGGACATTTATAGCTATAAGTGCCTACATTTTAAAAAAGGGGAAAGATCTCAAGTCAATAATCTAATTTTATACCTTAAACAATAAAAAAGAAGGGCAAACTAAATACAAAATTTGGAGTGGGAAGGAAATAAGAAAATTTAGAGCAGGGATACAAGATAAAGAAAACAGAAAAACAATTAGAGAGAATCAACAAAACCAAAAATTGATTATCCGGGGGAAAATAAAAATCAACAAACATTTAGATAAACTTACCAAGAATAAAAAAAGAAGATGCAAATAACTAAAATCAGAAATGCAATTGGGGACATTTCTACCAACCTTACAAAAACAAAAAATACAAGACATTACTATGAGCAATTATATGTCAATCAATTTGATAACCTAAATGAATGGAAAAATTTCTAGAGACATACAAGCTACCAAAACTGACTCAAGAATAAACAGAAAATCTGAATAGGCCTATTATAATTAAGAAAATTAAATCAGTAATCAAAAATCTCCCCCAAAAGAAAAGCCCAGGACAAGTTGGATTCATTGGTAAATTCTACCAAACATTTAAAGAAAAATTACACCAATCCTTCTCAAACTCCCCCTAATATTTGAAATGATAGGAATACATCCTAACTCACTCTATGAGGCTTAAACTGAGGGTAGTCATCAGTTAGATTCATTGAACTATAACTTACTTAATAAATAATGAGCTGTAACCTGCCTTCACTGACTGAGCTTTTTTTTTCTTTTAAATACAAAGACTTACATGTCCTCCAAGTGTCATTTGGTCTAAACAATAAGTTGTTTGCCCAAGTTGTTTTTCAGGATCTTGGGGTCAGCTGTGTCCAGTTAGGGCTTGAGCATGATAAGACTGGTTGGGACCACTGACCCTCCAACTGGGCATGCACAAGTGTCTGATCAGTGACCGTTTGATGTCAGAGGGCCAAAAACTCTACCCTCAGAACACGCTAACACCGCCATTTTCATCCCATGAGGAAGCTTATAGCTTAGCTGTGTTTGCTGTGCCTGTGAAGAATGATGATTACCTCACCTTTTTCTTATGTTCAGTCACCTTTCCCCATGCTCCCCATGCCTCAGCTTCATCCCATAAATATCCAGAGCCCCTTGCCTTGGTAGAGGCAGATTTGAGATTTCTTCTCCCATATTCTTGCTTGGTTTCCTTGTGAGTAAACCTTTTCTCTGCTACAAACCTCAGCGTCTCAGCGTCTGCTCGCTGTGCATCAGACAGATGAATCTGGTTCGGTAACAAGGCCAACATTTATCTAACACTGAAGCCAGACAAGTATGCTACAAAAAACTACAGAACAGTATCTTTTATGAATATAGATACAAAATCCTCAATAAACTATAGTAAACTGAATCCAGCAGCATATAAAAAGGATTATACACCATGACCAGGTGGGATTTATCCTAGGAATACAAGAGTTGTTCAACACACAAAAAATAATCAATACAGTACATCTCATTAATAGAATTAAGAGGAAAAAACACATGATCATCTTGATGCAGAAGAAGAATTTGACAAAATCCTATACCTTCACATTATATAAAGATTCAGCAAACTAGGAAGAGAAGGGAACTTCCTCAACATGATAAAAGCCATAAACGAAAAACCCACAGCTTACATCATACTCAATGGTGAAAGACTAAAAGCTTTCCCAATAAGATCAGGAACAAGACAAGGATGCCCACTTTTGCCAGTTCTACTCAATAAAGTACTATAAGTTCTAACCAGAGCAACTAGGAAATAAAGAGAAATAGAAGTCATCCAAATGAGAGAGGAAGAAGTCAAATTATCACTGTTCACAGATGGCATGATCTTATGTGTAGAAAACCTTAAATATTCCAATGTTACAGCTAATAAACAAACTCAATGTTGCTGAATACAAAAAAAATATGCAAAAATCATTTGCATTTCTATACACTACCAATGAAACATCCAAAAAGAAAATTAAGGAAACAATTCCAGTTATAATAGCATCAAAAAGGATAAAATACTTACAAATAAATTTAACCAAGGAGGAAAAGACTTTTACACTGAAAACTACAAAACATTGCTGAAGAAATTAAAGAAAGCATAAATCAGTGGAAAGGTATCCTGTGTTCATGGATTGGAAAACGTAATATTGTTAACATGACAATTCTACCCAAAGTGATCACAATTTCAATGCAATCTCTATGAACATCCCAATGACTTTTTTACAGAAATGAAAAAACCCATCCTAAAAATCATATGGAATTTCAAGGGACCCTGAATAGCCAAAACAATCTTGAAAAAGAAGAACAATATACAGGACTCATACTTCCTGATTTCAAAACTTACTATAAACCTACAGTAATCAAAACAGTGTGATACTAGCATAAGTAAAGGCGTATGGACCAATGGAATTGAATTGACAGCCTGGAACTAAACCTTCACATCTATGGTCAACTGACTTTCAACAAGGATGCTGATACCATGTAATGAGGAAAGAACAGTCTTTTCAACAAATACTGCTGGGAAAACTAGATAACCACATGCAAAAGAATGAAGTTGGGCCTTTACCTTACATCATATACAAAACTTAACACAAATGAATCAAAGATCTAAACTTAAGAGCTAAAACCATAGAACTCTTAGAAGAAAACATACAAGCAAGTCTGTATGACCTTGGATTTTACAATGGTTTCTCAAATATGACACCAAAAGGACAGGCAACAAAAGAAAATATAGACTTCATTAAAATTAAAACTTTTGTGCAAAGGACACTATCAAGGGAGTAAAAAAACAATCCACAGAATGGGAGAATGTATTTGCAAATCATATAGCTGACAAGGGTTTAGTGTCCAGAATATATAAAGAACCCTTGAAACAAAAAAAAATTTTTTTAATGGGGAAAGGACATTAATAGGCATCTCTTCAAAGAACATATACACATGCCCAATAAGCATATGAAAAGATGCTTAGTATCATTAGTCATTAGGGAAATGCAAATAAAACCATCTCACTGGAGATCACATTTACTGAGATGGCTGTGATTTTTAAAATAGGGAAAATAACAAGTGTTGGTGAAAGTATCAAGAAATTGGAGCCCTCATACATTGCTGGTGAGAATGTAAAATTGGGGAATTCCCTGGCGGTCCAGCGGATAGGACTCCACACTTTCACTGCAGAGGGCATGGGTCAGGGAATTAAGATCCCGCAAGCCGTGGGGTGCAGCCAAAAGAAAAAAAGAAGAAGAAGAAGAATGTAAAATTGTACACCCACTGTGGAAAACAGTTTAGTGGTTCCTCAGAAAGTTAAACACATAATTTTCATATGACCCAGCAATTCCACTCCTATATATATATATACACACACACACACACACACACACACACACACACCCAAAAGAAACAAAATTAGAGATTCAAACAGATACTTGCACACCAATGTTCATAGCAGCATTACTCACAATAGTCAAAAGGTAGAAAAAATCCATGTGTCCATCAAAAGATGAATGGGTAAGCAAAATGTGGTATAGTCTAGTCTTTTTATTCATGGTTATTATAAGGTTGCTGTGAACACCAAATTAGCAAATCCTAAACCATTGTTCCTAGGGGAACTTCAGGTTCAGGTTGCTCAAGCCTCTGATCACAATATTTTCATCATCCAATCAATACACAACCTTGCCTTATGTGTGTTTTTTATTTAATATATACTGTTGATTTATTAACATTGAATTCACAGCCAACAGCACTATAACTCTTACCTGAACAAAGCTAATCTAATAATATATTTTCTCCATAAGGCACATTAGAGCTTTCCTGTGCTTAGAAACACTAGATAGCATTTCAACACTATATTCAGTGTCAATTTTAAGCAGAAAAATCACCCCAAAAGGAAAAAAAAAAACAAACTAAAACCACGGCACTAACTACACTTCAAAGAAGACACTTATTTATGAAAGCTAAAACAAGAAGGCAGAGCATCACCTCATTCAACCTTAACTGGGAACATGTACATCAGGAGATTCAAACTTTTTGTCACTCTACAAAAAATTTGCTCTGCAAATGACTACAAAAATGCCATTAGTATTAACTTAGGGATTACAAATAAATCTTAGTGAGTAGGTGAATTCTCAAATACAGAATCCATGAATAATCAAAATCAACTGTACTTACATACAATGGAATATTAGTCATTAAAGGAAATGAAGTTCTGATACATGCTACAATATGGTTGAACCTTGAAAACATGATGCTAAGTGAAATAAGCCAGACACAAAATGACAAATACTGTATGAGTCCACCTATATGAAATACCGAAATAGGAAATTCATAGAAACAGAAAGTAGATTAGAGGTTACCAGGGGTTGGGTAAAGGGTAGTATGAGAAGTTATTGCTTGATGGGTGTAGAGTTTCTGTTTGGGGTGATGAAAATCTTTGGACATGAGACAGTGGTGATGGGTGCACAACACTGTGGATATAACTAATGCCATCAAATTGTACACTTAAAAATAGTTACAATGGTAAATTTTATGTTATATATATTTTACCACAATAAACACTAAACAAAAAATACACATGATATCTACCCAAATGAAATTTTCTTTTTATGTTACAGAACAAAAATACAAACGTTTGAGTATTCACAGTCATACCCTACCTCACCCCCACCTCAAAGGATGCAGCTATGTTTAACAACTTGCCTCCTGAACTTCTGATTTGGCGAAGACATTAAACTGGAGAAGTCGAAGGACAGATTTGATTTTGGAAGGGGCAGTCACTCACTCATAGAGGTAAAACTAGATCCGGGAAGGCATAGAGAGAGAACAAGGTATGGAAGAGCCAGCACAGACAGCCAGATCTTGGGGAATTTCAGGGAGAGTAGACAAGAGATGGAGGGCAACTGCCATACAGTGTGAGTTACCGGAAAAGAGATGGGAAATGAGGATTCTAAGAGGTTTCACTCTGGACTGTAATTTTCATCCGTTTCTGGTACCTTATCAAAAAACATTACTAAAAACAATACTTCTGAAGTTTTCCTTAGGGTGGGGATTTGTGTTTTCTTTTGGATGTAACACTTTATTGAGACTGGCCAGCTTTATTCAGATTACATTAAACAATGGTTAGAGGGGTTGTTTAACTCAGAACTTTATGAAAATGAACAAAGGAATGTGTTAAGAATGACTATACCAAATATCCGTACTGAGAACAATATACACTTAATTCTCATGCCTAGATATACGGAACTACAAAGAATGCAAATGATTCTGATTTCAGTCACTAGCTCTTTCTAACTGGTATCAACCATGTTCTTTGCTTTGTAACAAACTACCCCCAAAACCTAGTGACTTAAAACAATAACCATTTAGTTATATCTCATGATTTTACAGGTTATGAATTCCAGCAGAGCTTGACTGGGTGGTTCTTCTGTTCCACATGACCAACTGGGATCACTTAGTGGTATTCAACTGGTCGCTTCACTCATATTCCTGGTGCCCTGTCGAGGACGGCTGGAAGACCCAACTCAATGGGACACCTTTCTCTTTCTATGGAGTCTCAAGGCTTCTCCACATGTCCTCTCAGCAGGATATTGAGACCTTTTACATGATATCTCAGTGCTCCAGAAAACCAAAGGGGAAGCTGCCAGTACTCTCACTGGCGAGGCCCAGAACTGACTTAGCATCATTTCTACATATTTCATTAGCCAGAAGAGGGACTAGCCAGACCAGATTCAAGTATAGGGGAGATAGGTATCAACACTTGGTGGGAAAAATGCCAAAGAATTTGAAGCCATCTTTAATTTCCCACAAACACTTAACCAAAAGGGCTGGGGGCCATCTATTCCAATTCAGATCATCTCCTGTCCTACACTGCTTATTCCACACAGTCAATTTTGTCTCTGGGGTGGTTGTTTTATACTTTATGATGCCTATTAATAATGGAAATGAAGTGTATGGCATGAAACTTAGGCTTTAAGATCTTTTTTGAAATCTCTGATGAATAAAAGAGGTGGACAGAAGTTTCAGTCATTTCAAGGATTGCAAGGAGTTCTCTCTCTCTAGAGATGAAGCCTTCATTTTATTCTTGGGGAAAATTGTGTAGTCACTATTAAGGTCCATGCAAAGTCTACAGATGGAAATTTCAACTCTACCACTGAATAAATTGGGTATATCTTTAGCTGGAGTTAAGAATATTTTTAATACAAATTTATATTGGATTGTCTCTGAAAATTATTTTTTGTTCATAGAAATTCTAAGTAGGTCTTTTTGTCCAAATATTTGCTCCCAGGAAATTGGGAGAACAAAACCATGCCAACAAGAGTATGTAGATCTAATCGTTTCTTCATCTCATAATGGAATAAAGGCTGTGAAAAGAAAATGAACTGAATGTACATTAAGTGTTCTGGTTTTGCAGTATAAATTGTTCATGGTTGAGCAAGGACTATTTCTGAAGCTTTATGCAACCTAAGGGTGAGTAGAAAAATGTTGCTAGACTATGTATGAACTGAAACAGTATTACACCTGAACAGTTACTTGTGACTAAAGAAATAAACATGGACTTTGTTTTTTGTTTAGTTTTTGTTTTGTTTTGTTTTTGTTAAGAGATGATGTTATGAGACTTTCTGTGCAGCAATGTAGCTTTGGTTGCCTAGGGGACAAAATTTCATATATAGCTAGAGAGACAGACATTCTCCCTACTTACACAAAGAGCCCTACATTCCTCTGACAGCCCAAGGAGAGGTACCTCTGGAAGATGGCACGTTAGGCACAGATGCTGACAATCATCTGAAGGATAACCCCAATACAAGCTACAGTAAGGCATCCTAAAATGCTTCAGGGGAAGTGGCTATTGGCTGGAGGGGAAGGTGGAACACAAGGAAAATATCACAGCAGTTGTGATGTGGTAGAGGGCAGACAGATTTGTGAAAACATTCACTGGATACTTTCAGGAACTCCCAGATATGTGGAGAGGAGAATGGGTGCTAAGGTCAAGATAGCAAGCCAATAGGAGTTCAAGCTATGGTAATCTGATCATTAAATGTTAGTGTGTCAGGGAACGATTTCTTAAACAAGACTCAAAAAGCTTAAATCATAAAGGAAGACTGATAAATATGAGCACACTAACTCAAGAAATTCTAATGATCAAAAGTCACTATGAAGAAAGTAAAATAAGCCACAACCTGGAGAAAGATATCTGTAACACATATAACAAAAGTATTAGTACGGAGATTATATTAATAACTCCTAAAAATAAATTTTAAAGCAATATCCAATATAAAAATGGGCAAAAGACACAAACAAGCATATCACAGAAGATGAAACCTGAATGGCCAATAACCATATGAAAAAGTGCGTAAACTCATCAGTAACCAAAGAAAAGCAAAATCACAAAGAGTTAATACAATACACTCACTAAAGAAAAAAATAAGAGTTTTGTAATACCAAGCATTGCCTAAGAATTTGGTACACCAAAATTCTCATACATTGCTTGAAATATAAATATGTTCAGTGATTTGGAATTTAAAAAGGTTTTGCATTATTTGGAAAAGTAGAAGACATGCATATCCTACTGTATAGCAATTCTATTCCTAGGTATTTATCCTGGAGAACTTCTCACACTTCCAACAATATTCATATACAGGATTCCAATACAGCAACATGCTAAATGTTCGTTGGCACAATAGACAAATTGTTACATAGTTATATGATGGAATATTATACATCAGTGAAAATGAATCAACTATAGATACATGCAACAACATAGAACAACCCTTGAATATAAAGTAAAAAATCATGCCCCAGAAAAATATATACAGCATGATACAATTTTTATGAAGCTCAAAATTTAGCAAAAATAAGCAATAAATTGTTTAAGAATATCTACATATATGGGAAAGCTCTAAAGAAATTCAAAGGAATACTAAAATACTAACTTCAGGACAGTAGTTACCTCTGAGACACAGCAGTGATATGATATCAGGGAAGAACACACGAGAATTTCAACAGTATTTGTCATTTGCTAGTTCTGTGATAAAGTGGTGGTTTAGAGTTGTTTTATTATTATGACCAATAACTTTCATATATGTTACATGTATCCTTTTGTGTGGATCAAATATTTCATACAAAAATTATGGAAACTTTTTCCATTGGAAAAAAGTTAATGTGATCACATTTTACCATAGGCTTGTGATGAAGCATAAACACGTACCTTAGGCAGACAAAGCTTGGCTAAGAGCCTGTTAGAAGCCCTATCATTTTAAAAAATAAAAGCATACTCATTTTCAGTTACATAGCATGCCATTACGAACAATGCCTACAGGCTGGCTCCTAAGAGGCCCCCCGGGAAGGTGCTCATTACTTTGGTAAATTAACCATAGTCCTGAGTTTGGCCCTCTGCCTTGCAACCTCTGAAGTCAGATACTGTCAGCTCACTGAGAGCACATCCACCTCTCAACAATGCATGCACACTAAATATGCTCCTTAGACTAAGACAGACACCAAAATGCCAATTCATTTATTGACAAAGTAAAATATAATTCTCACATGGACTGGAATAATCAAGGCAGGATGATGAGAGAATTCTCTCCCAGTAATCACACCACATGGATGGCCAAATCACAATAAAAGGTTATTTTTTTAAATTTACATTGAGAATTAACTGTCACAGGCACCAGATTATTCATAGTTTATATGAATAGTGTATTTTTCTCCTTGTAGTTATGGTTCATGGAAAGCCACATCATACTCAGAAAGTTATCTGATGAGCCTGAAATTGTAACAAAGAGGATAAAGTTAATCAAATGCTTAAAATCATCAGGGTAGCTTGATGAATCCATCTCATTGGGATGCTGTCAATAATAAGTCAAAGTACTAGATGTAAATTGGCTCAGGCTCTCTCTTGCACTGAGCATGCTTGGGTGGACACAGCTACCATGTAGCTTCTTGAGTCTCCTTTTTCTATGCTTATGGAATTGATCACATCCTCTTATTGATACAGGTCTTTATTTAGACATATTTATTTATCTTTATTTAGACATATTTAGACAATATTACAGTAGTTCTGGTCTTAGACATCTTCTCTTGGGTGACAGTATAGATCTACCCTGACCTACGTGTTGATTTCAAAGGGCAATGTGTCCCCTTCATTTTTCCATATTCTTGTGGACACCTCATTAAAGCTCCCCCCAAGTACTTATACTTCCTATTTCCTAATGAATGTAAAGTACCATGAGTAAAATACAAATAACCACAAAATAGTTCAATAAAGATCAGACAGAAACTAGATACCATTAAAAAGAAAGGGAGTTATAGCTGTACCAGAAACTAAAGATGAGATCATTACTATTATTGAGTTTTCAATACAGCAATGCATATCCTGACAGCCAAGTCAGAAAGGAAAGGCAAAAACAAGCTGCACTTCCCAAAAGAGGATATAAATATTATTTGGGAAGACCTCATGTAGAGTCTGTCTGGTATATTATTTAAGTTGCCTCTTTGTTAACTTTGTAGAAAATATCACTGCTCTTCCTAGACAAAGAGGTCATAACTGACCCAAGATCAGTAGACTGAAGTATTTTTTGTAGCTTGATCGGAGCCAGCCATCTTTCCCTGACTCTGGAAAATAATCATTTGTGACCAAGGTTGCAAGTACCATCTGAAGCTTTTGAAGACAAGTTACCTAACTGTCCCTTCACAAAAATAAAACTTTAGCCATGGCTTCCTTAGCCCCAAACTGAGCAAATCACTGAGTTGGCTGGCCACTAATTTCCCTAAGCCCTATAGTAGTGAATCTTGGGTATATATAGCACCCAAGCAGACTTTACCATTCTTAGGAGCCCACAGACAGTGAAAGGCAAGAAAAGCCCAGAGTTAAATTTAAGAGTCAATAGATAAATACCAATGTCACAGCCTTATTCACATAACAAATGTGCCTGAGGAAACAACATACCCATATTTCTTCTAGGAAATATTTTCCAAAGATGCAAACGCATTCCCGTAATGAGGTACATTTTTCTCACACTGAATTAAACAGGGTCCCCCCTCAGGAAAAAGATGGCACACTCAAAAGGATAATTTAATAAAGGGACTATTTATTATGCTGTAAAAAAAATTTAAGGGAAATCAACAAGGGAAGTTGAAGCATTTCAAGGTTAGCAACAGAGACAAGACGCCTTTACCACCACCCTTATCAAAGGGTGCAGTGGAGGAAGGAGTAACCAGAATCTGTAGAGAATTTCAAGGGAGAGCTACCAGATAGGAACTGAGGTATTCAGTAGAGGAACAAAGTTAAATCCAAACCATCTCAGGAAGGGAGTCTGGAATAGACATCTCAATCTCTCTTTTCTCCTACTCTCCAACTTCCTGTTGGCACCACCGCTTCGCTAAACCCAAATCAAAAGGCAGAGGGAAAGGGAGCCCATTAATGCAGTCCATTAAGACCGGCCTCCCAGGGCACAAAGTAGGTGTAGGGGAGGAAAAATAATTTTCCCTCTTGTTGACTTTAAAAAAATGCACAACATGAGAGTTGAGAGTTAAGTTTTATTGGGGGCAAAATGAGGACTGTGGCCCTGGAGACAGCATTTCAGATAGCTCTGAGAAACTGCTCCAAAGAGGTAGAGGGGGAAGGTCACTATATATGTGATTTTGGTGAAGGGGGAGTACATGCAATCGAGCACATATTTTTTGCAGAAGGTTTCTGCTAGTCACGAGGAGCAGACATCACCATGAAGGATTTTACTGTTTTTCTATAAATGAGGAGATACAAGAATTGGGCTCATAAAATCGGCTCCTGAAAATATCTAACTATCTGAAGACCTGTTCTGACAGTTTTTCCCAGAGCACAGAGTGCCTCATTCCTGATCTCCTTCCAGGGGTGTGTTAAAAATCAACAGCTGTAGCAGCACATGATTTAATCCTTGTAGAGGTAGATGACAAGTGCCAATGATGAGTGCCAACTGTAGTTGACACTCTACCCTTCTAGGGTCTTGGCTGGAACTGCCCCCCAGCCCCGTGATAAAAGACAGATTAACACAAGAAAAACAAACAGAAATTTAATAACATGTATACCTTCCATATATATGTGAGATACCCAGGAAAACTGAGTAGCTCTCCGAAATAGCCCAAGCCACCACTTTATATGCCATACTCATCTAAAGGCAAAAAAAGACTGGGGGTTGAGATGAAGTTGTAGGAGCTTATCAGGCAAAGCACAGTAAACCAGGGTATGGTTGTTATGCAGATTTAAGTCAATGCTTTCTCCATTGATAAGTGTTTCTACAAATTTAATCATTTTCCTTTTTCTGGTACAGAAAGGGAGACACCCTTACAAACGGAGATCTCCCTTATAAAATGGTAATTTCTATTCAGTTTTCAGAGCTTTTCCAATGTCTGCTGTTTCTTAAAAATAACCAGCTCAAGATAATTTTTATGCCAAAAAGATGTATTTCGCAGTGACTTATTCTGCGCTTCTTCACAGATAAGAAAATTCTGACTCAGAGAGATGAATTGCCTAAGGTCACACAGCTACTAAATGGCAGAGGCAAAACCTGAATGAAAGATCTCTGATTCCTCTTTTTTTTAACATCTTTATTGGGGTATAATTGCTTTACAATGGTGTGTTAGCTTCTGCTTTATAACAAAGTGAATCAGTTATACATATACATATGTTCCCATATCTCTTCCCTCTTGCGTCTCCCTCCCTCCCACCCTCCCTATCCCACCCCTCTACGTGGTAACAAATCATGAGCTGATCTCCCTGTGCTATGCGGCTGCTTCCCACTAGCTATCTACCTTACGTTTGGTAGTGTATATATGTCCATGACTCTCTCTCGCTTTGTCACAGCTCACCCTTCCACCTCCCCCAATCCTCAAGTCCGTTCTCTAGTAGGTCTGTGGCTTTATTCCTGTCTTACCCCTAGGTTCTTCATGACATTTTTTTCCCTTAAATTCCATATATATGTGTTAGCATACGGTATTTGTCTTTCTCTTTCTGACTTACTTCACTCTGTATGACAGACTCTAGGTCTCTCCACCTCATTACAAATAGCTCAATATCGTTTCTTTTTATGGCTGAGTAATATTCCATTGTATATACGTGCCACATCTTCTTTATCCATTCATCCGAAGATGGGCACTTAGGTTGTTTCCTTCTCCAGGCTATTGTAAATAGAGCTACAATGAACATTTTGGTACATGACTCTTTTTGAATTATGGTTTTCTCAGGGTATATGCCCAGTAGTGGAATTGCTGGGTCATATTGTAGTTCTATTTGTAGTTTTTTAAGGAACCTCCATACTGTTCTCATAGTGGCTGTACCAATTCACATTCCCACCAGCAGTGCAAGAGTGTTCCCTTTTCTCCACACCCTCCTCCAGCATTTATTGTTTCTAGATTTTTTGATGATGGCCATTCTGACTGGTGTGACATGATATCTCATTGTAGTTTTGATTTGCATTTCTCTAATGATTAATGATGTTGAGCATTCTTTCATGTGTTTGTTGGCAGTCTGTATATCTTTGGAGAAATGTCTATTTAGGTCTTCTGCCCATTTTTGAAGAGAAGAATTAGAGTGAACTTCTTGATAGCCCTGACCATTTTCCCCACCTCGTTTGTTGCTTGGTGCAGAGAGGAAATGAGAACAAAAGAGTAGGAGAAAAGAAGCAAAGAGAGCTAGGGGAAGGTACTGAGGTTATCAACAATTAATAAACATGCAATCCAGCACTCAGACCAAATGATAACACAAAATGTATTTATATTGACAAAGCACCATAGCCAAAGGTTTACACACATGAATAAGCATATGTAACATACTGGGATGTTTTCTCAAATATGCCAAGATTTATGAAGTCTGGCAACAATCCTTTTGGTTTTTCTTACAACAGTTGCTAATTCCCTCTGTGACTTCTAATAGCCCAATTTTCTAAAAGTTGGATCGGTGTAAATGTAGAAGATACTCTATTGCAAAAAATACAGTTCAAAAATGAAGTTACCCTTGGGTTAAATCTGTCCAGGCCAGAAAGATGCCCTGTTTCTATTTTTTTCTGCATTCCCTCTAGAAAGAGAGAATCACCACTCCATACAAGGTTTAAGCCTCAGCTCTGAAATAACTTGCTATCTGAACTAGGGCAAGCTACTCTTCCTTTTTAACTCTTGGATTCCTCCTATGTAAAGTGGGTGTACAGGACTAGATGATTTCTAAAATTCAACCTTAATGTTGCCATTATTTGTTCTATAGTTCTAATGCTTAATAATTACCTAAGGCTATGAATTTACACAATTCTGTAACATAAATCAAAAGGAGCCAGAAAGCCAGTTTTATTTCCTAATGGACCCTTAGTTGGAAAGGATTTGACTTAAAAGACATTTTATCAGAAGCAAAAAATATCTTACCCCCTCCCCTAGCTGGTCACAGTCTGACTGAAATAACTGAAAGGACTTTTTAAAAGAATAAAACTTTATCAAGACATAAACTGACAATCTTTAAGGAATTCTTGGAATGTAAAAGTCAAATGGTACTGGATTGATGGATAAGCAGAGAAGATGAAACCTCATCCCAGGACAGTAAAAGGAAGTGTAGTTTTTCTAAAAAGAGCCACAAATGAAAATGTAAACAGGAGAAAATAAAACCATAGGCAGAGATTGGGCCCAGGAGCAATCATCAGTTTACTTCATTTAATAAATTGCATTCAAAACACCTGAATCAAGGGGATTCCACCCCCGCCTCTCAGATATAAGAAGAGCAACTGGCAACAGCAGCTTTTGCTTCTTGGACAGCTATTCTCAAACTTGAGCATGTATCAGAATCGCTTGAAGAACTTGTTAAAACACAAGTTTCTGGGATTTATCCCCCCAAATTTCTTATTCAATATGTCTGGGATGGGGCCTAACAATTTGTATTTCTGCTAAGATTTCAGATGATGCTCATGATACTGGTTTAGGGACCTTACTTTGAGAGCCCTAGAATAAAGCCCCCAAATCCTATCTTTTAAAAAGTACTCAGTCAACATAGGGATCATTCCTAATATTGGGTGTTAGACCCTATCAGCAAAACAGCTTAGAGACTGTAGTAACACAATTGATAAAGGAAGGGAAAATAAAGGAAAACTATTTCTACTCAGGAATAATAATCATTAAATCGTTTAAACCACACTCCCAGTAAATCTCAATTTACTTTGGAAATTGTGGGTAGCCATTGTGAATCCATCTGCCTGACCCTTGAACCCATGTGCTATAGGAAGATCTGCCCATCAATACTCCATATACACTTAAAAGAATCAAATCAGCCATCCGTTTCAAAGTAGTTTACTGATAACAAAGGGGGAAAACTTACTTGTACTAATCAATATAATCCTTTTATTTGTAGATATGATTGGACAACTAATGATAGCCAGACATCTGGGAAAAAAAAAAGCATCAAAGAGAAGGATCAAGAACAACAAAAAGGAACACCGTAGAGGAGAAAGTAATAAGAGAAAGGAAAACTGAGATAACGACATAATTCAAAGAATAAAAACAACTTTAAAAATTCTAATTATAATCCTCATAGATATTTTAAAAGATATAACATCCATAAAAGAGCACACTCTGATATGTAAAAAGAAAAACAAAAGAGTTCTTGTACATTAAAACTATTATTACCCTAGAACCTTTTTCATCTCAACAGATAAGATGAAACCACTCAATCTAAAAAATGAAGTCAAGGAAATCTTCAAGGACATAGAGAAAAAAGAGAGAAAGATGGAAATTATGAGAAAAGAGTTAAGATAACTGAAGGATAGATTGAGGATGCTGAACAAGTATTTAAAATGAGTCCAGAATAAAAGAATAGAGGCAATGAAAGAAAAAATATAGAAGAAAACTTCCCTGAACTTAAAACAAACTTTATATCTTTTTTTTAATTTTTGAACTTTATTCTATTTATTTTTTTATACAGCAGGTTCTTATTAGTTATCCATTTTGTATATATCAGTGTATACATGTCAATCCCAATCTCCCAATTCAGCACACCACCACCAACATCCACTCCCGCAGCTTTCCTCCCTTGGTGTCGATACGTTTGTTGTCTACCTCTGTGTCTCCCATTCTGAGGCTTGTCTTTCCATCTTCTTTATGTTTTCCTTTGCTGTACATTCTTCCCTGATTGCTGTGGCTAAAACTTCCAAAACTACGCTGAATAATAGTGGCAAGAGTGGACATCCTTGTCTTGTTCCTGATCTTACAGGAAATGCTTTCACTTTTTAACCACCAAGAATGATGTTTCCTGTAGGTTTGTCGTATATGGCCTTTATTATGTTGAGGTAAGTTCCCCCTATGCCCACATTCTGGAGAGTTTTTATCATAAACGGGTGTTGAATTTTGACAAAAGCTTTTTCTGCATCTATTGAGATGATCATATGGTTTTTATTCTTCAATTTGTTAATATGGTGTATCACATTGATTGATTTGCATATACTGAAGAATACTTGCATACCTGGGATAAATCCCAATTGATCATGGTGTATGATCCTTTTAATGTGTTGTTGGATTCTGTTTGCTAGCATTTCGTTAAGGAATTTTGCATCTATATTCAGTGATATTGGTGTGTAATTTTCTTTTTTTGTAGTATCTTTCTCTGGTTTTGGTATCAGGATGATAGTGGCCTCGTAGAATGAGTTTGAGAGTGTTCCTTCCTCTGCAAACTTTTGGAAGAGTTTGAGAAGGATGGGTGTTAGCTCTTCTCTAAATGTTTTGTAGAATTCACCTGTGAAGCCATCTGGTCCTGGACTTTGGTTTGTTGGAAAATTTTTAATCACAGTTTCAATTTCATTACTTGTGATTGGTCTGTTCATATTTTCTATTTCTTCCTGGTTCAGTCTTGGAAGGTTAGACCTTTCTAAGAATTTGTCCATTTCTTCCAGGTTCTCCATTTTGTTGGCATAGAGTTGCCTGCAGTAGTCTCTTAGCATGCTTTATATTTCTGCAGTGTCTGTTGTAACTACACCTTTTGCATTTCTAATTCTATTGATTTAAGTCCTCTCCCTCTTTTTCTTGATGAGTCTGGATAATGGTTTATCAATTTATCTTCTCAAAGGACCAGCTTTTAGTTTTATTGATGTTTGCTACTGTTTTCTTTGTGTCTATTTCATTTATTTCTGTTCTGATCTTTATTATTTCTTTCCTTCTACTAACTTTGGGTTTTGTTTGTTCTTCTTTCCCTAGCTCTTTTAGGTGTAAGGTTAGATAGTTTATTTGAGATTTTTCTTGTTTCTTGAGGTAGGCCGGTATTGCTATAAACTTCCCTCTTAGAACTGCTTTTGCTGCATCCCACAGGTTTTGGATCATCGTGTTTTCGTTGTCATTTGTCTCTAGGTATTTTTGATTTCCTCTTTGATTCCTCAGTGACCTCTTGGCTATTTAGTATCGTATTGTTTAGCCTCCATGTGGTTGTGTTTTTTACGTTTTTCTCCCTGTAACTAATTTCTAATCTCATAGTGTTGTGCTCAAACAAGATGCTTTATATGATTTCAAATTTCTTAAATTTACTGAGGCTTGATTTGTGACCCAAGATGTGATCTATCTTGGAAAATGTTCCATGTGAACTTCAGAAGAAACTGTAATCTGCTGTTTGTGGATGGAATGTCCTATAAATATCAATTAAATCTACCTGGTCTACTGTGTCATTTAAAGCTTCTGTTTCCTGGGGGGCTTCTGGGAAGATGGTGGACGAGTAAGATGCGGAGATCACCTTCCTCCCCACAGATACACCAGAAATACATCTACACGTGGAACAACTACAGAACACCTACTGAATGCTGGAAGAAGACCTCAGACCTCCCAAAAAGCAAGAAACTCCCCACATACCTGGGAAGGGGAAAAGAAAAAAGAATAAACAGAGACAAAAGAATAGGGACGGGACCTGCAGCAGTGGGAGGGAGCTGTGACGGAGGAAAGTTTCCACACACTAGGAAGCCCCTTCGCAGGCAGAGTATGCGGGTGGCGGAGGTGGGGAGCTTCAGAGCCATACAGGAGAGCGCAGCAACAGGGGTGCAGGGGGCAAAGCGGAGAGATTTCCGCACAGAGAATTGGTGCCGACCGGCACTCACCAGCCCAAGAGGATTGTCTGCTCACCCGCCGGGGCTGGGAGCTGAGGCTCAGGATACGGTCAGAGTACAGGGAGAGGACTGGGGTTGGCAGCGTAAACACAGCCTGCAGGAGGTTAGTGCACAACGGCTAGCCGGGAGGGAGTCCGGGTAAAAGTCTGGACCTGCCGAAGAGGCAAGAGACTTTTTCTTCCCTCTTTGTTTCCTGGTGCGCGAGGAGAGGGGTTAAAGAGCGCTGCTTAAAGGAGCTCCGGAGACGGGCGCAAGCCACGGCTAAGAGCGCGGACCCCAGAGACGGGCATGAGACGCTAAGGCTGCTGCTGCCACCACCAAGAAGCCTGTGTGCAACCACAGGTCACTCTCCACACCCCCCTTCCGGGGAGCCTGTGCAGCCCGCCACTGCCAGGGTCCCGGGATCCAGGGACAACTCCCCCAGGAGAACGCACGGCGCACCTTAGGCTGGTGCAATGTCATGCCGGCCTCTGCCGCCACAGGCTCGCCCGACACACCATGCCCCTCCCTCCCCCCGGCCTGAGTGAGGCAGAGCCCCCGAATCAGCGGCTCCTTTAACCCCGTCCTTTCTGAGCAAAGAACAGATGCCCTCCGGAGACGTACATGCAGAGGCAGGGCCAAATCCAAAGCTGAGCCCCTGGGAGCTGTGAGAACAAAGAAGAGAAAGGGAAATCTCTCCCAGCAGCCTCAGAAGCAGCAGATTAAAGCTCCACAATCAACTTGATGTACCCTGCATATGTGGAATACATGAATAGACAACAAATCATCCCAAATTAAGGAGGTGGACTTCGAGAGCAACATTTATGACTTTTTCCCCTTTTCCTCTTTTTGTGAGTGTGTATGTGTATGCTTCTGTGTGTGATTTTGTCTGTATAGCTTTGTTTCCACCATTTGTCCTAGGGTTCTATCCGTCCGTTTTTTTTGTTTATTTATTTATTTTTTTATTTTAATAACTTTATTTTATTTTACATTATCTTCTTTCTTTCTTTCCTTCTTTCCCTCCTTTAGACAACGAATGATCCCAAATTGAGGAGGGGGACTTTGAGAGCAAGATTTATGATTTTTTCCCCTTTCCCTCTTTTTGTCAGTGGGTATGTACATGCTTCTGTGTGAGATTTTCTCTATATAGCTTTGCTTCCACCATTTGTCCTATGGCTCTATCCATCCATTTTTTGTTTGTTTGTTTTGTGTTTTCTTTTTAATTTTTTTTCTTTTTTTCTCTTAATTATTTTTTTATTTTAATAACTTTATTGTATTGTATCCTACTTTATTTTATCTTCTGTCTTTCTTTTTTTCCTTCCTTCCCTCCTTCCTTCCATCCTTCCTCCCTCCCTCCTTTCTTTCTTTCTTTCTTTTCCTTCTTCTACTAATTCTTTCTTTCTACTCTTTCTCCCTTTAATTCTGAGCCATGTGGATGAAAGGCTCTTGGTGCTGCAGCCAGGAGTCACTACTGTGCCTCTGACATGGGAGAGCCAACTTCAGGACACTGGTCCACAAGAGACCTCCCAGCTCCACATAATATCAAACGGCGAAAATCTCCCACAGATATCCATCTCAAAACCAGCACCCGGCTTGACTCAACAACCAGAAAGCTACAGTGCTGCACATCCTATGCCAAACAACTAGCAAGACAGGAACACAAACCCACCCATTAGAAGAGAGGCTACGTAAAATCATAATAAGTCCACAGACACCCCAAAACACACCACCAGACGTGGACCTCCCCACCAGAAAGAAAAGATTCAGCATCATCCACCAGAACACAGGCACTAGTCCCCTACACCAGGAAGCCTACAAAACCCACTGGACCAACCTTAGCCACTAGAGACAGACACGAAAAACAATGGAAACTACAAACCTGCAGCCTGCAAAAAGGAGACCCCAAACACAGCAAGATAAGCAAAATCAGAAGACAGAAAAACACATAGCAGATGAAGGAGCAAGAAAAAAAACCCACCAGACCTCACAAATGAAGAGGAAATAGGCAGTCTACCTGAAAAAGAATTCACAATAATGATAGTAAAGATGATCCAAAATCGTGGAAATAGAATAGACAAAATGCAAGAAACATTTACCAAGGACATAGAAGAACTAAAGATGAAACAAACAACGATGAACAACACAATAAATGGAATTAAAACTACTCTAGGGCTTCCCTGGTGGTGCAGTGGTTGAGAGTCTGCCTGCAGATGTAGGGGACACAGGTTCGTGCCCTGGTCCGGGAAGATCCCACATGCTGCAGAGCGGCTGGGCCCGTGAGCCATGGCAGCTGAGCTTGTGCGTCCGGAGCCTGTGCCCCACAACGGGAGAGGCCACAACAGTGAGAGGCCCGCATACCGCAAAAAAAAAAAAAAAAAACTAGATGGGATCAATAGCAGAATAACTGAGGCAGAAGAATGGTTAAGTGACTTGGAAGATAAAATAGCAGAAATAACTACTACAGGGCAGAATAAAGTAAAAAGAATAAAAAGAACTGACGACAGCCTCACAGACCTCTGGGACAACATTAAACGCACCAACATTCGAATTATAGGGGTTCCAGAAGAAGAAGAGAAAAAGAAACGGACTGAGAAAATATTTGAAGAGATTACAGTTGAAAACTTCCCTAACAAGGGAAAGGAAATAGTTAATCAAGTCCGAGAAGCACAGAGAGTCCCATAAAGGATAAATCCAAGGAGAAATACGCCAAGACATATATTAATCAAACTGTCAAAAATTAAATACAAAGAAAACATATTAAAAGCAGCAAGGGAAAAACAACAAATAACACACAAGGGAATCCCCAAAAGGTTAACAGCTGATCTTTCAGCAGAAACTCTGCAAGCCAGAAGGGACTAGCAGGACATGTTTAAAGTGATGAAGGAGAAAAACCTGCAACCAATATTACTCTACCCAGCAAGGATCCCATTCAGATTTGATGGAGAAATTAAAACGTTTACAGACAAGGAAAAGCTGAGAGAGTTCAGCACCACAAAACTAGCTTTACAACAAATGCCAAAGGAACTTCTCTAGGCAAGAAACACAAGAGAAGGAAAAGATCTACAATAATGAACCCAAAACAATTAGGAAAATGGGAATAGGAACATCGATAATTACCTTAAATGTAAAAGGATTAAATGCTCCCACCAAAATACACAGATTGGCTGAATGGATACAAAAACAAGACCCATATATTTGCTGTCTACAAGAGACCCACTTCAGACCTAGAGACACATACAGACTGAAAGTAAGGGGATGGAAAACGATATTTCATGCAAATGGAAACCAAAAGAAAGCTGGAGTAGCAATTCTCATATCAGACAAAACAGACTTAAAGACTATTAGAAGAAACAAAGAAGGACACTACATAATGATCAAGGGATCGATCCAAGAAGATATAACAATTGTAAATATTTATGAACCCAACATAGGAGCACCTCAATACATAAGGCAAATAATAACAGCCATAAAAGGGAAATTCGACAGTAACACATTCAGAGTAGGGGACTTTGACACCCCACTTTTGCCAATGGACAGATGATCCAAAATGAAAATAAATAAGGAAACACAAGCTTTAAATGATACATTAAACAAGATGGACTTAATTGATATTTATAGGACATTTCATCTAAAAACAGCAGAATACACATTTTCTCAAGTGCTCATGGAACATTCTCCAGGATACATCATATCTTGGGTCACAAATCAAGCCTTGGTCAATTTAAGAAAATTGAAATTGTATCAAGTATCTTTTCCAACCACAACGCTATGAGACTAGCTATCAATAACAGGAAAAGATCTGTAAAAAATACCAACACATGGAGGCTAAACAATACTCTACTTAATAACGAAGTGATCACTGAAGAAATCAAAGAGGAAATTAAAAAATACCTAGAAACAAATGACAATGGAGACAAGACGACCCAAAACCTATGGGATGCAGGAAAAGCAGTTCTAAGAGGGAAGTTTACAGCAATACAATGCTACCTTAAGAAACAGGAAACATCTCGAATAAACAACCTAACCTTACACCTATAGCAATTAGAGAAAGAATAACAAAAAAAACCCAAAGTTAGCAGACGGAAAGAAATCATAAAAATCAGATCAGAAATATATGAATAAGAAATGAAGGAAATGATAGCAAAGATCAATAAAACTAAAAGCTGGTTCTTTGAGAAGGTAAACAAAACTGATAAACTATTAGCCAGACTCATCAAGCAAAAAAAGGAGAAGACTCAAATCAATAGAATTAGAAATGAAAAAGGAAAAGTAACAACTGACAATGCAGAAATACAAAAGATCATGAGAGATAACTACAAGCAACTCTATGACAATAAAATGGACAACCTGGAAGAAATGGACAAATTCTTAGAAATGCACAACGTGCCAAGACTGAATCAGGAAGAAATAGTAAATATGAACAGACCAAACACAAGCACTGAAATTGGAACTATGATTAAAAATCTTCCAACAAACAAAAGCCCAGGACCAGATGGCTTCAGAGGCGAATTCTATCAAACATTTAGAGAAGAGCTAACACCTATCATTCTCAAACTCTTCCAAAATATAGCAGAGGGAGGAACACTCCCAAACTCATTCTACAAGGCCACTATAACCGTGATACCAAAACCAGACAAGGATGTCACAAAGAAAGAAAACTACAGGCCAATATCACTGATGAACATACATACAAAAATCCTCAACAAAATACTAGCAAACAGAATCCAACAGCACATTAAACCGATCATACAACATGATCAAGTGGGGTTTATTCCAGGAATGCAAGGATTCTTCAATATACACATATCAATCAACGTGATACACCATATTAACAAATTGAAGGAGAAAAACCATATGATCATTTCAATAGATGCAGAGAAAGCTTTCAACAAAATTTAACACCCATTTATGATAAAAACCCTGTAGAAAGTAGGCACAGAAGAAACTTTCCTCAACATAATAAACGCCATATATGACAAACCCACAGCCAACACTGTCCTCAATGGTGAAAAACTGAAAGCATTTCCACCAAGATCAGGAACAAGACAAGGTTGCCCACTCTCACCACTCTTATTCAACACAGTTTTGCAATTTTAGCCACAGCAATCAGAGAAAAAAAGGAAATAAAAGGAATCCAAATCGGAAAAGAAGAAGTACAGTGGTAACTGTTTGCAGATGACATGATACTATACATAGAGAATCCTAAAGATTCTACCAGAAAACTACTAGAGCTAATCAATGAATTTGGTAAAGTAGCAGGATACAAAATTAATGCACAGAATACTCTGGCATTCCTACACACTAATGATGAAAATCTGAAAGTGAAATCAAGAAAACACTCCCATTTACCATTGCAACAAAAAGAATAAAATATCTAGGAATAAACCTACCTAAGGAGACAAAAGACCTGCATGCAGAAAATTATAAGACACTGATGAAAGAAATTAAGGATGATACAAATAGGTGGAAAGATATACCATGTTCTTGGACTGGAAGAATCGGCATTGTGAAAATGACTCTACCACCCAAAGCAATCTACAGATTCAATGCAATCCCTATCAAACTACCACTGGCATTTTTCACAAAACTAGAACAAAAAATTTCACAATTTGTATGGAAACACAAAAGACCCCGAATAGCCAAAGCAATCTTGAGAACGAAAAATGCAGCTGGAGGAATCAGGCTCCCTGACTTCAGATTATACTACAAAGCTACAGTAATCAAGACAGTATGGTACTGGCACAAAAACAGAAAGGATAGATCAATGGAACAGGACAGAAAGCCCAGAGATAAACCCACGCACATATGGTCACCTTATCTTTGATAAAGGAGGCAGGAATGTACAGTGGAGAAAGGAGCGCCTCTTCAATAAGTGGTGCTGGGAAAACTGGACAGCTACACGTAAAAGTATGAGATTAGATCACTCCCTAACACCATACACAAAAATAAGCTCAAAATGGATTAAAGTCCTAAAAGTAAGGCCAGACACTATAAAACTCTTAGAGGAAAACATAGGCAGAACACTCTATGACATAAATCACAGCAAGATCCTTTTTGACCCATCTCCTAGAGAAATGGAAACAAAAACAAAAATAAACAAATGGGACCTATTGAAACTTTAAAGCTTTTGCACAGCAAAGGAAACCATAAACAAGACCAAAAGACAGCCCTCAGAATGGGAGAAAATATTTGCGAATGAAGCAACTGACAAAGGATTAATCTCCAACATTTATAAGCAGCTCATGCAGCTCAATAACAAAAAAACAAACAACCCAATCCAAAAATGGGCAGAAGACCTAAATAGACATTTCTCCAAAGAAGACATACAGACTGCCAACAAACACATGAAAGAATGCTCAACATCACTAATCATTAGAGAAATGCAAATCAAAACTACAATGAGATATCATCTCACACCAGTCAGAATGGCCATCATCAAAAAATCTAGAAACAATAAATGCTGGAGAGGGTGTGGAGAAAAGGAAACCCTCTTGCACTGTTGGTCGGAGTGTAAATTGATACAGCCACTGTGGAGAACAGTATGGAGGTTCCTTAAAAAACTAAAACTAGAACTACCATATGACCCAGCAATCCCACTACTCGGCATATACCCTGAGAAAACCATAATTCAACAAGAGTCATGTACCACAATGTTCACTGCAGCTCTATTTACAATAGCCAGGAGATGGAAACAACCTAACTGTCCCTCATTGGATGAATGGATAAAGAAGATGTGGCACATATATATAATGGAATATTACTCAGCCATAAAAAGAAATGAAATTGAGATATTTGTAATGAGGTGGATACACCGAGAGTCTGTCATACAGAGTGAAGTAAGTCAGAAAGAGAAAGACAAATACCTTATGCTAACACATATATATGGAATTTAAGGAAAAAAAATGTCATGAAGAACCTAGGCGTAAGACAGGAATAAAGACAGAGACCTACTAGAGAATGGACTTGAGGATATGCAGAGGGGGAAGGGTGAACTGTGACAAAGCAAGCGAGAGACATGGACATATATACACTACCAAATGTAAGGTAGATAGCTAGTGGGAAGCAGCCACATAGCACAGGGAGATCAGCTCAGTGCTTTGTGACTGCCTGGAGGGGTGGGATAGGGAGGGTGGGAGGGAGGGAGACGCAAGAGGGAAGAGATATGGGAACATATGTATATGTATAACTGATTCATTTTGTTATAAAGCATAAACTAACACACCATTGTAAAGCAATTATACTCCAATAAAGATGTAAAAAATTAAATAAATAAATAAAGCTTCTGTTTCCTTATTAACTTTCAGTTAAGATGATCTGTCCGTTGGTGTAAGTGAGGTGCTAAAGTCCCCCACTATTATTGTGTTACTGTCTATTTCCTCTTTTATAGCTGTTAGCAGTTGCCTTTATGTATTGAGGTGCTCCTATGTTGGGTGCATATATATTTATAATTCTTATACCTTCTTCTTGGATTGATCCCTTGATCATTATGTAGCGTTCTTCCTTTTCTCTTGCAACATTCTTTATTTTAAAGTCTATCTTATCTGATATGAGGATTGCTACTCTGGCTTTCTTTTGATTTCTTCTTGCATGGAATACCTTTCTCCATCCCCTCACTTTCAGTCTGTATGTGTCCCTAGGTCTGAAGTGGGGTCTTGTACACAGCATATATATGGGTCTTGTTTTTGTATCCATTCAGCGAGCCTGTGTCTTTTGGTTGGAGCATTTAATCCATTCACGTCTAAGGTAATTATCGATATGTATGCTCCTATCACCATTTTCTTAATTGCTATGAGTTTGTTTTTGTAGGTCCTTTTCTTCTCTTGTGTTTCCCTCTTAGAGAAGTTCCTTCAGCATTTGTTGTAGAGCTGGGTTGGTGGTGCTGAATTCTCTTAGCTTTTGCTTGTCTGTCAAGCTTTTGATTTCTCCATCGAACCTGAATGAGATCCTTGCCAGGTAGAGTAATCCTGGTTGTAGGTTCTTCCCTTTCATCACTTCAAGTGTATCATGCCACTCCCTTCTGGCTTGTAGAGTTTCTGCTGAGAAATCAGCTGTTAACCTTATAGGAGTTCCCTTTTATGTTATTTGTCTTTTATCCCTTGCTGCTTTCAATAATTTTTCTTTGTCTTTAATTTTTGCCAATTTGATTACTATGTGTCTTGGTGTGTTTCTCCTTGGTTTTATCCTGCCTGGGACTCTCTGCGCTTCCTGGACCTGAGTGGCTATCTTCCTTCCCATGTTACGGAAGTTTTCAACTATAATCTCTTCAAATATTGTCTCGGGTCCTTTCTCTCTCTCTTCTCCTTCTGGGACCCCTATAATGCGAATGTTGTTGCGTTTAATGTTGTCCCAGAGATCTCTTAGGCTGCCTTCATTTCTTTTCATTGTTTTTTCTTTGTTCTGTTCTGCGGCAGTGAATTCTACCATTCTGTCTTCCAGGTCATTTACCCGTTCTTCTGCCTCAGTTATTCTACTATTGATTCCTTCTACTGCATTTTTCATTTCAGTTATCGTATTGTTCATCTCTGTTTGTTAATTCTTCTAGGTGTTTGTTCTTTAATTCTTCTTGGTCTTTGGTAAACATTTCTTGCATCTTCTCCATCTTTGCCTCCATTCTTTTTCCAAGGTACTAGATCATCTTCACTATCATTATTCTGAATTCTTTTTCTGGAAGGTTGCCTATCTCCACTTCATTTAGTTGTTTTTCTGGGGTTTTACCTTCTTCATTCATCTGGTACATAGACCTCTGCCTTTTCATCTTGTCTCTCTTTCTATGAATGTGGTTTTTGTTCCACAGGCTGCAGGACTGTAGTTCTTTTTGCTTCTGCTGTCTGCCCTCTGGTGGATGAGGCTATCTAAGAGGCTTGCACAAGTTTCCTGATGGGAGATACTGGTGGTAGATAGAGCTGGTTGTTGCTCGGTGGGCAGAGCTCAGTAAAACTTTAATCAGCTTGTCTGCTGATGGGTGGGGGTGGGATCCCTCCCTGTTGGTTGTTTGGCCTGAGGCGACCCAACACTGGAGCCTACCAGGCTCTTTCCTGGGGCTAATGGCGGACTCTGGGAGGGCTCATGCCAAGGAGTACTTCCCAGAACTTCTGCTGCCAGTGTCCTTGTCCTCACGGTGAGCCACAGCCACCCCCCACCTCTGCAGGAGACCCTCCAACACTAGTAGGTAGGTCTGGTTCAGTCTCCTATGGGGTCACTGCTCCTTCTCCTGGGTCCTGATGTGCACACTACTTTGTGTGTGCCCTCCAAAAGTGAAGTCTCTGTTTCCCCCAGTCCTGTCGAAGTCCTGCAGTCAAATTCCGGTAGCTTTCAAAGTGTAATTCTCTAGGAATTCCTCCTGCCATTGCTGGACACCCGGGTTGGGAAGCCTGACATAGGGCTCAGAACCTTCACTCCAGTGCGTGGACTTCTGTGGTATAAGTGTTCTCCAGTTTGTGAGTCACCCACCCAGCAGTTATGGGATTTGATTTTATTGTAATTGCGACCCTCTTACTGTCTCATTGTGGCTTCTCCTTTGTCTTTGGATGTGGAGGTATCTTTTTTTTTTTTTTTTTTGGCTGCATTGGGTCTTCATTGCCGTGCGCAGGCTTTCTCTAGCTGCAGCGAGCAGGGGCTACTCTTTGTTGCAGTGCACAGGCTTCACTGTGGTGGCTTCTTTTGTTGTGGAGCATGGGCTCTAGGCATGAGGGCTTCAATAGTTGTGGCACGCAGGCTCAGTAGTTGTGGCTCACAGGCTCTAGAGCGCAGGCTCAGTAGTTGTGGTGCACAGGCTTAGCTGCTCTGCAGCATGTGGGATCCTCCCGCACCAGGGTTCAAACCCGTGTCCCCTGCATTGGCAGGCAGACTCCCAACCACTGCACCACCAGGGAAGCCTTGGGCTATCTTTTTTGGTGAGTTCCAGTGTTCCTGTTGATGACTGTTCAGCAGTTAGTTGTGATTCCAGTTCTCTCGCAAGAGGGAGTCAAAACAACACTTTATATTGAAAGGAGTCACCAAATACCAACTAATGGGATAAAAATGGACAAGTATACATAGCCTCTTGACATTTCAGAAAGCCAAAACCAAAGAGAAAAAAAAAAAGAAAGAAAGTTACTGACAGAGAAATAAGATTCAGAGCAACAGGTGCAAAGGTCTTGTGTCCTTTTACATCCTAATTAGAAGTATGATTTTTCACGTACTTTAAAGACCAAAACCCAAACGCAATATAATGAATAGATCAATTCTTTTCAATCTATTCAATAGATTACATGCAATCCCAATAAAAAGCACAAATGGCATGACGGTGTGAGGGTTAGAGTGTTGCCAGAGCTGCTCCAAGTCTTTGCTCAAAACCTGCCAACACCCACCTTTAGCAGGGGTCAACATAAATCTTTAAGTTAAAGGTTCCAGAGATAAGAAAGGAAACTACAAACAAACAAACAAAAAACAGCTGGAACCAGCTGGGTCCAAGATGGCAATGAATTTGGCCTCCAACAGACACTGAGTCTCATTATATTTTGATTTAATATTAGCATTTTGAATGACACACCTACCAGCAGCCATGACCAGACATTAAGCACCAAGAAAGGATAAAAAGGGCATGACACCGCACTCCCTTGAAAAAGTACTGCCCCCTTCCCCAGTAGACTAGTGCATATGCCTCCCCATCATTAGCCTCACTCCTCCTCCCTTTGTTTTTACTCTTTAAAATTAGATCTCTCGCTGGGTAGGCAAGAAGTTGATCTGTGAACTTACTTCCCACTTCTCCATTCTTTGGCCACTGGATAAAACTTCGGTTGATCTCGGCTTCGGTTTCATTACTGGCTGCTCACACCCAAACAGAAAAAGAACCCACACACACACCAAGGCAGAGAGCCTTGGCTGGGCTATGGCCTGAGCAGGGTCCATATGACTTAATTTGGTAACAAGAGTATGTGTGTATCTGTGGAATTTAAAATTCTGATAATAAAATGTATTAATATAACAATATTATTATATTAATGTATTGGGAATTCCCCAGCAGTCCAGTGGATAGGACTCCACACTTGCACTGCTGGGGGCCAGGGTTCAATCCCTGGTCGGGGAACTAAGATCCCACAAGCCGTGCAACATAGCCAAAAATTATATATATATGTATAAATATATATATATAATTACTGTACATACATTATATGTACCATAAATATTAATATCCATACTATGTAATATTAATTCATAATTATATAATATTAACAAATAATTGTAGGGGATCAGATATACCACCCCAAAATATGTCTCTTTGGCATAAGGATTAATTTAGGCTGATTATTTTTAAGAAACTGCAGACACAGCAGAAGTTCTGAAAATTGAGTAGAAATCACCCTTTCTTAAGAAACATTCACATTTATAAAGGGAATCTCCACTTGTAAGGATGTCTCCCTCACTGTGCCAAGAAGAGGAAGATCTCTAGAACCTGTTATCAATGGAGAAGGCAATCACTTAAATCTGCATAACAAGCATACCCTGTTTACTGTGCTTTTCCTGGTAACCTCCCATAACTGACTCCTCACTCCCAACATCATCTTTCATCTTTAGCCAAAACTAGTATTTAAGGTGATGGCTTGGGCCATTTTGGAGAGTTACTCAGTTTTCCTGGGTCTCTCCCATGTGTACATGAGATATACATGTCATTAAATTTGTTTTTCTCCTGTTAATCTGTCTTATATCAACTTAATTATTAGACTAGCCAAAGAACCTAGAAGTGTAAAGGAAAAATATTTCCTCTGCAACAGCTGATGTAGTAGTCGGCAAGATAAACTTCCCCGGCTGGACTCTGCTCCCTCCAAGGCTACTGTAGCTGAGAAATCCTGGGACCTCTGACAAAGAGCCCTTTGCCCGCAGGGTCTGATGAAAGCAAGAGTAGTGACAGTCCTTTTATTTTTCTAAATTTAGATTAGCTGAAGAAAATATTTGTGGAACTAATTTCTCAGGTATAGCAACTTTGGTAAAAATTTGTTATGAGTACTCTTGTTTTCTATTGATCCCTTTCCTCCCATAGATGGTCATTGTTTTCTCTTGCCTGTGTTGTCTATGTTCTGAGAGCTTGGCTTTATGGTCAGTGAGAACAGTCTCTCTGGTCTCTGGCAACTGGTGGATGTACGTACTGGCATGCATCTGGCAGACAGTTGAGTAAGCTGTGGAACTACTAATCTAGTTGGTCAGAAGCAGAGGTAACAACCTGGGCATGTGACTGGTATCTCAGCATTCTCTTTGTGCCAGCTCTCAGGAGAGTTTGTCATACGGGGTCCCAGTCCATAAGGGGCCTTTTTCGTGTCAACTTTGTCTCATTAGTGCTGGAAAAGTCCCATTCCAGTAGGGCCTGCCCAGTGTCACATTAGTGGGTCTATACCTGGAGGTGTCTCCCATTCTCATGAGAAAGTGGAGACATCATTTGCCCTATACCAGTCTTAATGCCTGTGACAACAGTCTTTGCTTTCTTAGACTAACTGGGAACGAACTTTCTGAATATTGTGAGGCCTACATCTTTTGCACTCTCCTTTAGGGATGCCCCTTGCATACTTGGTTAAGCCATGAAAAGGCTTATTGGTTTGAGTCACTATTGAGATTAATATAAAATCCTTCTCATTAATGGCCAGATGATGAATCCTTTGAACTGGCTATATTTAAAAGAAAAAACTTTTTCTTAGAGAACTCTCATCCTAAACAACTGTCTCATTAGTACCTATGAAAACATCAAATTAAGAAGAGGACACAAAGAAGTATAACAGTTAGCCTTAGGGACCCCCTTAATAAGAGTAAAAAAACAGAAATTGGATTTAGAACAAAAAATGATGTCTACATCCAACGTAAATTCGCTCTCAAAATACAGCCCCATCACCTCATCAAATTTCTTCAGATCCCAAAACTCCTCCAACCTCCCCAGAAAAATCCCTTAAACACCCAACTGCCTCTTTTGACTTCCCTCTCTTTATAAGATTTACAGACAGCACTTCAGCCTAATCTCAAGGCCCAGAGTATACAGGTTACTCATGTAAATACTGAAAGCCAGGAAATGAATTTAGTAGAAGCACTCAAGATGGGTAGCAGGGGATACATCGCTATCCCTTACAATTCTTCCTACTTTCCAGGGCTCCATAATCAGGCTCTATCAGCTTCAGGCCTTTTTATGTAATGTCCTTTGTGGATATATCCTGAACCCCCACTGTAAAGAGTTCATGTCCCTTGGACAGCATCAAATCTTCAAGAAACCATTGAAACCAAAGGGTATAATGTGAAGGAGTTATTTCATTTTGTAAATCAGAATCATCAGCTTCTTCAGGAACTTTTACTGAAACAGATTATGAAGAGTAACTATTTGGGGGGCTGTGTCTTCGGTTTTGAGTGTTGCAGAGTGGAAGAGCATGTTTGGGTTGATACAGACCCTAGAGTTCACTATCCAGATCATGGTAAATGCTGGGATTAAGGGTCCCCCTTACCCACTGGACACCCCATATAAACTTATTGCTGAAAACTGGATTAAAAAAAGAAGTTCAGGGGGCTTCCCTGGTGGCGCAGTGGTTGAGAGTCTGCCTGCCAATGCAGGGGAAACAGGTTTGTGCCCTGGTACGGGAAGATCCCACATGCCGCGGAGCGGCTGGGTCCGTGAGCCATGGCCGCTGAGCCTGCGCGTCCAGAGCCTGTGCTCCACAACGGGAGAGGCCACAACAGTGAGAGGCACGCGTACGGCAAAAAAAAAAAACTTCAGGAAGCCTTAACAAATTTTCTGTCTCACCTTCCCCCCATGGGTCTTAAAAATGCCAATAATTACATGATGTTAATTAACAAGAGAATGGGAAGGGGCCTAGGGAAGTGTCAAAGGGACTCTTACCAGCACTATCAAGGGCTGGGTGGACCAAAAGGGAACCCCCACGTCGGTCCCCCAACATTAAAGGGCTAATTTAACTCTGTTGGATAAATTAAAATAGATATGTCTTTAGAGTTATCAACACTGAATATAATTCAGACATCCAACTTTTATTCTACCTGAATTTATTAGTCAAATAAATTCATGTTATCTCTGTCACAAAATTTGTAACCAAGAAAAATAGCTCGGGATGATACCTGACTTTGTCTAATGTCTCATGCAGTTTTCACAGGTAATCAAAACATAACTGTTAGGAACAAGGGATTTAGATAGATTTAAGTGAGAAAAGAATTTTAGGTGAATTTTAGTAACTTGAGACTTTACAGTTTTGATAAGTTAAATGATGGAAAGTTACTGAATACCTAGATCATCCAAAAATAAGATAAAATAACTAAAACATTAATTACTAAATATAGGTTTATCCTCTGTGGCTTCCTCTTACAGAAAAACTAAAGACATTTGGGTATATTGTAAAAGAGAAGAAAAATATCTGACTCCATGTTGAATCTGTTTCTTTTACTTTGACCTTTGCTTTCCATTGCTTTGGTTCTGTCTACAGGTATAAGCATACACAATGGCCTACCTCAGGGAACCCTGTCCCTCTGCCTGAATGTTAAACTAAAGTGCCTTTCTTCAGCTCACAGGGAAACACCCTGACCCTGCCCACCTGTGAATGGCTGCAAAAAAGAAAAAAATAACACAGCCCCTTCCTGAGGCTGGCCAAAACCAGTAGATATTTTGCAAGACTTATGGCCTTTTTGGGACTTCCCCAGTGGCACAGTGGTTAAGAATCTGCCTGCCAGTTCAGCGGACACGGGTTCAATCCCTGGTCCAGCAAGATACCACATGCCGCAGAGCAACTAAGCCTGTGCACCACAACTACTCAGCCTGCGCCCTACAGCCCATACACCACAACTACTGAGCCCGCAAGCCACAAGTAATGAAGCCCACGCACCTAGAGCCCATGCTATGCAACGAGAAGCACACATGCCACAACAAAGAGTAGCCCCCACTCACCACAATTAGAGAAAGCCCGTGCGCAGCAACAAAGACCTACACAGCCATAAATAAATAAATAAAATTTAAAGAAAAAAAAGACTTATGGCCTTTTTACTATACTTCCTCACCTCCACCCCCTCTCTTTTCTATAAAAGAAACTAGTAAACAACCCCAATAAGATGGTACTCTAGGATGTAATCCACCATCTTCTCAGATGCCCAGCTTTCAAAATAAAGTTGCCACATCTTCCTTAGCCATTCATCTCTTGATGGACACTTAGGTTGCTTCCATGTCCTGGCTATTGTAAATAGAGCTGCAATGAACATTTTGGTACATGACTCTTTTTAAATTATGGTTTTCTCAGGGTATATGTCCAGTAGTGGGATTGCTGGGTCGTATGGTAGTTTATTTTTAGTTTTTTAAAAACCCTCCATACTGTTCTCCATAGTGGCTGTATCAATTTACATTTCCACCAACAGTACAAGAGGGTTCCCTTTTCTTCACACCCTCTCCAGCATTTATTGTTTGTAGATTTTTTGATGATGGCCATTCTAACTGGTGTGAGGTGATACTTCACTGTAGTTTTGATTTGCAATTCTCTAATGATTAGTGATGTTGAGCATTCTTTCATGTGTTTGTTGACAACCTGTATATCTTCTTTGGAGAAATGTCTATATAGGTCTTCTGTCCATTTTGGATTGGGTTGTTTGTTTTTTTCATATTGAGCTGCATGAGCTACTTGTAAATTGTGGAGGTTAATCCTTTGTCAGTTGCTTCACTTGCAAATATTTTCTCCCATTCTGAGGGTTGTCTTTCCATCTTGCTTATGTTTTGCTTTGCTATACAAAAGCTTTTAAGATTCATTAGGTCTCATTTGTTTATTTTTGCTTTTATTTCCATTTCACTAGGAGGTGGGTCAAAAAGGATCTTGCTGTGATGCATGTCTTAGAGTGTTCTGCCTATGTTTCCCTCAAAGAGTTTTATGGGGTCTGGCCTTACATTTAGGTCTTTAATCCATTTTGAGCTTAATTTTTTGTGTGGTGTTAGGGTGTGTTCTAATTTCATTCTTTTACATGTAGCTGTCCAGTTTTCCCAGCACCACTTATTGAAGAGATTGTCTTTTCTCCATTGTATATTCTTGCCTCCTTTATGAAAGATAAGGTGACCATAAGTGTGGGTTTATCTCTGGGCTTTCAATCCTGTTCCATTGATTTATATCTCTGTTTTTGTGCCAGTACCATACTCTCTTGATTACTGTAGCTTTGTAGTATAGTCTGAAGTCAGGGAGCCTGATTCCTCCAGCTCCATTTTCCGTTCTCAAGATTGCTTTGGCTATTCGGGGTCTTTTGTGTTTCCAGACAAATTTTGAAATTTTTTGTTCTAGTTCTGTGAAAAATGCCATTGGTAGTTTGATAGGGATTGCACTGAATCTGTAGATTGCTTTGGGTAGTAGAGTCATTTTCACAATGTTGATTCTTCCAATCCAAGAACATGGTATGTCTCTCCATCTGTTGGTATCATCATTAATTTCTTTCATCAATGTCTCATAGTTGTCTGCATATAGGTATTTTGCCTCCTTAGGTAGTTTTATTCCTAGATATTTTATTCTTTTTGTTGCAATGGTTAATGGGAGTGTTTCCTTAATTTCTCTTTCAGATTTTTCATCATTAGTGTGTAGGAATGCCAGAGATTTCCGTTCATTAATTTTGTATCCTGCTACTTTACCAAATTCATTGATTAGCTCTAGTAGTTTTCTGGTAGCACCTTGGATTCCCTATATATAGTATCATGGCATCTGCAAACAGTGACAGCTTTACTTCTTTTCTGATTTGGATTCCTTTTATTTCTTTTTCTTCTCTGATTGCTGTGGCTAAAACTTCCAAAACTATGTTGAATAATAGTGGTGAGAGTGGGCAACCTTGTCTTGCGCCTGATCTTAGTGGAAATGCTTTCATTTTTTCAGCATTCAGAAGGATGTTGGCTGTGGATTTGTCATATGTGGCCTTTATTATATTGAGGTAAGTTCCCTCTATGCCTACTTTCTGGAGGGTTATCATAAATGGGTGTTGAATTTTGTCGAAAGCTTTTTCTGCATCTACTGGGATGATCATATGGTTTTTATCCTTTAGTTTGTTAATATGGTGTATCACATTGATTGATTTGTGTATATTGAAGAATCCTTGCATTCCTGGGATAAAACCCACCTGGATCATGTTGTATGATCCTTTTAATGTGCTGTTGGAGTCTGTTTGCTAGTATTTTGTTGAGAATTTTTGTATATATTCATCAGTGATATTGGTCTGTAATTTTCTTTTTTTGTAGTATCTTTGTCTGCTTTTGGTATCGGAGTGTAGGTGGCCTCATAGAATGAGTCTGAGAGTGTTCCTTCCTCTGCAGCTTTTTGGAAGAGTTACAGAAAGATAGGTGTTAGCGCGTCTCTAAATGTTTGATAGAATTCACCTGTGAAGCCATCTGGTCCTGGGCTTTTGTTTGCTGGAAGATTTTTAATCACAGTCTCAGTGTCACTGCTTGTGATTGGTCTGTTTATATTTTCTGTTTCTTCCTGGTTCAGTCTCAGAAGGTGGTGCTTTTCTAAGAATTTATCCATTTCTTCCAGGTTGTCCACTTTATGGGCATATAATTGCTTGTAGCAATCTCTCATGATCCTTTGTATTTCTGCAGTGTCAGTTGTTACTTCTCCTTTTGCATTTCTAATTGTACTGGTTTGAGTCTTCTCCCTTTTTTTCTTGATAAGTCTAGCTAATGGTTTATGAATTTTCTCTTCTCAAAGAACCAACTTTTGGTTTTATTGATCTTTGCTACTGTTTCCCTCATTTCTTTTTCTTTTACTTCTGATCTGATCTTCATGATTTCTTCCTTTCTGCTAACTTTGGGGTTTTTTTGTACTGCTTTACCTTTTAAAATAATCTGCCTAAAAAAACAAGGATTCTGTATTTTGTCAAAATAATATCCTGTGTTCAAAAAACTGAAACTTTGCTATTAAAATACCTAAGGTTTTTTGGTTTTTTACAACTTTTCTGTATTTGCCTTTAACATCTTCTATTGTCAATTTGGTTAAATGAATAGCTAAGCATTGTTTCACAGTGACCTAAGATCCTATTTGACCAAGTGTTTTATAACCTTTTTGTTATTTTTGACAAATTTTCCAAAGTCAAAATCTAAATGAAGGAAGGGGAAGATGGTGGAAGTGTAAGACGCGGAGATCACCTTCCTCCCCACAAATACATCAGAAATACATCTACACATGGAAGAAGTCCTACAATTTACCCACTGAACGCTGGCAGAAGACCTCAGACCTCCAAAAAGCCAAGAAACTCGCAACATACCTGGGTAGGGCAAAAGAAAAAAGAATAAAGACAAACAAAAAATAGGGACGGGACCTACACCAGTGGGAGGGAGCCGTGAAGGAGGAAACGTTTCCACACGCTAGGAAGCTCCATCGTGGGCAGAGACTGCAGGTAGCGATGGGGAGAAGCTTCAGGAGCCACGGAGGAGAGCACAGCCACAGGGGTGCAGAGGGCAAAGCGGAGAGATTCCCGCATGGAGGATCGGTGCCAACCGGCACTCACCAGCCCGAGAGACTTGTCTGCTCACCTGCCGGGGAGGGCGGGGCTGGGAGCTGAGGCTTGAGCTTCAGTCGGATCACAGGGAGAGGACTGGCAGTGTAAACACAGCCTGAAGGGGTTACTGCACCATGGCTAGCCGGGAGGGAGTCCGGGAAAAAGTCTAGACCTGCCCAAGAGGCAAGAGACGTTTTTCTACCTCTTTGTTTCCTGGTGCGCTAGGAGAGGGGATTAAGAGTGCTGCTTAAAGGAGCTTCAGAGACAGGCACGAGCCGCAGCTAACAGCGCCGACCCCAGAGGCGGGCATGGGACGCTAAGGCCAGCGCTGCCGCCACCAAGAAGCCTGTGTGCGAGCACAGGTCACTATCCACACCTGACCTCCCGGGAGCCTGTGCAGCCTGCCACTGCCAGGGTCCCGGGATACAGGGACAACCACCCCGGGAGAACACACAGCGCGCCTCAGACTGGTGTCCCACTGACCTCTGCCGCCACAGGCTCGCCCCGCATCTGCACCCCTCCCACCCCCCGGCCTCAGTGAGCCAGAGTCCCCGAATCAGCTGATCCTTTAACCACATCCTGTCTCAGTGAAGAACAGATGCACTCTGGAGATCTACACACAGAGGCTGGGCCAAATCCACAGCTGAACCCCGGGAGCTGTGCGAACAAAGAAAGGGAAATCTCTCCCAGCAGCCTCAGAAGCAGTGGATTAAATCTCCACAATCAACTTGATGTACCCTGCATCTGTGGAATACCTGAATAGACAACAAATCATCCCAAATTGAGGAGGCTGATTTTGAGAGCAAGATATATTATTTTTTCCCCTTTCCTCTTTTTGTGAGTATGTATGTATATGCTTCTGTGTGAGATTTTGTCTTTATAGCTTTGCTTTCACCATTTATCCTAGGGTTCTGTCCGTCCTTTTTTTTTTTTTCCTTTAAAAAAAATTGTTTTTTCTTAATAATTACTTTTCATTTTTTATTTTAATAACTTTATTTTACTTTATCTTACTTTATTTTATTTTATCCTCATTCTTTCTTTCTACTTTTTCTCCCTTTTATTCTGAGCCACGTGGATGAAAGGCTCTTGGTGCTGCAGCCAGGAGTCAGTGCTGTGCCTCTGAGGTGGGAGAGCCAAGTTCAGGACACTGCTCCACAAGAGACCTCCAAGCTCCACGTAATATCAAACGGCGAAAATCTCCCAGAGATCTCTATCTCAACACCAACACCCAGCTTCACTTAACGACCAGCAAGCTACAGTGCTAGACACCCTATGCCAAACAACTACCAAGACAGGAACACAACCCCACCCATTAGAAGAAAGGCTGCCTAAAATCATAATAAGGCCACAGACAACCCAAAACACACCACCAAATGTGGACCTGCCCACCAGAGAGACAAGATCCAGCCTCATACACCAGTACAAAGGCACTACTCCCCTCCACCAGGAAGCCTACACAACCCACTGAACCAACTTTAGCCACTGGGGACAGACATCAAAAACAACGGGAACTACGAACCTGCAGCCTACAAAAAGGAGACCCCAAATACAATAAGATAAGCAAAATGAGAAGACAAAAAAACACACAGCAGATGAAGGAGCAAGATAAAATCCCACCAGACCTAACAAATGAAGAGGAAATAGGCAGTCTTCCTGAGAAAGAATTCAGAATAATGATAGTAAAGATGATCCAAAATCTTGGAAATAGAATAGAGAAAATGCAAGAAACATTTCACAAGGACCTAGAAGAACTAAAGAGGAAACAAGAAACGATGAACAACACAATAAATGAAATGAAAAATAATCTAGAAGGGATCAATAGCAGAGTAACTGAAGCAGAAGAACGGATAAGTGACCTGAAAGACAAAATAGTGGAAATAACTACTGCAGAGCAGAATAAAGAAAAACGAATGGAAAGAACTGAGGACAGTCTCAGAGACCTCTGGAACAACATTAAACGCACCAACATTCGAATTATAGGGGTCCCAGAAGAAGAAGAGAAAAAGAAAGGGACTGAGAAAATATTTGAAGAGATTATAGTTGAAAACTTCCCTAACATGGGAAAGGAAACAGATAATCAAGTCCAGGAAACACAGAGAGTCCCATACAGGATAAATCCAAGGAGAAACACACACAGACACATATATATCAAACTATCAAAAATTAAATACAAAGAAAACATATTAAAAGCAGCAAGGGAAAAACAACAAATAACACAAAAGGGAATCTCCATAAGGTTAACAGCTGATCTTTCAGGAGAAACTCTGCAAGCCAGAAGGGAGTGGCAGGATATATTTAAAGTGATGATGGAGAAAAACCTACAACCAAGATTAGTCTACCCAGCAAGGATCTCATTCAGATTTGATGAAGAAATTAAAACCTTTACAGACAAGGAAAAGCTGAGAGAGTTCAGCACCACCAAACCAGTGTTACAACAAATGCTAGAGGAACTTCTCTAGGCAGGAAACACAAGAGAAGGAAAAGACCTACAATAACGAACCCAAAACAATTAGGAAAATGGGAATAGGAACATACATATCGATAATTACCTTATATGTAAATAGATTAAATGCTCCCACCAAAAGACACAGACTGGCTCAATGGATACAAAAACAAGACCCATATATATGCTGTCTACAAGAGACCCACTTCAGACCTAGGGACACATACAGACTGAAAGTGAGGGCATGGAAAAAGATATTCCATGCAAATGGAAATCCAAAGACAGCTGGAGTAGCAATTCTCATATCAGACAAAATGAACTTTAAAATAAAGAGTATTACAAGAGACAAAGAAGGACACTACATAATGATCAAGGGATCGATCCAAGAAGAAGATATAACAATTGTAAATATTTATGAACCCAACATAGGAGCACCTCAATACATAAGGCAAATACTAACAGCCATAAAAGGGGAAATCGACAGTAACACACTCATAGTAGGGGACTTTAACACCGCACTTTCACCAATGGACAGATCACAAAATGAAAATAAATAAGGAAACACAAGCTTTAAATGGTATAGTAAACAAGATGGACTTAATTGATATTTATAGGACATTCCATCCAAAAACAGCAGAATACATATTTTTCTCAAGTGCTCATGGAACATTCTCCAGGATACATCATATCTTGGGTCACAAATCAAGCCTTGGTCAATTTAAGAAAATTGAAATAATCTCAAGTATCTTTTCCGACCACAACGCTATGAGACTAGCTATCAATTACAGGAAAAGATCTGTAAAAAATACCAACACATGGAAGCTAAACAATACACTACTTAATAAACAAGTGATCACTGAAGAAATCAAAGAGGAAATCAAAAAATACCTAGAAACAAATGACAATGGAGACACGACAACTGAAAACCTATGGGATGCAGCAAAGGCAGTTCTAAGACAGAAGTTTATAGCAATACAATCCTACCTTAAGAAACAGGAAACATCTCGAATAAACAACCTAACCTTGCACCTAAAGCAATCAGAGAAAGAACAAAAAAACCCACAAAGTTAACAGAAGGAAATAAATCACAAAGATTATATCAGAAATAAAAAGAAATGAAGGAAATGGTAGCAAAGATCAATAAAACTAAAAGCTGGTTCATTGAGAAGATACACAAAACTGATAAACCATTAGCCAGACTCATCAAGAAAAAAAGGGAGACAACTCAAATCAACAGAATGAAAAAGGAGAAGTAACAACTGACACTGCAGAAACACAAAAGATCATGAGAGATCACTACAAGCAACTCTATGCCAATAAAATGGATAACCTCGAAGAAATGAACAAATTCTTAGAAATGCACAACCTACCAAGACTGAATCAGGAAGAAATAGAAAATGTGAACAGACCAATCACAAGCACTGAAATTGAAACTGTGATTAAAAATCTTCCAACACAGCTTACCTGGTGGAACAGTGGTTGAGAGTCCGCCTGCCGATGCAGGGAACACGGGTTCGTGCCCCGGTCCGGGAAGATCCCACATGCCGTGGAGTGGCTGGGCCCGTGAGCCGTGGCGGCTGAGCCTGCGTATCCGGAGCCCGTGCTCTGCAACAGGAGAGGCCATAACAGTGAGAGGCCCACGTTCTGCAAAAAAAAAAAAAAAAAAAACATCTTCCAATAAACAAAAACCCCAGACCAGTTGGCTTCACAGGCGAATTCTACCAAACATTTAGAGAAGAGCTAACACCTATCCTTCTCAAACTCTTCCAAAATATAGCAGAGGGAGGAACACCCTCAAACTCATTCTACGAGGCCACCATCCCGATACCAAAACCAGAAAAAGATGTCACAAAGAAAGAAAACTACAGGCCAATATCACTGATGAACATAGATGCAAAAATCCTCAACAAAATACTAGCAAACAGAATCCAACAGCACATTCAAAGGATCATACACGATGATCATGTGGGGTTTATTCCAGGAATGCAAGGATTCTTCAATATACACAAATCAATCAACAGGATACACCATATTAACAAATTGAAGGAGAAACACCATATGATCATCTCAACAGACGCAGAGAAAGCTTTTGACAAAATTCAACACCCATTTATGATAAAAACCCTGCAGAAAGTAGGCATAGAAGGAACTTTTCTCAACATAATAAAGGCCAGATATGACAAACCCACAGCCAACATCATCCTCAATGGTGAAAAACTGAAAGCATTTCCACTAAGATCAGGAACAAGACAAGGTTGCCCACTCTCACCACTCTTATTCAACATAGTTTTGGATGTTTTAGCCAGAGAAATCGGAGAAGAAAAGAAAATAAAAGGAATCCAAATCGGAAAAAAGAAGTAAAGCTGTCACTGTTTGCAGTGACATGATACAATACATAGATTTCCTAAAGATGCTACCAGAAAACTACTAGAGCTAATCAATGAATTTGGTAAAGTAGCAGGATACAAAATTAATGCACAGAATACTCTGGCATTCCTATACACTAATGATGAAAAGTCTAAAAGTGAAATTAAGAAAACACTCCCATTTACCACTGCAACAAAAAGAATAAAATATCTAGGAATAAACCTACCTAAGGAAACAAAAGAACTGTATGCAGAAAATTATAAGACACTGGTGAAAGAAATTAAAGATGATACAAATAGATGGAGAGATATACCATGTTCTTGGATTGGAAGAATCAACATTGTGAAAATGACTCTACTACCCAACGCAATCTACAGATTCAATGCAATCCCTATCAAACTACCACTGGCATTTTTCACAGAACTAGAACAAAAAATTTCACAATTTGTATGGAAACACAAAACACCCCGAATAGCCAAAGCAATCTTGAGAAAGAAAAACGGAGCTGGAGGAATCAGGCTCCCTGACTTCAGACTATACTACAAAGATACAGTAATCAAGACAGTATGGTACTGGCACAAAAGAGAAATATAGATCAATGGAACAGTATAGAAAGCCCAGATATAAACCCACGCAGATATGGTCACCTTATCTTTCATAAAAGAGGCAGGGATGTACAGTGGAGAAAGGACAGCCTCTTCAATAAGTGGTGCTGGGAAAACTGGACAGGTACCTGCAAAAGTATAAGATTAGATCACTCCCTAACACCATACACAAAAATAAGCTCAAAATGGATTAAAGACCTAAATATAAGGCCAGAAACTATAAAACTCTTAGAGGAAAACATAGGTAGAACACTCTATGACATAAATCACAGCAAGATCCTTTTTGACCCACCTCCTAGAGAAATGGAAATAAAAACAAAAATCAACAAATTGGACCTAATGAAAGTTAAAAGCTTTTGCACAGCAAAGGAAACCATAACCAAGAACAAAAAGACAGCCCTCAGAATGGGAGAAAATATTTGCAAATGAAGCAACTGACAAAGGATTAATCTCCAAAATTTACAAGCAGCTCATGCAGCTCAATAACAAAAAAACAAACAACCCAATCCAAAAATGGGCAGAAGACCTAAATAGACATTTCTCCAAAGAAGATATACAGATTGGCAACAAACACATGAAAGGATGCTCAACGTCATTAATCATTAGAGAAATGCTAATCAAAACTACAATGAGATATCATCTTACACCGGTGAGAGTGGCCATCATCAAAAAATCTAGAAACAATAAATGCTGGAGAGGGTGTGGAGAAAAGGGAACACTCTTGCACTGTTGCTGGCAATGTGAATTGGTACAGCTACTATGGAGAACAGTATGGAGGTTCCTTAAAAAACTAAAAATAGAACTACCATATGACCCAGCAATCCCACTACTGGGCATATACCCTGAGAAAACCATAATTCAACAAGAGTCATGTACCAAAAGGTTCATTGCAGCTCTATTTACAATAGCCAGGACATTGAAGCCACCTAAGTGTCCATCATCGGATGCATGGATAAAGAAGATGTGGCACATATATACAATGCAATATTACTCAGCCATAAAAAGAAACGAAATTGAGTTATTTGTAATGAGGTGGATGGACCTAGAGTCTGTCATACAGAGTGAAGTAAGTCAGAACGAGAAAGACAAATACCATATGCTAAAACATATACATGGAATCTAAAAAAAAAATGTCATGAAGAACCTAGCGGTAAGACGGGAATAAAGACACAGACCTACTAGAGAATGGACTTGAGGATGTGGGGAGGCAGAAGGGTAAAATGTGACAAAGTGAGAGAGTGGCATGGACATATATACACTACCAAATGTAAAATAGATAGCTAGTGGGAAGCAGCCGCATAGCACAGGGAGATCAGCTCGGTGCTTTGTGACCACCTAGCGGGTTGGGATAGGGAGGGTGGGATAGGGAGGGTGGGAGGGAAGGAGACTCAAGAGGGAAGAGATATGGGAATATATGTATATGTATAACTGATTCACTTTGTTATAAAGCAGAAACTAACACACCATTGTAAAGCATTTATATTAAAACAAATGTTTTTAAAAATAAATAAATAAATATAAAAAAAGAAAAATTTTTTAAAAAATCTAAATGAAGTGTTTTTTTGTTTTGTTTTATTTTTTAACCTCAAACTAACTTTGAAATTCCCCAGTGGGTCCTGGAACATTTCCAAAGGTTTGTTCTCTCTCCTTATAAAAAAGGAAGATGTTACACTAATTAGGCTTATTTGATATGTTAAACTACATGGGAAGCATTGTTAAATAAGAAACAATACTAGGTATTCTTTATGTTGTGTATGTATAAGTAAATAAGTATTCCAGAAATTGTGTGATATACCTAGAAATCTGATATGTCCTAATGTAATATTATCAGTCATAACTCTGGTTATTATCTTAAAATGTTATATGTTACAGAAATAACCATTTCCCTGCAATTTCCATTATAATGAACTCTCATCAGATATTTAACCATCAGCATTTTAGTCTTTTGTCATTTACAGAGTTATTGTTTTACTCTGATGCTTTTACAAAAGCTTCCTGCAAAAGTGCTTCATCCTGAAAGAGACTGAATGAAAAGCCTTTTGACGAGTACAGCTTTCTGATAACTTTAACATCATACAATTGAACTCAGTAAGAATTTCCAGAACTACTGGAAAAATGATACAAGCAGAACAAATATTAATTACATGGGACTAAATGAGCTGAGAAGTTTGATTATACATTTTTATGACTTCTTGTTTGAAATATTGCTGATTTTTTTAAAATATTGCTGATTTTTTAAATGTTTTGTTTTTCCAGATTTAAGGAAACCTTTTTCTCTTAAGCTACCTCTGACTTACAGCACTTTGGTAAAATACATCTTTGTGAAAAAAGATGAAACATTTATCTTTTTCTTCGTACCTGATCCCTCCCAGAATTCACAGACTCTAAGTTAGTATTCTTATTTTCGTGGCAATATAGTTATTTGCCTACGTTCACTAAGAATCTGTTCACTTTGTAACAGGACAGAATTGGGAAACACTGGGTATACTACCAAGGCTTTAAGTGGAGTATCATACTTGGGAGAGGTCTGCCTAGACTTGGATATGACCAAACAGCTTTAAGTAACCAAGGTTGACTTTATAGAGCCAATAAAGCCCCTTGGAAAACCAGTCTGGTACCTTGCTAACAGGGTCCCCAGAACCCTTACCAGGTGAGTAAGAAAGGTCAATTCCTGCCAAGTACAGGAACCTTCATATATTTGAGGGACCTCGAGAAGAGACGAATTAAATCTATAGGTACTGCAGGCAAAGTCTGATGACAATCCCTTGTTTTGACTTCCTAGCTTTGAGGGTTTTAAAAGTCCAATCTGAGATTCCTTATGAAAAGTTCCAGCAAAGCAGATTTTTAAAAAGCCTGTATGGTCAATGATTGTTCTTGCTTCACTTATGCAAATAATCAGGCAAAGTTTGATGAGACTAGACTTATTTTGCAAACAAATTAGTATTAATCTGGCTATCTTAGGTGAGAATGAGCTTGATTTTAGAGAAAAAAATTATGCTTCAGTAACACTTTTGTGAATATTAGATCTAGTTCTGTTTGTCTTTGAGTGTTTGTTTTCGCCTATAAAGTGGACTGGATCATAAGGTCTAGTTTCCTCCAATGTCCGGTTACAACTCTCCAAATGAATGTTTCCAATTTTCTCCCATCCCTTTGGCTTGGAATCATGGAGAACTAAATCTGCCCTTTTTCCTGAAACCCTGCAAACTGAATGTGAACGACTTGATATAAACTTCAGAGAAAATGCCACAACAGCTCATGTTTAGACATTCTTCTTTGTGCCTTTTCCTGAATGGGCCACTCAAAAAGTTTACAAGCACACCCAATGACATCATGAGAGATATTCAAACTGCAAACCAGGAAAATATGTCAGATTGCCACTGCCTGCCCTCAATCTATCTGAAGATGTTTTGAGCTTGACATCCACCTAGAAATCTTCTCAACTAGCAACATTCAGGACTCATACAATGGGTTTACAATTTTCCCCAAAAATTAACCTTTGTTTTCCTTTTGTTTCCATCAAAATTCCTCTTGTTAAATACCTGACTTCTTGCACAATATAGTCCTAACTTTGGGGACCCAGGTGCATCACTCACCTCCTGAAATGCTATATCTACGTAACAACCATACCCTTGTTTACTGTGTTTTTCCAGGTAACCTCCCATAACTGACTCCCCACCCCCAACATCTTTTGTCTTTAGCAGAAGATGGTATTTAAAGCAATGCCTATGGCCATTTTGAAGAGTTACTCAGTTTTCCTAGCTCTCACCCATGTATACAGGAAGTATACATGTTACTAAACTTTTGTTTGTTTTTCCTCTTGTTAACCTTTCTTATATCAATTTATTAGACCAGCCAAAGACACTAGAAGAACAGAGGAAAATTTTTTCCTCACCAATATAATACTAACTTATTACAGATGGACAAAGGAACAATTAATAGGTCAATGGAACACACTAGAGACCCCAGAAATAGGCCTAGGCAAATACAGTCACTTGATACTCTACAAAGGAAGAATAACAGAGGATTAAAGAAAAGAGGATCTCTTCAACAAATGGTGCTGGAACAACCGAGTGTCCATATAGAAAAAAAAAAAGTGATGACACTGAATCTAATGTATACCAGACACAGAAATCAGTTCCAATAGAAGAAAATCAGTTCCATTATAATAAAACATAAAAGAATATTATTACACTGAAGTTAAGGAAAGATATCTTACAACACAAGCACTAACCATAGGAGAAAAGATTAATACACTGGATATTAAAATTAAGAAATTCTGTTCATTAAAAGACACAAGGAGGGAGTTTGGATCAAGATGGCAGAATAGAAGGACATGGAGCTCACCTCCTCCCACAAATACATCAAAAATACATCTACAGGGCTTCCCTGGTTGAGAGTCCGCCTGCCGATGCAGGGGACATGGGTTCGAGCCCCGGTCTGGGAAGATCCCACATGACGCGAAGCGGCTGGGCCCGTGAGCCATGGCTGCTGAGCCTGTGCGTCTGGAGCCTGTGCTCCGCAACGGGAGAGGCCACAACAGTGAGAGGCCCGCGTACCGCAAAAAAAAAAAAAAAAAAAAAACACAAAAATACATCTACATGTGGAACAATTCTCACAGAATACCTGCTGAGTGCTGGCAGAAGATCTCATAAAAGCAAAATTGTAAGAAAGATCACCATGTAACAAAGTAAGATGAAACAAACAAACAAACAATGAATCAGGATGGAACCTGCACCTCTGGAAGGGAGCTATGAAAGGGGAAATGTTCCCTCACCTGGGAAGCCCCTTCACCAGCAGGGAGATCAGCTGGTACAGAAAGGGAGCTTCAGAGGCTCAGAGGAGAGTGCAGCAGTCAGCTTGCAGCAGGCAGAACAGAGAGAGACCAGCACAAAGGGTCCTGGCCACCTCCCTGCACTCCCCACCCCATAACTCACATCTGCTGGTGCACGTGGGGGCTGGGTGCTGAAACATGGGCTTCAAAGGACAGACCCAGGGAGAGGACTGGGGTTGGCTGCACAGAGACAGCCTGAAGGGGTTGGAGTGTGATCCAAGCCGCAACCAGGGGTGTACAAAGTAAGGGGCCCAGGTCCTCCACTGAATCCCCATTGTTAAGGTGGGCACCCAAAGGGAGGGGTGGGGCCCACTACAGTGGCCTCATTCTCAGTGAGTGTTGCTCTGCCTCTATTAGCTTTGGGAGCTAATAAGTAATACTTAGGAAAAAACCTGACCAAGGAGGTGAAAGACTTATATGCTGAGAACTATAAAACATTGATAAAGGAAACTGAAGATAATTCAAAGAAATGGAAAGATAGTCCATGCTCCTGGATTGAAAGAATACTGTTAAAATGGACATACTACCCAAAGCAATCTACGTATTTAATGCAATCCCTATCAAATTACCCCTGACATTTTTCACAGAACAAGAACAAATTATCCTAAAATTTATATGGAACCACAAAGCCCCAGGATTGCCAAGTCAATTCTGAGGTAGAAGAAAAAGGCTGGATGATTCACCCTCCCAGATTTCAAACAATACCACAAAGCTACAGTAATCAAAACAGCTTGGTATTAACACAAAAACATATGGATCAATGGAACAGAATTGAGAGCCCAGAAATAAAGAACTGAGAGCCCATCCACCTACCATAAATTAATCTTTGACAAAGGAGGCAAGAATATACAACAGAGAAGAGACAGTCTCTTCAGCAAGTGGTGTTGGGGAAGCTGGACAACCACATGTAGATCAATGAAATTAGAACACTCCCTCACATCATACACAAAAATAAACTCAAAATGGATTAAAGACTTAACTCTAAGAAGTGACACCATAAAACTCCTAGAAGAGAACATAGGCAAAACACTCTTACATAAATTGTAGCAGTGTTTTCTTAGGTCAGTCTCCCAAGGCAACAGAAATAAAAGCAAAAATAAATAAATGGGACCTGATCAAACTTATAAGCTTTTGCACAGCAAAGGAAACCATAAACAAACCAAAAAAACAACCTACAGACTGGAAGAAAATATTTGAAAACGATGCAACCTATAAAGGCTTAATCTCCAAAATATACAAACAGCTCATACAACTCAGTAACAAAAAAATCAAACAACCCAATCAAAAATTGAGAAGATCAAAATAGACATATCTCCAAAGAAGACTTACAAATGGCCAATAAGCACATGAAAAGATGCTCAACATCACTAATTATTAGAGAAATGCAAATCAAACCTACAATGCGGTACCACATCACACTGGTCAGAATGCCTGTCATTAAAAAGTCTACAAATAACAAATACTGGAGAGGGTGTGGAGAAAAGGAAACCCTCCTACACTGTTGGTGGGAATGTAAATTGGTGCAGCCACTATGGAAAACAGTATGGAGGGTTCCTCAAAAAATGAAAAATAGAGTCTTCTTATGATCCAGTGATCCCACTCCCGGGCATATATCCAGAGAAAACTAATTCGAAAAGATACATGCACCCCAGTGTTCATAGCAGCACTATTTACAATAGCCAAGACATGGAAGCAATGTAAATGTCCAGGGACAGATGAATGGATAAAGAAGATGTGGTGTACATATATACAGTGGAATACTCAGCTATAAAAAAAGAATGAAACAATGACATTTGCAGCAACATGGATGGACTTAGAGATTATCATACTAAGTGAAGTCAGAGAGAGAAAGACAAATATCACTTATATGTGGAATCCAACATATGACACAAATGAACATATCTATGAAACAGAAACAGACTCACAGACATAGAGAACAAAGTTATGGCTACCAAAGGGGAAAGGGGATGGAGGAGGGATAAATTCGAAGTTCGGCATTAGCAGATACAAACTACTCTATATAAAATAGATAAACAAGGTCCTACTGTATAGCACAGGGAACTATAATCAATATTCTATAAAAAACCATAATGGAAAAGTAGACGCACACACACCTGAATCACTGCACTGTACACCAGAAACACAACACTGGAAATCAACTATACTTCAATTAAAAAACAGACAAGGAAAGTGAGCCAATGGAAGAATATATGTGCATCTTATATAAAGAAATAATATCCAGAAAATATAAAGAACTCCTACAAATCAATATGAAAGCTCATGAACAGGCATTTCACAGAAACATAAATTTTGAATAAACAGAGGAAAAGATTCTTAACTCCACTGGGAATCAGGGAATTGTAAATTAAAACCCAATGAGATACTATTTTAAACACTCGAAATAAGCACAACTTTACAAGTCTGATAGTTCCACATGTTGGCAATGATGCAGATGAATAGGAACTTTCACCTACTGCAAGGGAAATGTAAACTTGAAGAACCACTTCAGAAAACAATTTAGTATTATCTTTTAAAATTGGAAATTTGCTCACCCTTGACCAACAATTTCACTCTTAGGTATATACTCTAGAGAAACTTTGCAGAGGCATACAGAGAGATATGTTGAAGAATCTTCATGGTAACACTGTAATAGCAGAAAAATGGAAATAACCACAATGTCTAGTGAAAAGAATTGATAAATTATACTTACAATAGAATATTACATATCAATAAAATTGAGTTTGCTACAGATACACAAACAAAAGCATCTTAGAAGCTTTGAATGAAACTGCTAGAATATTTGCAAATAAAACAATGAACTTGTAGAAAATAACACATTTTTAAAATGACAGGATCTCCTCGTATCAGGAACAAGAGAAGGATGCCCACTTTTGCACTTTTACTCAGTACAGTATTGGAAATTCTAGACAGAGCAATTTGGCAAGAGGTAAATAAAAGGCATCCAAGTGAGAGAGGAAGAGGTCAAATTATCTCTGTTCACAGAAAACATGATCATATTGTAAAACACCCTAAATATTCCACACAAAAAACATTACAGCTAATAAACAAATTCACCAAAGTTTCTGAACACACAATCAACATGCAAAAATCAGTTGCATTTCTATATCCAAAAAGGAATTAAGGAATACTTCCATTTACAATACCATCAAAAAGAATAAAATACTTAGGAATAAATTTAACCAAGGAGGTGAAAGATTTATACAATGAAAATGACAAAACACTGCTGAAACAAATGAAAGAAGGTATAAACAAAAATACTGCCCATATTCATGGATTGGAAGCACTTAATATTGTTAAAATGACAGTTCTACCCAAAAGTGATCTAAAGATTCAGTGCAATCTCAGTGAGTATCCTAATGGTGTTTTCAGTAGAAATAGAGAAGGCTATCCTAAAATTCACATGGAATTTCATGGGACCCAGAAAAACCAAAACGATCTTGAAAAAGAAGAAAACATTGGAGGATTCACACTTCCTGACTTCAAAACTTACTACACAAAGCGACAGTAATCAAACCAGTGTGGTACTGGCCTAAGGGCAGATGTATAAACAAACAGACTAGAATAGAAAGCCGAGAAATAAACCCTCACATATATCATCAATTGATTTTGTTTTGTTTTTTTTTTTACAAAGGTACCAAGACCATTTGATGGGGAAGAGTCTTTCAACAAATAAGGGTGGGGAAACTTAATATCCACTTGCAAAAGTATGAAATTGGACCCTTACCTTACAGCATATACAAAAATTAACTCAAAATGGACCAAAGACCTAAATTTAAGAGCTAAAATAGTAAAACCCATGAAAAAAAGATAGGAGAAAACCTTCATGGTGTTCGATTTGTCAATTATTTCTAGGACATGACAGCCAACAAAAGAAAAAATAGGTAAGTTAGATTTGGTCAAAATTTAAATCTTTTATACATCAAAAAACACTATCAAGAGAGTGAAACAACTGACAGAACAGGAGAATATATTTGCAGATCTTATATCTGATAAGAGATTAATATCCAGAAAGCAAAGAACTCCTGTAATTCAACATAAAGAATAACAACAAGATAAACAATTCAAAAATGGGCAAAGGACTTGAAGAGACATTATTCAAAGAGATATACAAATGGTCAGTAATAAATAAGCACATGAAAAGATACTCAACATCCCTAATCATTAGGGAATTGCAGATGACATGATACTATACACAGAAAATCCTAAAGACGCTACCAGAAATCTACTAGAGCTCATTAATGAATTCAGTAAAGTTGCAGGATACAAAATTAATACACAGAAATCTCTTGCATTTCTATACACTAACAACTAAATATCAGAAAGAGAAATTAAGGAAATAATCCCATTTACCATCGTATCAAAAAGAATAAAATACCCTAGGAATAAAGCTACCTAAGGAAGCAAAAGACCTGTGCTCTGAAAACTATTAAGATGCTGATGAAAGAAACTGAAGATCACACAAACATATACCATGTTCTTGAATTGGAAGAAACATTATTGCTTAAAATGACTATATTACCCAAGGCAATCTACAGATTCAATGCAATCCCTATCAAATTACCAATGGCATTTTTCACAGAACTAGAACAAAAAATTTCAAAATTTGTATGGAAACACAAAAGACCCTGAATAGCCAAAACAATCTTGAGAAAGAAAAATGGAGCTGGAGGAATCAGGCCCCCTGGCTTCAGATTATACTACAAAGCTACAGTAATCAAAACACTATGGTACTGGCACAAAAACAAACACATAGATCAATGGAACAGGATTGAAAGCCCAGAAATAAACCCATGCACCTATGGTCAATTAATCTATGACAAAGGAGGCAAGAATATACAATGGAAAAAGACAGTCTATTCAATAAATAGTGCTGGGAAAACTGGACAGCTACATGTAAAATAATGAAGTTAGAACATTCTCTAACACCATACACAAAAATAAACTCAAAATGGATGAAAGACCTAAATGTAAGACCAGATACTGTAAAACTCTTAGAGGAAAACACAGGCAGATCACTCTTTGACATAATTGGCAGCAATATCTTTTTGGATCCACCTCCTAGAGTAATGAAAATTACAAGGAAAAAACAAAAATCCAAATGGCACCTAATGAAACTTAAAAGCTTTTGCACAGTAAAGGAAACCATAAACAAAATGAAAAGACAACCCACAGAATGGGAGAAAATATTTGCAAATGATGCCAGCATCAAGAAATTAATCTCCAAAATATACAAACAGTTCATGCAGTTCAATATCAAAAAAAAAAAACCCCAATCAAAAAATGGGCAGAAAATCTAAATAAACATTTCTCCAAAGAAGATATACAGATGGCCAAAAAGCACATGAAAAGATGCTCAACATTGCTAATTATTAGAGAAATTCAAATCAAAACTACCATGAGGTATCACTTCACACCAGTCAAAATGGCCATCATCAAAAAGTCTACAAACAATAAATGCTGGAGAGGTTGTGGAGAAAAGGGAAACGTCCTACACTGTTGATGGAAATGTAAATTGGCACAGCCATTATGGAGAACAGTATGGAGCTTCCTTAAAAAATTAAAAATAGAGCTACCATATGTTCCTGCAATCCCACTCCTGGGCATATATTCGGAGAAAACCATAATTCAAAAAGATACATGCACCCCAATGTTCATTGCAGCACTATTTACAATAGCGCAGACATGGAAGCAACCTAAATGTCCATCAACAGATGAATGGATAAAGCAGATGTGCTATAGAGATTATCATATTAAGTGAAGTAAGCCAGACAAATATCATATGATATCACTTATATGCGGAATCTAAAAAGAAAATGATGCAAATGAACTCATATACAAAATAGAAATAGTCCCACAAGCATAGAATACAAAATTATGATTGTCAAAGGGGAAATGGGGAGAGGGATAAGTTAGGAGGTTGGGATTAACATATACACTCTACTATATTATAAAATATATAACCAACAAGGACCTACTATATAGCACGGAGAACTATACTCAATGTTTTGTAATAACATATAAGGGAAAAGGATCTGAAAAGGAATATATATATATAGGAAAAGAATCTGAAAAGGAATATTTTATATATATATATATATATATATATATGAATCACTTTGCTGTATACCTGAAAGTAATACAACACTGTAAATCAACTAAACTTCAATAAAAAATAAAATTAAAAACAAGAAACAGAAAACCCACTTTGAAAACTGTTTTACAAAAAACAAAGGCATAGCTACAGAAGAAATGTTTGCATTAAACAATAATTTAATCCAAAAACTACAGTGAGGGCTTCCCTGGTGGCACAGTGGTTGAGAGTCCGCCTGCCACTGCAGGGGACACGGGTTCGTGCCCCGGTCCGGGAAGATCCCACATGCCACGGAACGGCTAGGCCCATGAGCCATGGCCACTGAGCCTGCACATCTGGAGCCTGTGCTCCGCAACGGGAGAGGCCACAACAGTGAGAGGCCCGCGTACCACAAACACACAAAAAAAACTACAGTGAGATACTACATCTAATTAGGATAGCTCTAATATAAAAAAAAAAGAAAATATCAACTGTTGACAAGGATATGGAGAAAACACTCGTGTGCTGCTGGTGGGAATGTAAAATATTGTAGCCACTGTGGATAACAGTTTGGTAGTTTCTCAAATGGTTAAACAGAAACACCACATGACCCAGCAATTCTGCTCTTAAGTATACACCCAAAAGAGTTAAAAAGAAGAACTCAAAGAGATAATCCTTATACACCTATGTTCACAGCAACAGTATTCACAATATCTAAAAGGTGAAAACCACCCACATGCCCATCAACAGATGAATGGATAAACAAAATGTGGTATATACATACAATGAAATATTATTCAGCAATAAAAAGGGAATGAATTCTGATACATGCTACAACATAGATGAACCCTGAAAAAACATTATGGTAAATTAAATAAAAGCCAGACACAAATGGACAAATATTCCATGAGATAGCTAGAATAGGAAAATTCATTGAGACAGAAAGTAGAATAGAAGTTACCAGGGAATGGATAGAGAAGGGAATGGAGACATTTTCGGAATGATGAAAAAAAGCTCTGGAGATGGATAGCAGTGATGGTTGTAGAACAATGTGAATGTACTTAATGCCACTGAATTGTACACCAGAAAATTATTAAAATGGTAAATTTTATGTTATGTATATTTTGCCACAATAAAAGAAACTAAAACCAGGGGGAAAAAAACAGAAAAGACAAGAAAAAGTAAGTAATATGTTGTGTGGGGAATTCATACATATTCAACAGACATTACTAACAAGAACAGTAAACACAAAATTCAGCATAATCATACCTGGAGTGAAATAAGGAGGGTGGGAAATGGCAGGAACACACAGATAGATGGCAGGAATATGGTAGTGTTCTAGTTGGGTAGTGGCTTTACAGATGTTCATTTTATCAAAATGCAATACTTACATGTGTTATATTTATTCTTAGAATGTATCAAATAGCATATAATAAAAAACTGAAAATAACCTCCCTCCCAAAAAATAAACAGACCAGCATAAGACTTTTCATCAGCATCACAAAATGCTAAAATACAACAGAAGTGAATTTGCGAAGTTTTCAGGGAAAATGGCTTTGTACGCAGCATTGTAAACCTTACCAAGTACTGATCACGGATGAGACAAAACAAAAATTGGGGGACACGCAAGAACTCAAAGTTTAATGCCCACTCATAATATATTAAAATACTTCAGATGGTTCATCAATAAAATAAAAATCTAATCCAAGAAGGAGGAAAGCATGGGATACAAGGAACAGTGGCAGATGAGCATAATCCAGAGGAAGTCAAGAAACATAAAAAGAAATGAGTAAACAATACACTTTGACACCTCTAATATTCCTGCTGGAGGCAACGGTTTAATAACATATTTTCTTTTCTTTGGAAAAATCCCTATGATTCCACAATGAATAATATTTCACTAATTCTATAATTATAAATGTGTTCTTATGGTGTTTAACATGGTTTTAGAATTAACATACAGAAAAAACCAGAAAAATTGTTTATAGGTAGGTACGTAAGAGATTGTAAAGTTTAAAAATTCTGAACAAAGTAAAAATAATAATGGACTTAAAACTTTGGAAATGGAGGAGATAAGTAGATATGCATCACAGCTAAGAAGTTCATATATTGTTTAACATTAAGTCAAAAGATGGAGGCAAATATTTTTAGAATTATGGTAATTACCAAAAAGGCATTAAAAAAAAGAAATGGTTTAAAGTAGCCACTATGGGACTAAGACCAGGAGTGATGAATAGATGGGAAATGGGAGAACATTTGGTTTTTATTTACTATCATAAAGGCAAAGAATAGATCTAAAAATAAAAACATGGGAAGGAAGAGTGTTTGATCATGTGTTAAATTTTTTATATTTCATTGTGGGGAGTCCACAGTTACTATTTAAAGAAAACAAATCAAGAAACAGGGGTGTATGTATGGTATTTACAGTTATAATCAGTGGTGTACTGGTCAATGTTTCCCAGCCAGCTACCGGGAGGGAAGGTCTAATTTGTAGCATTTACTGATTTCCGTCGCATAATATTCCCACTACAGCCAATTTCAAGCACCAATGTGACACCAATGAGCTTGTAAAATTCCTGAAAAGTTAGTGATGGGTTCTCATAATGATCCTGTTCCAGGGTACCACTGGAAATGGAAGAACTAAAAACAGATAGCTTCTTAATAGTTGTTGCCTCAAGCGAGTGGGGCTTGTAAGAAATTTTACCTAACGTTTTGTATACCCTTTTAATTGTTTACCCTGTTCATGTATTACTTCTATAAATTAAAAAAAAAATAGCTCGAGAAATCAAAAGGCATTTCATCTTGCATGTAGAAAGAGCATTATTATCACCTTAACAAGAAAAATCCAGATAAACAACAAAATCATACTTTTTTCTGCTGTCACGAGAGAGCTGACATGGCAGGGAAAACAACTAATCTGAAACCCAAGGAAAGACAGGCACCTCCCAAGGCAGAGATAGGTCACAAACACTGGTTTACCTGTGGTAGAGCACAGGAGGAAGAGACACTGAGTATCGTACAACTGAGGAAGAAGAATTTAGCTACAATTTTAATGTACTGTTAAAAACCAAGAATTGGCTAGTAGAACTCCTGGGCACCTCAGACACAAGAGAAATTTACACCTCTTCACAGACTCCTCTCCACAGACTTCTGTCAGATGCTTACTAGAAAGATTGAGCGGGAGGGAAAATGCAAAGAGCCTCTCTCAGTGGTACAGACCTGGTGAGGCTGCCACTGCAGGCAAGGCACAAACTCCTCCCAGACTCTTATCCCCAAAGAACAACAGTCTTAAGCCACTGGCAGAGCAGCAACAAACCCTGTCACTCCCAGGGCACAGGTGAAGACCCATTATGACAGAGGAGAGTGTGAAAGAAAACTATTCCACCACTAGGGGAGAAGCAGAAAATAGTCCAGGGCTCTGAATCCTATGCTAAATACCATTAGTGGTCTCCTACAACTGGGGGTGGCAGGAAATTCTCCTGCACAAGATCCATCAAAGATACAAGGCAGAGTTTGGCTAGAAATGGCAGGATAACAGAAAGTTCCACTCCATGAGACCCAGACACACAGGTCTAAAAATGAAACCAGACAACAGAGAACCTCCTCTGGCCCCAGCACCAGACTACCAAGCACTAAGTCACAAGCAACAGCAGTCTACTGTTGGCATGGCAGGCAAGAACATGGGAGGAACACCCCACCCCACCACTGCTCCAAGGTACAGGTGCACAGGGAAGCCTGAAAGCCAAGGGTGATGCAGGAACAAAAAAAAAAAAAAGAAAAAGAAAAAAAAACCCTCCATAAACCCAACCCTTATCTGATAGAATTTCAAAGAAAACTGGACAGATCCACAATTATAGTTGAATATTTCAATATTCCTCTTTCAATCACTGATAAAACAAGTAGACAATCTCTAAGGATATACAAGACCTAAACAACACTGTCAGCTAACTTGACTTCACTAAAATTTCTAGAACACTCCACTCAACAAATACACATGGAAAATTTCATCAAAATAGGCTACATTCTGGATCAAAAAATAATCCTCAATTTTTTAAATAAAATTGAACTCAGAGTATATTTTCTGATGGAAAAGGTACTAAGGTAGAACTAATAACAAAAAAATCAGGAAAATTCCCAAATATTTGGAAATCAAACTTCTGAATAACAATAAAAACACACATGCCTATATCAAAGCTTGTGGAATGCAGCTAAAGCAGTGTTTAGGATGAAATTTATATAGCACTGCATGGCTACAATTAGAGAAGAAAAGTCTTAAATCAATGATGTAAATTTCATCTTAAGACTAGAAAAAGAAATTAAATCCAATGCAATAAGAAAAAATAACGAAAATACAAATGTCAATGAAAACAGAAAAACGATTGAAAAGAATCAATGGAACCAAAGGCTAGTTCTCTCAAAAGATTACTAAACCTGACTTTTTAAAATACACAAATGAAAGGAAACAAAACCTTAAGTTTTTTTTAAAAGCATGGACTTCCCTGGTGGCGCAGTGGTTACAAATCCACCTGCCAATGCAGGGGACGTGGGTTGGAGCCCTGGTCCGGGAAGATCCTACATGCCGCGGAGCAATTAAGCCCGTGTGCCACAACTACTGAAGCCCACACCCCTAGCGCCTGTGCTCCACAACAAGAGAAGCCACCGCAATGAGAAGCTCGCGCACCGCAACAAAGAGTAGCCTCCACTCTCTGCAACTAGAGGAAGCCCGCACGCAGCAACGAAGACCCAACGCAGCCAAAAATAAATTAATTAATTTTGTTTTAAAAAATCAGTAGCCTCCTTCTTCCCCTTTCAAAAAAAACAAAATCAGCCTCCCACTCTTAGAGGTCTCTCCATCCTTGTGGTCACCACTTCTACCCAGGAAAAAAGCAATAAAAACAACCTAATCACATATTCAGGCTAGTCCTCACATCCATTAGTGGCTATTTGTTTAACAGTCAAATCTATGGAAATGTTTGACTTTTACACCATCAATCTCTCAGACTTCCCCTCAGCCCAGTGATTCTGAATTTGTGGTAAGAATGGTAAGAGTAGAATTTGTGGATAAGACAGATATGAAGTGATGACTATGATGTTTATTAAATACTAATTTATGACAAGCAAAGTATAGGGGTAAGAATATTATTAACATTCATGTTATGCAGGAACAACCCACAGGGCCCCAGGAAGAGGATTACTGCCAGGCAAAATTATTAAATCACTGAAATCTTTCATTGGTGTCACTACTCACAATGAATGCTTTCATCCATTTCTCACCTCCTCCCATTAAAATCTGCTCTTCTTAGGAAAGAATCAAGGACATAAAGAAATGAGAACAGCTTTAAATGCTACCTCATTCAAGAAAGGAGAAATGCGGAAGGGAAACAACATTTGCTGGGCCAGGCACTTTATATATATTATCCCATTTCATCCTCACAAAAGCCGTGTGAATTAGAAACTATTATCCCCATTGCACCAAGGGAAAAACTGAGGCCCAAAGACATGAAATGATTTGTCCAAAATCACAGTCACACAGATAAAAAATAGCATAGTTAGGATCTATACTCAAGCTTGTCAGGTTCCAAAGCCCATGTTCTTTCTGTTACAACACACTACCTCTCTCCAAGGTGGTGAAGGTTGTATTACAATAGAGACAAGAGCCTTAAACTAAAAGAACAAACCTAGAAATAAAATTACATAGAACTATACACACACATAGAGAGACATAAATAAGTGTATGTAGAAACTAGTGAAAATTGAATAAGGCTTGTAGTCTAGTTAACCGTATTACACCAATGTCAAATTCCTGGCTTTGAAATTATACTACACTTTATGTAAGATTAGCATTAGAGGAAGCTGAGCAAAGAGTACATGGGACTCTCTGTACTATTTTTATAACTTCCCGTGGCCTTTAATTATTTCAAAATAAAAACTTAAGAAACACCTCTCGGTAGAGATAAATAAAATAAAATTAAGAATGAACCTCTACTAGTGTTGAGGGGAAGGTAGGCCCCCCAGTCCCTTTAATTCACATCACAAAGGTGGTCATCAACTCTGCTTCCACATAAGGTCCACCTTGGCTGCCAGAAATCCACTGTGGTTGTACAAAGTAGACCATTAGATGGAAAACGGGGGCCTAACTTTTTCCCTTAGCATTGATGTGTAGTGGATGGGGAGCTCCAGTTCTGATCAAATTCGTTCCTAGTGAACATGACATGTATTACATAGGGACCTCCTCCCACAACCATCCTCATCCCTGTATCTTGCTGGATGTATATGTCACCATACATGAAGCCCATATGTAGGAAAGAGCAAAAGAGATGGGTCAGTTTCACTGGATTCTTGTTAGAGATGGTGTGATGTTACAGGAAGAGAATTGGCCGTGGAATCGGAAAGCCCAGTTCTACAACTTTGTGACATCATGATCTTGAGCAATTTAACACAGCTTAACCTCAATTTTCTCTCTATAAAATAGGGACACAAGTCTACATAATCACATGAGATAATGACTGTCAATCACAATTTAATTACACAGAGGATTGATTTGAACAGAAGGTTTACTGTCCCGGATACTTCACACTGTATGTGGAACTAGCACCGGCCCCTTATGAGGTTATTTCACCAGTGCACATTCACAAATCTTCATGCAGAAATGTATTCAGGTATTCTCTGCGGTCTGAATTTGCATGTGGATGTATTTTAGCTTCCAACCCAAACTCTGTATGATAAAATTAATCCTTGGAGCTGCTGAATTATAAGGCTGTAGGCTTCCATTGGAGGTCCCAGTGTTAGTCACAGCTCTGGATTTACAAACTCATAAAACATTAACTGCATTTCTCTGTGATTTATGTCTGATTTTGTTTTTCACACATGATTCATAAGTGAAGTATGCTATCCCCATATGACATCAGTGCACTGATAAACACAAGAACAAGTTTATAGATTTAACTGTCTTCACACCCTAGAAATATAAAAACTGAATGATATAAAGATGAATTGGAAATCTATAGACTTCATAAGACTATTGGTTGCACTGTCCTATGCTGGAAGAATGTGAGTGGGCCAAAGCCTGACATTAGCTAACTGGGCTCTCTTAGCAGAAGTTCGGGTAAGATGACTAGGCTTTCCTGGTGATCCCCGAGGAACTTTTATTTTCTATGTTTATTCTCTTACATTTCTTTCAGGGACAGTGGTACACATTGTTTTCGGAAAGATTGCTATCAGTATTTGCTGCAGTGAAAGTTAACCATCTCTCAGACCAGGACCATGGTAGCAGGTAGGTAATACCACATTTTACAAAGCCTTGGCTCTAGAGGTATTATGTAACTGATGGGCAAGGTTGACTCCCCAATAGAACAAAGAGGCAATTCTTCTTGTTTGTGCATTTGGTCATCAAATTCAAAAATGGCAAAAAGACAAAAATGAATCAAGCATTAGGGCCATTGCAGCTTGGTACAAAGCCAGGCTCAGGCTACACAATCCCCATGGTCATAAAAGCCACAAACATAAAGAATTTCCCAAGAGCCTAGGATGGGGAAAAGGGAGGAAGACAAGGGAGCAGACAGAAGAAGAGGAACCTAACAGAATGGGAGTAGAGATCTTTGGATGCCTCAGGCAAAGTGAAGTAATTGCCAATTGAAGGGCCAGACAGCAAAGCAGCATAGGAATTCAAAAGGACAAAGCAACCTCCCCCAAGCTCCTTGCCATATAGTTTACCATCTAAATCAGGAGAATTTGGGGGATGAAAAGAGGGTGCTCTTAATAATTATGCCAGAACTACAGGTGCATACTGGGTTTATCTGTGGCAGACTGGGACATATGGTCAAACTTTGTGTAAGCTCCTCTCTGATCAGGCTCCTACCTACCTGCCTCCTCAACCTACTCTGTGAAGCAGAAGCCAGTTCTCAGGTACCTCAGCTATCCTAACAGCGACAGCCAACTTCTTTCCCACAAAGACACTCCTGCCCAGGTTGCACGTGCCACACTCACAGTACCTAGTTGATCAGCTCAATTTCCCAGGCCCACCAAACTAACGAGACTAAAGTAAAAACACCAGACCTCACCACCACCTTCTCGTCCACAGAGTTTAGCTGAGCCTTGACTGGTCAGTCACACTCTGTCCCTATACCCTGAACACAACCTCTGGGAAATAAGTGGACTAACAAGAGACTCATTTACCTTAGGAACTTGTACATATCTATCAGTTTCTTTGATCAAATTTTATTTATATCAAGATCTCTGAATTACCATCTACACAGCGAAGAGGAAATGTAAAACTAGCGTACCATCCAGTGGGTAAACCCCATAGTCCAGGAATAGGTAATGGACACTACCTCTCTCCTAATGGTTAGAAGGACTGTGGAACCCAGTACTCCAGTGCCTGTCTTTTCCTTTCTTGCCACAGCTTTTGCTTAGCCCTCCCAAATATGATTCTCATCTCCTACATTTCCCTAAAACTCCAATATAGGCTGTTTTGGTCTGTTGCTTAGACTAAAGTGCTCCAGCTATCCTTTTACTTAGGCGAAAGTGCTCCAACTATCTTTTTGCTTTGGACTTGATTATCTTTATCAAGACTCTGCTATTTCTTTTACTGTGGCTTTCTAGCACTACTCCTATGGCAAGTTCATGTGCCTGAAGCTTTTTTGCTTTGGAGGTCTTTTCCAAGAGACTCTGTGGTCCTTTATAAGAACTGACTCCTGGCAAATGTGCCTCATAGTCCTTCCAGATGTGCCCAGAGATGCCCAATTAGTAGAGTAATACCAGCTTAGACTCCAACTGGGATCATTCACTACACTTACAATAACCCTATGTATGACAAAGATCAAGTGTTATCTCTATTTTACAGTTGAGTTAACTGAGACTGAGAGGGTAAGACTTACCCAAAGCCACACTGTTAAGAAAGCAGAGAGGCAGAACTGCAGTCTAAGGGTACCTTGTACTCACCAACAGGGCTGCAGTAGGGCCTTATCTCATGTTAAGCACTTCACAATAGACACTGTGGAGTTTGTCAAACTATATATCTTCCTTTAGCTTCAAACAACTCACATTGAATGTCAGAGATGCATTTCATGGTTGAAAATGAACCCAGAAGCAGAGCATTTCAAAGGCTCCATTAGAAACATGCCAGAGCTTGAAACCTCCAGAATAAGGAAAGGAAGCAATGCACATATTCATGCCCCCCAAACAGCCAAAGCTTCACAGCCCAGAGCTAGCAAAAACTGGTTAGACTCTAGGATAATGTGCAGCAGTTATCAGTCCTTTGTTAAGGCTATCAAAGCACCACCTTTTAAAAAAAACAAAAAACAAAAAAACATTAGAAATCCAAGTCTCCACCAGCTTGTACCAATGGAAACGATTCTGCCTGCAGAAATCGCCCCACCAGGGAACAAGCTAGCATAGCTCCAAGTTGCTCCTCCAAGCAAAGAGTGAGGTCGAAATGACTCCTCTAGCCCTACAACTCACTAGTGTCCCATGATTTGACCATTTTCTTCCCACAATCACTCCCTTATCCCCTAAGAAAGGAAAAAAATTAAACTTTAGACCCTCAAAGCAAGTGAAATGATGGGTCAGTCTATCCGAACAAACAAGAGGTGATTCATTGGCTGATCTGTCCTCCCAAAGTGGCAGAGGGGAAGAATTTATTGCTTGTCTCAGGCATCCTTCAATCTGACCTGCAAAGCAGGCAGATCTAAAGTAACCTTAGCTTGGTGCTGATGGCTTTTTGGCCCAACTCCAAAGCCACTTCCATTATTTGCATTTTACACACACACACACGCACACACACACACTTACTTGTCTTTGCCATACCAAGGTCACTCAATATCAAGACCATTAAATCCTCTCTAAAATGAAGCCCCATTATCAAGAGGAATTAAATAATGACTAAATATACTAAGCACTGCCTCTGCTTTAGAAATACTTATTCACTGTTCTGGCACTCCTTAGCAAAAAGCTAGTTGTCAATATGGGAAAGCTATTTGCACCATTAGGTTAAAACCTTTCCTCTCCTCCTTCAATGCCACTGTCACTTACACACACCCCCACTACCACCATAAACTTAGGTCTAGACAAGTTTGGGAAATAGGTAGACTTTAAGGTCGAGTATTTGGTTTCTTGCAGCCATTAGCACTTTAGCCTTTAAAATGCTTCTCTCTCATTTTCCAGCATTCTCTCTAACCCAAAGTCAGCTCCCATTCCATAATTCCACAGGCTGCATCATTATACACGGCTTACAGTGCTTTAGGGAAAAGGTGGAATGTAAACAGTTCCATCCAAGCACACATAATCAAACAGAGCAGGCAGTGTGAGTGGTGATGTACAACCTTGGACATGACATCGGTATTTCAGGTGGAAACTTCTCCCACAAAATATGTAAAGGAAGGAGGAAGAAGACAAAGAATATACCAAATATCTCATAAAGCCAGGGCAGGTTAAATTCTCACTGCTGGTGTCACCCTGCTCGTGTCAGATTTTGACAAGATAAAAGTAACTCTCTTCGGGCTTCCCTGGAGGCGCAGTGGTTGAGAGTCCACCTGCCAATGCAGGGGACACGGGTTCGTGCCCCGGTCCGGGAAGATCCCACATGCCACGGAAAGGCTAGGCCCGTGAGCCATGGCCACTGAGCCTGCAGGTCCGGAGGCTGTGTTCCGCAACGGGAGAGACCACAACAGCGAGAGGCCCGCGTACCGCAAAAAAAAAAAAAAAAAGTAACTCCCTTCAAACAAATTTTTGAAGCCCAGGAAGGAGGCTTCTCTATCTACCTGATACCAATACAAGTAAGACTACACAATCCTCCTGCTATGACTTGATGCTCTTAATATTCTATGGCTATAGTCCAAACAGGTTGATCTCAACATATATTGCCTAAAATGGAGAATACCAGTATTTCATTCTATTGCTCAGGTTTTTAATGAGTTCAGGTAAAATGAGAGTAACAGGACAAAAAATTAAATCTCAGCCACCAACTCTCTGCTACCCTACTACCCATGCAATTTTAATCTTTCACTATTTTATTAAAGTCACAGTTAGCCAGATACTGCCCAATAAATAACATTCATTCCTACCTCTGTACCTTTATTCATTCTGGTTTATACATCTTCTTTTCAAAAGTCTATACTGCTCCTATATTTAGTTTGTCTCACCTTCTCCATGAAGTCTTCCTTTCCTGAACTTCTGGGGTAGTGGTTTCCAAACCTTAGCATACATCAGAATCCCCTGTAGGGCTTGTTAAAACAAAGATTACTAGGCCCCACTTGCAGAGTTTGAGTCAGAAAATCTGAGGCCTGAAAATTTGCATTTCTATCAAGTTCCCTGGACTAATGCTGATGCTGCTGGTGGTTTATCTTCAGTGTATCTAGCACTTGACTACATACTTTATATACTGTCATTTATTGTTCTTCAGTTGATTTATGAACATACCGGATAAGACTTTATGCTGGAAAGAACAGAAAACCCAATGCAAACTGGCTTAAACAAAAAGTGGATTTATTTTCTCACTTAACTGGATCGTCCAGATATTGGTTGACCCAGTAATTCAGTGATATCTTCAAGGACTCAATTTCCTTACATCTTTCTGCTCTGACATCCTCAGTGGCAGCTTTATCCTAAAACTGGTTCCTCTCTTGGCAATAATACAGTTGCCAACCACAATTAAGGCTACATATTTCTTACTAATATCCAGAGGGACACACAGAACATCTTAGCAGCATTCCAAACAAGAGAACTAAAATTCACCCTGATTAGGCAGCCTGAAGCAAGTGGCCTGTGAAGGACAGGGATGGATATCAGAAGAAAAATCTGAATATTGTTAGGAAGAGAACGTATCCCATAAAGGCACCCAGCAAACGTCTACTACACAACTCAGCCAGAGTATAAAACCAACTAGGGTATCATCTATATCTCTTATACCACACAGGGAACACTCAATAAATGGATGATTTATTGCTTTTTAAAAAATAATTCTATCAACTGATTTGGAAGTATCCTTGTAGACTGGATAATCACTTAATCAAATTTTGTTCTTGATCAACCAATTATTTGAACTTCATGCAAAAAATGTTGGTAAGAGTGTTCTGTAGTTTTCTTATATTGGGTTGGCCAAAAAGTTCGTTCAGAATTTTCTGTTACGAACTAACCTGAAGAAACTTTTTGCCCAATCTAATAGATCTAAGTTAGCAAGCACCAGTTCAGACTTTTCTGTTACGATGTAAAAAATTATTCTTACTTGTTTAAAGAGAATCAGATATTCTCATGGTATTTTTTATTTTTAAAATTTTACTGAAGTATAGTTGATTTACAATGTTGTGTTAGTTTCTGGTGTACAGCAAAGTGATTCAGCTACATATATGTAAATATATATTAAATATTTATATATATATATTCTTCTGCATATTCTTTTCCATTATGGTTTATTACAAGATACTGAATATAGTTCCCTGTGCTATACAGTAGGACTCTATTGTTTACCCATCCTATATAATAGTTTGCATCTGCTAATCCCAAACTCCCAATCCTTCCCTCCCCCATCTAATTCTCTTTAAAATGAATTTTTTATCCAAAACATTCATGAAAAACTAGTTCCACTACCTCAACCAAACGTCTGGGGTCTGACTATTAGGACAGCTCTTACTGCTATGTACTATTGTAATTGTTAGAAAACTCTATATATTGAACTAAAAATCAGTTTCCTTAGAACTTTTACTCATTGATCTTAATTCTACCATTAGAGGCTATGCCAAACAAGTCTTTTTTAGGGTACTGCCCATACCTTAGGGCATATATTTGAATGTAGATGTCTTATACACTGGAAATTAACAAGACCATTTTTCATATGCTACTTCGAAGAAAAACCAATTTGGGAAAACATGGTAAGCTATTATATTAGTTTACTGAGCTGCCATAACAAAATTCCACAAACTAGGTGGCTTACAACAACAGGAATGTATTCTCTCACAATTCTGAAGGCTAGACGTGCAAAATCAAGGTGTTAGCAGGGCCATGCTCTTTCTGAAAGCTCTAGGGAAGAATCTTTCCTTTCCTCTTCCTAGCTTCTGGTGGTTGCCAGCAATCCTTGGCATTCCCCAGCTGCATCACTCCACCCTCTGCCTTGGGCATTACATGGCCTTTCTCCCTGTGTTTCTCTTTTGTGTCTCTTTGATGTGATGGCAAAAGAGGCAAGAAAGATTTGAAAGGTAAGAGGGACTCAAACCCACCATTGTTGGCTTTGAAGATGGAAGAAGGGAGCCAAAAGCCAAGGAATGCAGGTGACCTCCACAAGCTGGGACCGTCTGTCAGCTAACAGCCAACAAGAAACTGCAAAAAACTGAATTCTGCTAACAATCTGAATGAGCAAGGAAATGGAATCTCCCCTAAAGCTTCCAAAAAGGAACCCTTCTGAAAACTTGACTTTAGTCCACCAAGAGCCTTGTCAGACTTCTGACCTACAGAAGCATAAGATAATAAATTTATGTTGTTTTGAGGCATTACGTTTGTGGTAATTTGTTACAGCAGCAATAGAAAACTAACACAGTAGGTAAATAATAATAACTATAATAGTTATATTATTATTATCATCATAATCACCACCACTACCACCACCATCGACAGATCAAAAAGACAATAATAAGTCTCAGAAAAATTAAGTATTATTCCTAAGGTCACACAGGTAGTAGGTAGCAGAGCAGAAATTTAAACAGAAGCATGCCTGATAGCAAAGGCCATGTTTTTTTTTATCACAATGGTATACTGCCCATCCCAAGAAACAGTGAGATCCCAAAGAAATAAGTCTTAGAAGAAATAAAAATTACATTAACCCTGTGCATCTCACAGAGTACTGACAGCAATGCCAGTAAATTTAGGCAGGCAGCTTTTCTGAGCTTTGAAAATATCTGACTTCAAAAGCAGCGCTGACTTTTAGAATAACTGTAGCATGAGCAAATGTTTATTTGTAACCCGTCTTCTCTCCCTTTCTTTTCCTTAACTCCTTCATCCCTCTCTCCAATATCCCACCAACCTAAAATATCTTCACAGAACAAATGGCCAAGAATAAGCAAAATGATCCTGAAAAGTAAGTTGGGGAGATTTGCTCCCTTTTCCAAAATCTTAAAACTTTATAAAGCCACAGCAATTAAGATGCGATAAGAAAATAGGCCAATGGAATGGAATAGAGAATCCAGAAACAGACTTATGCATATATGAAAACCAGATATATGACAGAGTTAGCCACTGAAGATAAGAAGAGTAAGAATGAGTTATTTAATAAATGGTTCTGGGATAACTATTTATATGGAGGGGAAAAAATGGATCCCTACATTACACCATACAAAATCAATTGCAGGTCAATTAAAGAAGACTCCATTTGAAAGACCAAACTTAAAAAAAAATGTAAGGGAAAATATCTTTTATGATCTCAGGTTAGGGAAAACATTTTAAGCATATCAGAGAAACACTAATCATAAAGAAAAAGATTGAGAATTCTAAAGCATCAAAATTGACAAGTTGCGTATCACAAGACACCATAAGGAAATTAAAAGGCAACTTACAAGCTTAGAGGAAACGATTGTTAAGTCATATAACTGGCAAAGAATTAGTTTCAAAAAGATATAAAAAACTCCTACAAACTATTAATGAAAAATACAAATTGTTCAACAGAAAAATGGTCCAATGATATGAACAGGTATTTGACAAAAGAGGAATTATAAATGGCCTATAAAACATGAAAAGCTGTGCAACCTCACTTGTAATCAGAGAAACACAAAACAGAAACATAATGATATGAAGTTTACAACCACCAAATTTGTAATAAATTAGAAGTCTGGGGGCTTCCCTAGTGGCGCAGTGGTTGAGGGTCCGCCTGCCGATGCAGGGGACACGGGTTCCTGCCCCGGTCCGGGAAGATCCCACATGCCGTGGAGCGGCTGGGCCCATGAGCCATGGCCGCTGAGCCCGCGCATCCGGAGCCTGTGCTCCGCAACGGGAGAGGCCACAACACTGAGAGGCCCGCGTACCGCAAAAAAAAAAAAAAAAAAAAAAAAAGTCTGTTAATAAGAAGTGTTGGTGAAGATGAGGAGCAACAAAAACTTTTACACTCTGCTGATAAATTGATATGAACTCTTTGGAAAAGTTGAATATGCTTATTCTCTATGATCTACTACTTCCTCTCCTGTATACATACCCTAGAAAAATTCTTGAACATGTACAAGACACATGTACAAGAATGTTTCATAGCAGCACTTATAAATCTGAGAGCAAACCAAGTATTCCTCTATAGGAAAAATTTATAATATATTCATACAACAGAATACTGAAAATGAATAAAATACATGCAATAACATGAAATATCTTAGAAATATAATGTTAAGGGAATAAAGTCACAGTATTATTCCATCCCCACAAAGTGAAAGACATGCGAAAGTAAACAATATTTTGTATAAATATATATACATATGTGATTTTTAAAACTGAAAATAGAAAGAGGATGATGAACACACAACTGAGTATAGTGCTTTCCTTTCATGAGAGTGCAGCAGCTTTCAAGTGGGCTGATAATGCTCTATTTCTTAAGCTAGGTGGTAGACATATGGGTGCTCATCTATTCTTTTGGATATACGACATGGTTCATTATAAACATTTTATACGTCAGTTGAGAAAACATGTATTTGAGGAGTGGTATTGAAACTGTGCTTCGCTGAACTGCCTAAAAGACAACTGTAAGAGGGGGTGAAAGGATGCCAGAGCTGTGGGAGTGTTAAGGAGGTAACACTCTGGGCTCCCCTACTGTGACTTCACTCAGAGCAGCTGCACCCTTCTGAATACAGAAAAAGGTTTGAAAACCACTTCAAGCAGGATTATTTTGCAAAAAGAAGGGTGTACACTAAGTCACAAGGTACCCTGGTACACATGTATTTGCTTGTATGGCATTAGCTATTTGGCAGAAGGCCAAAGAAATCAAAAGCCTAAGTAGCAGTATCCACTGTATTTCAATTTTTAAAAAAGCTTAAGCACCAGTAGCCATTGCCCACAGATGACAAATTCAAAATAAAGACAAAACAGTCGTGAAATGATATTATAGGTCAGGATGAGAAAACTGGTGCCTACTTACACGCAACTTTTCAAGAATTCATCAATAATGAAATGGACAAAGTAACTTTTCCCTAAGCCTCTGCCCTTGATTCCTTCTTTTTACCACCTGTAAGCTTCATCATCATTTCCAACATCAAAAGGGGATCTATTATTCTTTTTAACCCTATCTCTGCTGCTCACTCACTCTCTCTGATAAAATGTCCCATGTGGCTATACATTTTTTCTTTTACAAAGTGTATCAGCAAATGTGAAATTTTCCCCAGCATCAATCATGGAGTATTATTGCAAAAATATTCTGATCTAGCTGTATGCTTCGGCAATTCCAATATCTAAACGGAGACCATCAAAAAATGCTTTTATGGCTTTTAAATCTTTTTTTCTTTTCTCTGCAGCATTTTCAACCTGGTGCAACATCCCTGCTGACTTTTTTTGTTTGGCAAACGTCAGCTTTGTGCCTTGGCGTTTCAGCAGAAATGAATAATCTGCTTAATGAGGGCAATTTCCTGCTCTGACCTACCCTTTAATTATTTTTTAATCATGTATTTGGCATATTTGGTCATGATAGTTCATCGCTTCCTTTGCAAAGCTGCTTTGTAAATAAGAATGAGAACACTTATTCTGTACAGTATGAAATGAAGCTATCACAGGGAGGGTGAGCCTCACTTTACAGTAGACTAGGTTCCCAAAAGGTGGGTACAAATGACATTTCTGTATAACCAGCCTTATCTTTCCATAAACGAATATGATCATTTCTAATATGCTTCATATCCATCTTGGAGTAGTCATCACTACTGATTATTTGCCCCTTAATTTTTGATTTACTAAGGTCTCTCCTCCAAGTTGTTAATAGTCTATAAACATATATCAAATATACCAAGAGAATATAACATTTAAAGAACAAAAATGAGAAATTTGGGGATATGGGAAGGCATTTTATAATGTGACTAATCACCTCCCTAATTTGTTGGGGCTTTTAACTTTGAACTTTCATGCACAGATAAATACTCTTATATACAAATACCATTATAAAGGATCCTGTATAAAAAAGGTTTCCAAGTCCTACTGGATGACCTTGCATTGATACTCAGTAAAGGAGCCACTCTTTATCGTGCATCACAAACTAGTGTACCAACACTGAGGGGAAATCCAGCAGTGTGTGACACATATCCTGGCACAACTTCCTGGGATTTCACTATTACTCAAAGACTTAGGGGCAGGGAGAGATTCAAGTAATTTAACTAAGTAATCAAAAGCATTATTTTTTATTAAAACAAACATTCTGAAAAAGGAAGTTATATTCATATAATATTCCTATAACTTAAAGTACAACTATTCAGAGAAATATCTTGCTTTCAGAAGTACTTAGAACTCTGTCCCCCCTTACCCTCACAGTTTTAGTAAAGTTTTCTCTACCATTAGGGGTACTTTGTCAGAAAAGTTTGAGAAGCTAGATCTACAGCATCTCTGACAAGAAGCTTTCCAGTCTCTATTTGAACATTTCAAACGATGGGTGAGCTTTCACCTCCAAAAAGCAAAGCACTGCATTGTTAAAAAAAACAAAAACAAAAAAACCTTTAAGGATGGGCTGGCTGCCTTACCTGCTCGGGCTTCTGCTTTCATGTACTACTGCGCTTGCCCATGCCAGCACACACACACACACATGCTCTCCCCTCCCCCATTCCGGATTAGTCTCTTTTTCCAGTTTAAGTCTATTTTTTTTCTTGAAGCATAACAAGAGCAGCCTAAGCAACCTCGGCACCAAAACTCTTCAAATATTCACTCTCCTTCTGCCCGACTTTCTCACAGGAAAGGAGGTTGGTAAGACGAGGTCAAAGGTACAGTGACCTGGACGTACTTCCGCTTCCTGAACTCAAGAGAGTACGGCACACGCGCGCCCTGGGTCAGTAAGGTTGACTTCCGCTCCCCTCGTGCTCTGAGAGCTGAATCACGGAGCGCGCCCAAGGATTCGATCATAGTGCAGAGGACCGGTATGACTCCAGTGGGTAAAGCTTTTAGAAATGAACAAGGATGTGTTGAAGATGTTTTTTGGGACTTTCAGATAAACATCTTAGGTGAAAAGGATGATACCCCAGTGCATTTCTGTGACAAATGCTAATTGCCAATTAAAATCGATGGGCAGATGATTCCATGCAAGCATGCTTTTTGCTATGCCTGTGCTATTTTACATGGAAAAGAAGGCAGTAAGATGTTCCCAGGCTGTAGTAATCCTGTGGAACGAATTGAGAAGCATACGCAAGATTCTCTCTTTACATGTGGCACTGTTCAAGGATGCAAGAGACCGTGTTTGTCTCAAAGAGACTTAAAGGCTCATATCAACCATGGCCATACAAGAGCTGAAAATTCTGTTGCCCGTACTCAACTTGAAAATGTTCATTCTGCATGTTGTCCCACCACCGACTGAAATCTGATCTTATAACGCCGCCAGATGAGCATCATATGAACCATATTCCGCCAAAGCAATACCTTATGATACTACTACCTCCTTTGCAAAGTGTTCGCACAAGCCATATAATCTGCCACAAGAAGATATTAGTGCTCCTCCAAGCAGAGTTCACTGTCCATGAATTCACCTCTATATTTTTCAGTGAGTCAGGAAGCTGAGTCAGAAAACCTTTACATTTCAACAAGAAAACATAGCAATTTAGTAACTGTCCCTATTCAGAATGACTAAAATTCGGGTACTTGAGAACCACTGCCTCCTGCCTCTGCAATTGCTCACCATCATCCTGAATATCAGGGTCAACCAGTGGTTTTGAACTCTCATGGAACTATGCCTCCACAGCAATATTTTACCACGCTACCTCCTCTGCAATCAATAAGTCATCAAAGGCCACATCCTTCCCAGACCACAGGTACTTTTCACTTGATTCATAGCCACGCTTCAGGTGCATCAGTGACTTCTACTCCACCACCCTCTCCATAGACCTATTATTGCTCAGATGCCACCTTATATGAAATATCTTCCACCAGGACCTACCTCACCTCAACAGGGTAATCCACCTGTAAGTATACATACTTCTCACCATTATAATGCTCACTCTTTACCCCAGTTTACTGAAGATCAAGGAACTCTGGGCACTCCATTTATATAACTAGGGAAAATAAGTCATGTTATGTGGCCTGCACCCAGAGGACCACCCATTCCTCCAGGAAAGCAGCATCTTCCTTTCTCAAACCTCACTTCTTGGACTACACTTCCCAGATCAGACAAGATATAAACCATATAACCAGTAGTAATAGTAAATATTTTTAAACAGAAGATATGATGAGGGGAAAAAAAGTATTGTCAACCTTCTCATTAAGCTTTGACCATTTGGGGAAGGAAAAGCACCTCTTACAGAAGTGGCTATAAAACATTTAAAGTCTTGTCTCTTAAAATGGTTTTAAACCTTGATCTTGGGAGTGATTTTAAGTACTTTACTACAGTGCAGATAAGTGGCTCAGTTGAGATTAACTATGCTTTAACAACTTGGTTCCTCTAGTATGGTAACTTGATCCCAGAAGTGACCATTTGCAATATTATATCCTGGGTGGGGACTGTGTTCTGCTTTCAAAAGTGTTGTTTTTATTAAATCCAATGTTTAGTTTTTCTTGTGATACATTTTGTTAACCTGGGTAAAAAGAGTAAATTTCAATATGGTTGCAAAAGAACAATAAGGCCTTTGTACACAAATCTGTCTCCCTGTAACTTCCAACGTTCTTGTTTCTAGGCCCAAATTGCTTTTTCTTTACTGTAGCTTAGGCTCTGTGACCCAAACCACCTGCAGGCTGAGCTCTGCCCTGGATTCTAGACACCACACAAACCAGAAGTATTTAAGCAGTTCTAGCCCAAATCTGTCAAATCCAGCATCAAATCCCCCTTACTACTCCAACCCTGATCTTATGCCCCAGTTTTAATGTGCCATTGCCCCTTTCCTGTGTTAAAAGATGAACTGAGGCATATTAAAATTTTTAAGAGTTATGAATTCAAATCAGGCAGCTTCAATCTAGCAGATAGAAAGGAGCTCTGAGGAGCTGTATAAAACGAGCAACTTTTATAGGCAGAAGGGAACAGGAACAAGGAAGTTACCCTAGGCAAAAAAGCAGATTGGTTATTGCAAGGTTACTTTCCTTTAGGGGATGGCAGGGATTAGTTAGGCAGGTTGCCTAACTAGTGCTGATAAGGTGATTTCTGGCTGATTGGGTTAAGATTCCATTTCTGGGAGAGCCAAAGCTGTAATTAAGTCAAGTCTCAGTTTGGTGACCTGGGACTTAACATAAATGACTCCATTTTGTTGTCTTGTGTAAATGACTCCATTTTGTTGTCTTGTTTCTAACACCTGACAGCCAGTGCTCACCTCATACTCAAGTTCCAGTTACTAAGGCTGTTTCTTCTTCCTATGTGTGAGTCCCTATCCAAGTAATATATTAGATAGTATAGGCTGTCTATGACTTTTTCTTGCCAGTGTAAGGGTAAATAAAATCTTAAAAATTAAATTTTCCCTAGTGCCAAAAAGTTGAGAACTTTCCTCCTCCCATTTTCTTTTAACATTTCCTTCAGAAAACTTGAGATTATAAATGCTAGCTCTGCCTCTGAAATATATGTAAATCTTTTTCAAAGCTAAATAAGCCTCTTGCAGTTTTACATCCCAGGAATGTCATTCCTGGGGCCAAGGAGCCATTTCTTTGAAAAATGAACACCAAGAGTGGTACCCTATCTCCCTGTCTGTGGGAATTTTAGTTCCAAGATGTAACTTCTTGCTTGTAAAAAGGATGAGATTTTATTTTTCCTCTGGATACAATTAATGTGTATGCAATAGATTAACATATATATATATGTAAAACATATGTACATGTTAATGGGTTAACAAGTATATAAAAGGGTAAGAATTCTTTTTTGTCTCTGCAATCTACTGTGGAGGAAGAAATTTTTCTCTACCCTTCTGGCTGGTCTAAGAGTTAAATTGACATGAGACAGATTAACAGGAGAAAAATCACACAAAAGTTTAATTACATGGGAGAGACCCAGGAAAACTAAGTAACTGGCCAACATGGCTAAAGCCCTTACCTTAAATACCATCTTCAGCTAAAGACAGAGGATGGGGGTAGTGGTTTGGGACTTCAAGGGGAGGAAGGCAATTCACATGGAGATAGAAAAGCAAATGTTTGGTAAACAAATGTTTGCTGGGCCAGGCAGGCAGAGACAATGGGACACAGAGTAGACTCTCATCTTTAGGCCCTGCCTAGAGTTCCCCACAGCACACCTAGCCCATATTCTTTGCAGATAGCTCTGGTGATAACTCTATTCTGGAACAAACCCACTATCTACATTCTTTTAGGCAGTACGAGGGAAGGTCAAAGTTTCTTTTAAGGCCCAAAGAGTCTTAATCAGCTTAAATTAATCCTCATGCCAAAGAGACTCATTTTAGGGTGGCAAATTTTGCTCCCCTACAAATCTCTTTAGCAGATTGCCTATGCTGCACATCGCAGTCTGGTTTAATGTTTATCAATTAATAAAGCTATTTCATTCTTCTCCATGTTTTATAGAGAGGTCTTATTGGGTTGGCAGGAAGTTTTATGTTTGCTATTTCCCCAACAATTTGGCAATAAGGATAGGATCCATCCGGCAATTCCTTAATTGGGTGGATCGGCTGAGAGTCTTGTGGCCACACAAGAGTCATGTGAGAGACCCTGAATTATAAAAATTCTTTCTAGCTCTCTGCTCTTTTGGAATACTAGCCAGATGTGGATTACACTCTCCAAATTCAAGATTATATTATTGACTAAGTATAGGTGACACCAGTTCTAAAATCCCGTCAGGGTCACCATTGACTTTGCTGGTGGAAAAATATGGGAAGCCGGAAATGTTGCCTGCAGGTCTCCCACTCAAACTGCCAATACCTTTCTGTCACATTTGGAATGAGTATACATACGAGAATCCAGTCTTACAGTGGCCTGAGGACTGTTTCTTTTCATTCGGACAGATTAACATATTTACAGGGGTTCTCAGAAGTACCTCATTCTAAGCATATGAATTACTGGTATTTATCATGATTATCATTCTAAGGAGTGAAAAATTATTTGATAAGTAGGAAGAAAGATTGAGCAAAACTAAGAAATTCAAGAATTAAAGTCACCTTCTCTTACACAGAACTGCCCTCTCTTCTCTGCTATCCCAGCTTTCTCTCTGAGTGTCTTTATCTTTCCCTATTTCAAATCAACTCCTGGGAAGAAGGCAGGTGATCTTTTAGATGGGCGGTTCCTTCCATTAGACTTCCCTGCAGAGAGAGACAAGGGTACAACTTCTCCAGCTGTTAATGAATTATTTGCCCTGTTTGAAGGCATATGTTTGTATGCCTCATGTCCTAGCCTGACTCCACTTCACATGTCAGCCCTTGAATCCACCTCCAAGAGTCACTTAGCAAACACTCACCACGTCACAAAAAAGCAGACAGGATAGAAAGATGTCATGGGGGATAATTGAGAATTTGGGTAAAAGACTGTGTCCCTGTATGAAGGCAACAGGACAGAGTAGCTGCACAGGCCACATGGGGAAAGACAAAGGTGTTAGGCCTGATGAATATTCACATTGGAAAAAGAAACCAAAGTGCCATATAATCCTACATTTTTCTTGTCTCAATATAAGGAAAACTAGACCTTCCTATTCAGATCACCAGTGAAGCCAATACCATCGAGAAGCTATCCAGGCCTCCCAGGTAAGCCATGCGCCTCTCTCACCACTTGGTATCAGTCATTTAAAGACTTCTTTTCCTGTGCCTGAAAAGACTCACAAAAGTACTCTGCAACATGTTTCCAGTTTGTAGCTCCATAAATGGGGATGTCCACTGGCTGCTACAGGGAATTCTGCAACCAGCAGACTTCACTCAGGTTGTGGAGCAAACATGCTGGGGACTAGAGGTGGCCCACTACAATGGGTATAGTGGCCAAGGGAACCCACCACTGCTGCGGAAGAACTAAGGGCTTTTAAAACCCATCAAGAAGGGTTGGTAATGGTGAGCTGGGAGACCCTGCCACAGTATACCCAGAAACAGGTGCCTCCCCACTTGATTTCCACTAGCAATGTGTTGCTTTCTCACAATTCACTGGCATGGATACACGGGCAGATCAAAATCACTCTCTAGTCCTGTTCACCTTTGTCTTGGCTCTCTTGCAAACTATCCAAACTCAAGTTAGGGAAAAGGTGATAGGTTGGCAAGGACAGACTATTTCTCAAAACTTAGCAGCAGCTACACAGTTTTGTGGCAATCTAGAGAAAGACAAAAAAGCGAAAAAAATAAAACGCACAGTGTTGGTTTAACTGAGCAGCTATTTACTAAAGGGGATAACCCTACTCTGGTCAATCTATGCAGGGAGCAAAGGAAGAAGGGAAAACTGCATATTATTATGGCAAAAAGCCAGGATACTAGAAGAGAGATTGTAGGAAGAGACTCCAGAGAATGGAAAAATTCCAACAAGGGAATCAAGAAAACCCAGAAGGACAAAATCCTTAGCTGGGAGATAATTGGCAAATGGCTCAAAATTGACAGATTGTGGGAATCTCAGAGGTGAGAACTGGCAAACCATATTCTTCAATAACTTTCCCTCAGGCTAACCTATCCTTGCCTTTTCTGGTAGATACTGGTGCTACTTATTCTGCAATTAACTTGGAAATTTCTCATTTTGCATCTAGTGATAGATCAATACAGGTTGTTGTTAAAAAAACAAAAAAAGTTTGTTAGTATTTTGTGTCAGCCTTCTAATTGTTCCTTTTCTTCAGTAGTTCCCATACAAATTGTTCCTCTGACTGAGGAACAGGGTTTCTTACTTTCTCCTGATTCGCCTGTCAACCTACTGGGGAGAGACCTACCATGCAAATTAAAGGCTATCATATTCTACACTCCAGCTGGAGTGTTTGCTGAGCTCCCTTGGAAGACGGCACCTGATTTGGTTACTATGTGCCAGAGCTGAAACAAACTGATGCATTGCTTTGGGCCATTACTTGGGAATAATGTTACTGGTTTAATTTGAGATAGAGAACCAGGAAAAATAGCTTACAAAAAGGATAAGCCATAGCCAGGTGTAAAACAAGATATCCTTTGTGTAGAACTCAATATGTAGGAATAAAACTAGTTATAAAAAACTAGGAGGAAAAAAGGAGGGATAATTTTCAAATGTACTCACCCTGTAATACTCCCATACTTCTAGTAAAGAAGGAAAATAAATTTGATATAGCTGACTACTATACAGATTTGTATAATTTCTTAAATAAATTTTCTGTTCCTTTAATCTATATAGTTCCTAACCCCACAGCTCTTCTGATTTCAGTACCATTGTCTGTAAAGTTTTTCACTGTAGTTGATCCATATTCTACTTTTTTTTCTTTTCTTCTAGTGGATGAGTCTATATTTTTGTTTGCTTTTACTTATGAAGTCTAATGAAGTTAGAGGATTCCAAAAGGGTTTGGGGATTCTTACACTGTTTTCCCTAGTTGCTTATAAGAAAACAAAAATTTGTCCCACCAGGAGGATCTATAATTATTAAACTTATAGATGATTTTCTGATAGTTTCAGAAATTAAAGAGTAATGCAAAACTGATCCTTTGGCTTCACAGGAGCTCAAGGGCTCACTAGAAAATTTGCAATATTGCCAAACTGAAAAAAAAATATTTGAGGCATCTGTTATCAGCTAAAGGACACAAAGTGATAATGAGTCGGCCAATTATGTAGATGAAATGACCTACTACCAAAAAATAATAAAATAAATTTAAAAAAAATACTACTTAGAGAGTTTTGGAGACTAGTAAGGTAGTAGGGACAGGGAATTCCAGTTTTTGCAGAGCAGGCAAAACCTCTGACAATGCGATTGCATGATAATTCTTCAGATCCTCTAGTTTGGTCCCTAGAATCTCAAGAGGCATTTGAACAATTGAAATTGGCTACAGTCTCTTCCCCAGATTTGGCGATTCTACATTTTGTAAAACCTTTCCATTTTTTTTTGTCCTGAAAATACAGGTGCTGCTAGTAGAATTTCAACTCTAAAGTTGGGATTAGACTAGACCAATCTAGATGCCATGGCACTGGGAACCACACTTACTGAAAAGGCTCAAGCCCTGGCATTAGTTGATTGATTTATTTGAGTATCCCATATGTGGTGATATTTATCTTACAAGTGCATAAGACCCAGCATTTGTTGGTACATTGTCAGACTGGCTATGAGCAAGCATTATAATCCAATTCTAGTATTGTGCTTGGAAGATGCAATCTCTTAAACCTGCTACTGTTTTACCAGATCCTAATCATATAGATGATGATTGTACAATGGTAACAGAAGAAAACGCTAGGCCCCAATCTGATTTATTTAATAATCCTTTTTTTAAAAAAAAACATGGAAGAACTTTTTCTTATAAATTTATTTTATTTATTTATTTTTGGCTGCGTTGGGTCTTGGTTGCTGCACATGGGCTTTCTGTAGTTGCAGCGAGCGTGGGCTACTCCTCGTTACGGTGTGCAGGCTTCTCATTGCAGTGGCTTCTCTTGTTGCAAAGCACGGGCTCTAGGCGCACGGGCTTCAGTAGTTGTGGCTCACGGGCTCTAGAGCACAGGCTCAGTAGTGGTGGCGCACAGACTTAGTTGCTCCGCGGCATGTGGGATCTTCCCAGACCAGGGCTCGAACCCGTGTTGCCTGCATTGGCAGGCAGACTCTTAACCACTGTACCACCAGGGAAGCCTGATAATCCTTTTAAAGGCAGATTTTATAATGCTTACTTATGGGTCATTTACTAGAGACAAAAGTGGCCAATTTAAGGCTTTCTGTGCTGTGGTGACTTATCATGAAGCTTATGTTTTGCCTGCAATTAAGTTGGCACAAGAAGGTAAGTTAATAGCCATTACTAGAGCTGAAATTCTTGGTTCTAGAGTTAAAAGTAAATATATATGCTGTTGGTAAATATGTGTTTGGTGTCTGTCATGCAACAGGGCAAAATTAGAAAAATTGAGGATTCTTGATTTCTATGAGAACTGAAACATGTCATGGAGAATTAAAAGCTGATTTGTTAGAGGCTTTACAAATGCCTACTCAGATTATCGGTAGTCTATTACAGAGCCCACACAGGGCAAAATGACAATTTCTGAAGGCAATGATTTTGCTGAAAGAGCTGCAAAAGCCACTATTGAAACATGACAGACTCCAAATTTAGAAGCCCCACTTCTAATACTAGAAACCTCTGTCCATTTTCAAAAACAAGCTTCATAAAGAGAAATGAACAAATGATCAAAAAAAAAGGGGGGGGGCTAAAGGGCTTCCCTGGTGGCGCAGTGGTTGAGAGTCCGCCTGCCGATGCAGGGGACACGGGTTTGTGCCCCGGTCTGGGAAGATCCCACATGCCGCGGAGCGGCTGGGCCCGTGAGCCATGGCCGCTGAGCCTGCGCATCCGGAGCCTGTGCTCCACAACGGGAGAGGCCACAACATTGAGAGGCCCGCGTACCGCAAAAAAAAAAAGAAAAGGGTGGGGGGGCTAAAAAAAATTCAACTGGACTATAGGAATTACTAACAAAATAATTCCTATATCACAGTTTTTATTTGCTTGATTAGTTTATTGTTCTGTTATCAACAAAATCAAACTGAAAGGGATTTCTTTAAAGCCACTAGACTAATACTATGTCTATCAAAAAGATGAAATTATTCAAAACATATTAAAGAGTTTTGTTATTTGCCAGTAGAATAATTAGGGACCACTTCCAAGGTAGGTGCAGAAAGATTTCCCTGACCAACTTTACCAGGAACCCAATGGCAGTTAGATTTCATAGAATTCATGCCTATGGAAGGTAAGAGATTTTGTCTAGTTGTGGTATGTATGCTGTCTGAATGGCCTACTCTTTTCCCTTTTCAAAAGCAAATGCTCAGGCAGTGAGGTAAAGACCCTCTCCATGCACATAATCCCCACTTTTGGGACCCCAGAGCTTACTGAATCAGATGGAGAAAATCATTTTATGTCTACTGTTGTTCAGGAATTGTGCAAATGTTTGCAGATTCCTAAAAGCTATCATACTCCAAGTAGAATGAAATACTCAAACTCTAACAAACTCATTGGCTACAATTCAGCAATCTATGGGTAAAATGGCCTAGAGATTTACCAGTAGCTTTGTTAAAAATTAGAGCAACTCTTGCAAGCAATAATGTTCTCTCTTTGAACTTACGTCTGGCAGGTCTGTGAATTTGGGTCTGAAATCACTTCCTCTGCTTTGATTTAACTGAAATCTCTCATAATCATGTTCGATACCTAAATGGCTTTTCTCTTCCCTAGAAGCCCTGAGACAAAGTCAGAAAGGCCTAGAGGGACCTACTGGAAGAAGTCTGTCACTCTTATCAAACTGGGCAATTTAGTTTACATAAAAGTGTTCTGGAGGAATGTGTTTTGTCACCATGTGGAGGGACCACTCCAAGTACTGCTGATCACCCAAATGGCCATCAAAGTGAAAGAAAACCCAAATGGACTCATGCTTCTCACATGAAGCCAACTGTTCAAGAGGACTGGACTGTGGTTCCCACAAAGAACTTGAAACTTAAAGTTTCTAGAATAAATGGTGTTGGTACTGAAATTTTCTAGAATAAATGGTGTTGGTACTGAACTCAACTGAAAGGAGGTATTCTAATGAACTTATTACTATTCTCAGACTGCCTTGTTGTCTTATTCAAAGTATTAGTGAATACTAGTATAACAGTGAATTAGTTGTTATTTCAGTTACTGTAAGAATCACATTTTACTAGAAAGCAAACAGGTTATTTGTTATACCACTCTCTTTTCTGTACGCCCATAATGGTTCCTACAGTTACACATTTCTCATCAGCTCTAAATTGTATTCCCAGTATGGACATGGCCTGGACTTATGAATCCAACAATCTGATTTATTGACATAAAACACAGAACCATATTCATTACTAACTTTTTAGAATATTAAAGTGAAAGTAACTAATATGCATCCAGAGACTCAAGCCCCAAGTTTGACACAAATAATGTTTTGTTAACTAGCTTGATTGGAAGGGTGGTATACAAGAGCATCTGATTAATAGAAAAACAGAAATTTGGCATTTATGGATAAAGACTACAGAAGACAGGTATAATGTCATTGTTAATCACTTTGGGATTCAAGTTTTTTCCAGTCCTAGTGTGGATAAACATGCCTGTTATACTATTATAGTAGTTAATTAAGTACCCATGGATAACTACCGACTTAGATGGAGGTGAAAAATGGCCCATAGGTTGGGTTTGTCCGCAAGACTTAAAATGATTAGAGGCATGTACAATGAACACTGGAAGTTGAAGGGGAGAATTTGCCACCCCAAAATATGCTTCTTTGAGGTAAGGATTATCTTGAGCTGCTTACTTGTAAGAAATAGCTGATATAGGAAAAGCTATTAGTAGAGGGGAAGTTCCCCTTTCGTAAGAGATATTTACATCTATAAGGAAAATCTCCATTCCTAAAGATGTCTCCCTTTCTGTACCAGGAAAAGGAAGATGATTAAATCTCCAGAAACTTATCAATGGAGAAAGCAGCAACTTAAATTTGCATAACAACTATACCCTCGTTTTCTGTGTTTTGCCTGCTAACCTCCCATAACTGCCCCCCCCACCCCAACACCTTTTGTCTTAGCTGGAGATGGTATGTAAGGTGAAGACTTGGGCCATTTTGGAGAGTTACTCAGTTTTCCTGGGTCTCTCCCATGTATATGGGTGGTATACATGTTATTCAATTTGTTTATTTTTCTCCTATTAATCTTTTATTACAGGGGGGTTTAAGCCAAGAACCTAGAAGGGTAGAGGGAAAGTTATTTTTCCTCTCCTACGAAGTTTAATCTACACCCTTCAATGGTTGGCTCATACTAGGACTTTGATACTAGGTAATGGCCATAGGTGTCTTTGTGTTTTATATCTGGGAGAAATATTTGGGAAGATAGAATAATTACAGAAGGGTCTAGTTTATTCTGTAATTATAATGTTACTTCTATGACTGATGAGAGCTCAGGGGAAATTTATTTGGCCTTAAGAAAAACTCAGTTAAAAATTTAGATTATCAGGCTCCAGAGTTAAACTACTCATTAGACTTAGATTGGATGGAATATTATAAAAAACTACAAAATAATACTCAAGTAGTTGTTCGAAAGCACAAAGATATAACAGTTTGTAAACTTAATGTATGACAAAAGAGAATTTTTGTGCCGTTTTTCAAGAATCTGCTTTAACGATTCACCATTAGTATGATATACTTAAAATTTTGTCCCCAAGGCAAATATTATACTAATTGTTTCAATTTCCGTTGTAATTCTGGTAATTGCTTTTGTATTTTACTATGGCCTTACAATGTATACTTAGACTGTTTCTGGAGAAGGATACAAACGGTGTAAGGCCAACTGGTCCGAGGCAGGGGAACACAATCAGATTCACAGGTTTCATCAGACCGAAATTCTCCGGACCACCCAGTTCCAGAAACTGCCCTGGAGACATTCCCGACCACCCAGTTCCAGGAACTGACCTGGGGACTTTGCACCTGGCCCAGCCTTCCCGCCTTTCGAGGGGCGGGACTAACGGTCCCCTAGGATACCCGAAAAGACCACCAAATAAGGAATACCCTGCGCCCTCCCAGATTCACCACACCCCTTTCCCTTCTTCCCCTATAAAATCTTGCCCAACCCTCGCCCGGGTGCGACTTCTCTGGCCCCCTTTCTCTCGGACCAGGGAACCTCGCCCGGGAGCGCTCCCTAATAAAGCTCACTTGAAGCTTTCCTCTGTTTTGCGGTGCCGTTTGTTAAGATCCGACCTTACAAACGGCATTGTAGATAATTAGAAACCGTAGTTTTACTAGAAAATACCAACAGAACGAGGAAATTGTAAGGGTAAATAAAAATATAAAAAAATTTAATTTTTCCTTAGTGCAAAAAAGGAAAGAACTTTACCCTCTCCCTTTTCTTTTAGCATTTCCTTCAGAAAACTTGAGATTATAAATGCTCTCTCTCTGCCTCTTTGAGATGTATGTATTTTTAAATGGGAAATAAAGTTTCTTGCCAGTTTCACATCCCAGGAATATCATTCTTGGGGGCCAAGGGACCATCTCTTTGAAAAACATCAAGAAGGGTAGTGCCCTATTTCCATGTCTGTGGCAATTTAGCTCCAAGATGCAACTTTCTACTTGTCAAAAAGATGAGAAATTTTTCCTTTGGATAGACAGTTATCATGTATATAATGGATTGTATCTGCTTGGTTATATAAAAAGAGTAAGATTTCTTTTTTGTTTTTACAATCTCTTTAGGGGATTGCCTGTGATATGCATCACAGTCTGGTTTAATGCTTATTGAAGAATAGTATTGTTTTATTATTTTGTATGTTTTGTGGAGAGGTTTCTTCCCCCTAGGGAGGAAACTATATCAATGAAATCTAATTACAACATCCTTTGCCGTTTTTGGAATACAAATGGATAGATTTCTCCCTAATTTATCTGTGGAGACACACATATATCAGAGTAAGCAAACAAGTAAGCAAGTGAGCAAGCAGTGTTTCCAAATTAAGCGGATGTAATGCGGAAACCACCAGATGTTACTCATTTTCCCTTAATGAAGATATGCAATTTTAGGAACAGAGCTCAATGACTTTGGCCTACCTTCTTAAAAAACAATAGTAGTAATTTATCATTCTCCTCTCTTCTGAGGAAAAGAGCATTTGGATTTCGCATCATACATAATTTGAACTCATGTCTGTCTGACTCCAGAACCCAGTGAGTCTGGATTGAAGATCTAGCATTGGAAGGAATTGAATAAGCGTGAATAGTGAGGGTAGACTGCTGGGTAATAATTCAACACAGGTGTTAGATGCCATCCCTTTCCTTCTTCTAATCATGCCTTGCCCTTTCCATTTTTGAGTTACTGCATCCAAGGCAAAATTAGAAATAGTGCCAGGAAGAAATTATTTTTAAATCTAAAAATTTTACCAAAGCAATATGTGCTCATGATTTAAAAAGTCAACTACTAGTACTGCAAGGCACATATATAAAAGCAGCAGTCCTCCTACCTGCCCTCATCACTCCTGATTCCTATTCCCAAGAGTTATTTCTTCTGTTATTACCTTCATATTTTAAAATGTTTTATTGGTTTTTCTTGATATTTAACTTTTAGCATTATCTATTGATTTCATACTATTCAGTATGAAGATTTAGTTATCAAAATCTTTCTCCTCTCAGACACAAACACACACACGGACACGCGCACACTTCTTTTCCTATTATCCCAATATATGGATAAATCAGTAATTACTATTTACATCTATAAATATTGTGCACAGCCAGCTGAACTATGTACTATATTATTATTTTCTTTTTGCTATAGTCTGAATGTTTGCGTCTCCCTAAAATTCATATGTTGAAATCCTAACCCCCAAAGGTGATGGTATTGGTAGGTAGAAGTCTTTGGGAGGTGATAACAACATCGTGAGGGTGGAGCCCTCATGAATGGGATTAGTGTTCTTGTAAAAAGAGATCCCACAGAGCTCCCTAGCCCCTTCTGTCATGTGACAATACGACAAGAAGTCTGCAGTGCAGAAGAGAGCCCTCGCCTGACCATGCTGGCACCCTGATCTTGGACTTCTAACCTCTAGAACTGTGAGAAATAAATGCCTGTGGTTTATAAGCTACCCAGTCTGTGATATTTCGTTATAGCCTGAATGAACCAAGGCACTTTGTTACAAATTCTGTTTTTCTTTGGAATTAAAAATGTGCTCATATTTGTTTCAGTTGTCTATGTAACTTTCATAGTCCCTCTATAGAGTTGTAAGCTTTTCTTAATACAGGAAGGCACAGGAATTTGTCTATTCTACTTTTTTTCTTGGAGACATCCCTCCTAAAGTTTCCCATCATGCCATTTCAGTCTAGACCAGTTACTCTTTAGTTCTGCTGTATAGCTGTTATCCTGGAGCTTCCCTTCACTATCATCAAACAAACAGAAAACAAAAAAACACTTTCTCTTCTGTACTGGTTCTGTATTCTGGATCCCTTGGTGCCATCTTTTTGGTTTACTCCCTTCTTTCTGGTGGAGCTTATCCTTTATTTTTGAGACCTTATGTGTCTCCAGTGTCTTTAGTCTATCTTCATATTCGACTGGTATAAAGTATAGCATTCATGGTCAAAAATAATTTTCCCTCAGAATTTTGAAGGCATTCATTCCTCTTTTACCTTCTAATGTTGCCGTTGAGAAGTTTAACGGTATTCTCTTCTGTAATTCATTGTATGTTTCACATTCTTTCTCTCTGAAGGCTTTTAAAATCTTCTGTCCATTCTGGGTGTTCCAAAGTTTTGTGCTTTGTTGTGTGTTGCATTAATCATTGTGCTGGGCCTTTGAAAACTGTGAAGACATGACCCTTAAATGTAGAAATTTTCTTCAATTATTTCTTTTAATTTCCTACTCTTTATTTCCTCTCTTCTCTGAAAGCACTATTGAATGACCTGGATTGATCCTATATTTAATTATTTCTCTCCTACTGTCTATCTCTGTCCTTTTGTTCTAAGTTTTAGGAAAACATTTTTGAACTTTCTTCCAATCCATAACTTATTATTTTATCTTATATATAGATATGAGTGTATGTATATGTGTATATACATAATTACATGTACACATAAATGCATATATTTCATTTCTAAGACATCTTCTCTGATTTTTCCTTTTCTTACAGCATCCTTTTTCCTTGTTCATGGATTATATATCTTAACTCTCTAAAGATATCCTAGTTCTAAAAAAATGTTTCCTTCTGTTCTCTGTATTATCTGTTTCCTACCAAATTCTTTTGTTTGCTTGTTTTTATGTTTCATGTTGGAGGCTCTCCTCAAAAATACGGTGGTTTGTGACTATATATTCGTATTTAAGAGTGAGGCATTTAAAGCTAATTGGGAAACACTTCTGACCATGATGGAATAACTGATAACAGACGTGCTCTCCTGCCATAAACAACTAGAAAATTATACAAAACGTATGAAACAACTGTTTTTCAGATTTTGGACTAGAGGCAGTACAGGTCTGTGATCTCTGAGAGAAGGGAAACAAGGTCATCTTTATGATCATCTCAGCTTTCTGCCTAGAGGCACTTTTCAGAACTCAGAATAGGAAGAAGGTACCCAAGCAAAGAAACGGAAGTCTCACTGAGTTGAGGAGCTAGAGAACATAGTTTGGGGAGTCTAAGGCAGCTGGAGTTTGTAGTGTAGAGTATCTTGAAATTGACCATGTTTGGAGAATTTATACCTTGGCAATCAGCAAACGCTACAAATCAGGGTTTTTTGTTTGTTCGTTTGCACCCATGCTCCCAAAGTGCCTGTTGGTAAACATTTACCAGCATGCTCCTGGTAATATCCCTTGTCCTTAAGTATACTGTGACTTAGAGAAGTGAGACAGAACAGAGAGTCCAGAAATAGACCTACACATATGTTCAATCAATTTCTGATGAAACTGCCAAGTTAATTGACTGGAGAAAGAATAGCCATTGCAGCAAATGGTACGAGAACAACTGGAAAACCAATGGAGATGCGAAATCCAAATGCTCTTTTCCTCAGAAGAGAGGAGACTGATAAATTACTACTATTGTTTTTTAAGAAGGTAGGCCAAAGTCATTGAGCTCTGTTCCTAAAATTGCATATCTTCATTAAGGGAAAATGAGTAACATCTGGTGGTTTCCTCATTCCATCCCCTTAATTTGGAAACATTGCTTGCTCACTTGCTTACTTGTTTGCTTACTCTGATATATGTGTGTCTCCACAGATAGGGAGAAATCTATCCCTTTGTATTCCAAAAATGGCAAAGGAAGTTGTAATTAGATTTCATTGATATAGTTTCCTCCCTAGGGGGAAGAAATAAAAAGAGGAGAGAACACTTTCCCTAGCTAGAATTTTTATCTTAAGCTCCCCACAGAAGTCTGGCTCTCAACTGGGGGCAGGAGGGAGTGGGGGAGGCCCTTTCATCAAATGAGTAATTCCAGCTGTGGAGTTAAGTACCATCAAGACAATTTGAAGAGTCCCACCTTCAGACAGAAAACTAGAGGAAGTGTGGCTAATATCAGGATATTTGGGGGTTTTTCATTTGATAGAGAATGATAGTAAAGCTCTTAAATGAGCATTTTAAGTTAAAATGAAATACTTAGATGTGTATCTTTAAGATTCCCTGTTGTGATTGATTTTCTTTTATTAGCTAACCCTAGTCCTGATCATCTCAGATAAGAGGGCCTTTCAATTTCCCATTGCAATGCCTCACCCCATCTCACACAGACACACCTACACACACAATTACTGGCCTAGGCTCTCAACATTCTTTATGTTTCCCATATTTTGAGGTAACCAGTTCTGCCTGTTGCACTGTGAACTTCCTCCTACACTCTGCAGCTGAGTCTGTGCCTGCCTCAACCCCCTTATGCCAGTCTAATTGCAGATCTCAGTCTTTCCAAGTCTTCCCCTTCCTGTTTTAAAGATATAACACTAGTTCTGACCTCTGTGGTATTGCAGAATGTATCTACTAGCCCTTCAAGCTCTTAAAGACAATCAACTCCTATCCACAGATTTTTTTCAACTCTTTTTCATGTGTGAATTCGCTACAGAAAAGCTGCATTTAACTTGGCTTTCTTTCAAGGAATGTAATTACTGGATTCATTTTAACCAAATACCATTATAACAAAAATACTCTAACTTGGATTATCATGGGGTTTGTACTTCCACTGCAGTGATTTTCAGACTTTAGTGTGCATAAGAATCTCCATAGGGGTGGCTAAAATGCATATTCCTGAGCCGCATCCCCCCTCAAGAGATTAAGTCAGTAGGTATAGTGTGAAGTCCAGGAATCTGCAGTTTATCTAAGCACTCAGGTGATTCTAATGTCAGGGGTGCTGTGGACCACAATTTGAAACACCATGCTTACTAGCTTGTCAATAAAGCCCACATGGATCCACTCAAGTAATAGGAACACAAATTCTCCTTTCAAGTACTTTGAAGAATTGTACATAGAAGACTGCTTTTCCCCTCTGATGGCATTAAATGCAAAGAGAAGGAAATCAAGAGCTATACTGCTGGCTCTGTCCCTTTAAAAAGCATCGCTATTCTGAAAATGGAATGTTTGCTTGCTTGCTTCCTTCACGAAGAAAAAGTTCTGCTTGCCGTGGGAGTAAAAGGTGTTATGATTGCAAAATGTGTGTTCACCAGACAAATTCTAGTCCTTTCATATGGCTTTAGACAATGCTCTCTTTTAACTGTTTGTACAGCACTTCAAAATCCTGAGGAGGTGGTTTCAGTGTGGGCTAATACCAGTGTTATTTAGAGAACATGCAAACGGAGTCAAGACAGAGCTGTTCAAGAGGACAGAACCGTGGCCTCCCCAGCAATAGGGACTTGCACTTGCTGGAGCCACTGAGTCATCATGGAGCACAGACTGCCCAGCTCTCTTAAAAGTGTGGGAAGTAAATTACTTCTCAGGCTCAAACACCAGAATCTGGCTCAAACACTCCATGGGATGCTCTCCTACTCCGAATTCTAGGCTCTCATAAGATCCCAGGCAATGACAGAAATGAGAATTCATCGAAGCTCTGACACTTCGCTGACTCTACGGCCTTGAGCAAGTCTTTCACTGCTCTGAATTTATAGAATTAGGATGGTGGTGTTTACCTCACAAGATGGTGGCAAAAAGTTTAGTTTATGAAAATATGTAGCATAGTACCTGACAGTAAACCACTGCAACATTTATTTTTTCATTCCTACCGCATAATTTGGCCTGGGGTCAATGCCACACCAATCCCTCAATGGCAGTGAGTATTCCCAGCCACCATTTAGCTCAGGGCAGCACCCTTTTCCAATGGACACTATATGCCATTTAATGTAGTTGATTTTATGGTCTAGCAGTTAAGAACGACAGTTGGGTGTGGTTGTCAGTTACCAGTGTGACAGAGTAGCAAGCAGGTAATAGATTTTAATGCTAATTGAGAATTCTTCTCTTTTCCTTAAAAATTCCATTTTGACTCACTTATTTTCACAGTATATTAATGAAGTTTAAAAATTATATATAGCAAATTCTGTATTTACCAATCAATTAAGGCACGGGCTCTCAACAGTGTAAGGGAGGCTTTGCAATTTTCTGAAAACCTGATGAATGCTATGAATCCTCACTCTTTCCTCTGGGAAAAAATATACATACACATCAAATTTCATAGTTTATGGAGGTTCACAGACTCCCCACAGACCATCAATGAAACCCAGGCTAAGAAGCCCTGATATAAACATCATCACTCACCACTCTTTATCTAGTAAAATAGGAGCCTAAGACCCCCTAATCCTGAGAATAACATGGGAACTTCTCTATGAAGGCTGTTAAAACCCCACAGAAGATTTGTGTGGGCTCCTTTAACAGACACTTGGGTTCTCAAAAGGACTACATACGGCATATGTCTAGGCAATGATGAGGTTGCCATGGTGAAGTGATTAAGAATTCAGTTTCATAGTTTAGCAAAAATGTCTTCCAGCTTCTGTAAATCAGGCAAAGATGGAAGGCAGGGTGGGGAGAATAGTCCAAGGAAAACAAAGTTTTCTCGAAAGGCCTCATCCAACCTTTAAGGGTCATGTTATCCACAGTGCTTAAGTCATATTGCAATTATGCTCGAAAAATGCTTCTGCTCCACTATCAGGCACTGCCCACTACCTTCCCGATTCTGCTTTTTCTAATGGGGATTTCAGAATATCAACTTGCCAGTGCTCCGATTCTCAGATATCAAGAGTCAAACAGTAAGAGTTCTATTTTTCGGGTGACAAGCAGCTGGGGGAGGCAAGGATGAAACAGGCAGCATACAGTAAATAACAGGAATTAGACATCAGGCAAAAAGCAAATGTAAACTATGTTCAATTAACTTCTATTATTACATATTTTTTAAACTTTCAGTGTAGGCATGGCATGGTTATTCATAACCCTGCCTCCTACAGAGAGGTATGTTTTAAGGGTCTGAATGCTGTATCATTCAGATATAAAGATAACAATCTTGGCCTTCTCCCAAGGAAACATGAATGAAGAGTTGCTCCTCCATAAGAATCATCTCCACTCCTTCAACCCTTGTGATTAAAGATATGCTTTTAAGAGAACAATGGTTAAGTCAGGAGTACAATTTGTGGCCAAAGAACAAGACATATGTGGCTCACGTATGCTATGTATGTGGTTTATATGCATGCCCTTGACCTCATTAGCACAAGTCTGTCCTCATCAGCCTCATCTGAGGAATCAAATGCAAACATAAGATTTGTTACTTTCGCTAGAGAGGGATGATATCCAGGGAGAAACTTAAAGAGGTCAATGGTAGCTCTGGGGGGGAAAAAAAAAAGGTGACTTTTAAATTAATTGGTAAATAATGAATTGAAATAGGCAAGAAAAGGAAAAGTTGAAAGAGAACCTCAGAAATGAAAAAATGGGACTCATCCTGTTCTAATACTCAGCTAACACAGGAAAGTAGCTCTCAGCTTAGTAACTTCAGCAATGAGATCCAATGAAGGTACCCAAATGACAGTTATGTCACCTGTTCATAAGACTTCAAGGATAAATATAAACTTTTCCACCAATAAGTAAGTTAGGCTTTCAAGTTCTCAGGGGTTGGTCCTGCATTTTCTGCTCTTCTCTGGCTATATTCTCTTCCTAAAAGACCTCATCTAGTCCTACAGCTTTAAACACCATCAACACACCAATTATTCTCAAATTTATTTCTCCAGACCTGACTTCCTCCAGATCTGTATGCTCAACGGCCTACTTAATCACAATTCCCAGGGTAACTAATAAAATAACCAAAATACATACAGAAAAGGAAATGAGGAGGGAATCAAAATAGTACAATAGGAAAGAAATACAAAAGAAGGAAGTATTGGAGTAATTAAGGAACAAAAATAATAGAAGCAATATAGAAAACAAATAGCAAAATGGCAGAAGTTTTCCTTAATAATCTTTCCTTATCAATAATTAGTTTAAATGTAAATGTTAAACTCACCTATTAAAAAACAGATTGGCAGTGTGGATTTTAAAAATGATTCACCTATATGCAGACTCACTTTAGATCCAAGACAGAAATAGGTTGGAAGTAAAAGGATGGAAAAAATATATTCCATGCATACAGTAAACAAAAGAACTTGATTGACTATACCAATAGCAGACAAAATAGACGATGTCAAAAATTGCTATGAGACCAAAAAAAGACATTATATATTGGTAAAAGGGTCAATTCATCAAGGAGATATAACAGTTACAGACATATGTGCACAAACAAAAGAGCCCCCAAATATACGAAACAATCACTGACAGAACTGAAGAGAGAAATAGTTCTACAATAATAGTTGGAGACTTCAATACTCTACTTTCAATAATGGATAAAACATCTAGACAGAAGATCAATAAGGAAATAGAGGACTTGAGCAACAGTATAAACCAAATACACCTAACAGACATACAGAACACTCCTTCCAACAACAACAGAATACACATTCTTCTCAAGTACACATGGCATATTCTTCAGGACAGACCATATGTTAGGCTACAAAACAAGTCTCAATAAATTTTAAAAGATAGAAGTCATACAAAATATTTTCTCTGACCACAATGGAATTATTCTAGAAATCAATAACAGAAGGAAAACTGGAAAATTCACAAATATGGGTAAATTAAAACAACACACTCTAAAACAACCAATGGGTCAAAGAAAAAAAATCACAAGGAAAATCAGAAGATACTTGATACAAAATAAAATGAAATCACAGCATACCACAACTTATAGGAGGCAGTGAAAGCAGTGCTCAGAGGGAAATGTATAGCTTTAAATGCATACATTAAAACAGGAGATCTCTCTCAAACCAATAACCTAACTTTATGCCTTAAGACGTTAAAAAAAGAAAACCAAACCCAAGGCTAGCAAAAGAAAGGGATTAATAGAGCACAGATCAATGAAATACAAAATAGAAAATAAGAGGGGATCAATTAAACCAAAAGTTAGTTTATTGAAAAGATCAACAAAATTGACAAACCTTTACCTAGACTAAGAAAAAAGTAGAGAAAATCCAAATAATGAAAATCAGAAATATAAGAGGTGACATTATTCCAAAACTTACAGAAATAAAAAGGATTATAAATGAATACCATAAACAATTTTATGCCAATAAATTACCAGGCTACAAAGTTAAATGAAATAGAAAATATTAATAGACCTATGACAAGTAAGGAGAATGAGCCAATAATCAAGAACTTCTCAACAAAGAAAGTCCAGAGGGCTTCCCTGGTGGCACAGTGGTTGACAGTCCGCCTGCCGATGCAGGGGACGCGGGTTCGTGCCCCGGTCTGGGAAGATCCCACATGCCACGGAGCAGCTGGGCCCATGAGCCATGGCCTCTGAGCCTGTTCTCCGCAATGGGAGAGGCCACAACAGTGAGAGGTCTGCGTACCGCAAAAAAAAAAAAAAAAAAAGAAAGTCCAGGACCAGATGACTTACCAAACATTTAAAGAAGAATTAACATGTATCAGTATCCTCTTCACTCAAGAATTATTGATCTTTCAGTTGTAATAACATACAAAGTTCCCTCCTGTCATGCATTCCAATTCCTAGAATCCTCTTTTCCCACATCTTTAAATAACCAGCTTAATGTTTCTCCTTCATAGAGCCTTCCCAAATCATGCTAATAGATCCCCTCTACTTATTCTTTGTCACAGTATGCTGTTTATTTCAGCACTTATACTGAAATTAACCTTCCTTATCTGTTTACCTTTTGATCTTATGTCTCCCTTCCCACTAAATTGAAGTGCCATGAGGGCAGAAGCCTTGTTCATCTTATTTTCAGTTGTATAGCCAGAGCCTAATGAAGTACCTAACAAACAGCAGGCAATCAGCAAATTATGGTGAATTAATAAAGAAAATACTTTAATATCTAAGGATTGTATAACCAGTGACTGAAAATTTGGCACAAGAAATAACTACGTTTTGAGTTAATATTTCAGCAAACTAAAATATATTCATCTCTGATGTGTTCCATCTTTCTCCAATCTTTTAAACATATAGATTAAATATTCTCCTAAAAATTTAAGATGAAGAATGACTTTTCCTAACTGCAGCTAAATAGTATCCTTTGGCATGACTCTAGATAACCAAATATCATATTCCCTTTAAGAAGGTCAAAAAAGACCAAACTACTAATGCTTTATTTGAACATAAACTTACGATGATAAATAAGTCATTCTATATACTATTAATAAGTAACAGTACACATGTATTAGTATTCCCTGAAGGGAGATACTGAATAGTAAGGCACTGCCTGAATGTTACATATAGGCATATCAGTCCAAGATATAGGTGGATTCTCAGTCTACATTCTCACAGGAGACCCAGACCACATTGAAATGAGAAAAGGGTGACAGCTTCATCAAGTTGGTTTGCCTGATTTTTTAAACACCAATTTAGATCTCTAAAAATTGTTACCCACAATCATCTAATGGCCAGAATTTGGGGACAAATGTCTTACAATCCCACGTCTCATAAAAAAATGACCCCAAAATTGAGTTGAGGTACTTGTACTACTATGAAGTTGCCAAAAGCTAAACAGCAGTTAGGACCCATCCACATAGCTAACATGTATTGAATGCTTACAATGGGCCAGGGTTTTTTAGGCATTTGTAAATTTTACTGCATCTAAATCTCACAATAAGTCTAAGAGGTAGGTGCTACCATGATGCTCACTTTACCACTAAAGAAATCAAGACTCTGAAAGGTTAGATAACTTGCCAAAGGCTAACAAGTACTTAATGGAAAAGCCAGAAGTTGAAGCCATGTAGTCTGACTCCAAGGTTAGAGCTATTAACAGTTAGGCCATAATGCTCAAAGGAAAAAATTATCTAGAGAAAAAGAAATTCTATTGAGAATGCAATCTCAAAAATCACATAATTTCTGAATAAGTTTATCGAACCAACATCCTGACTCTCCTTATTCAATGCCATTTAAATCTGAAAGTTCTCTTCATGGTCCTTAATAGTATTATTTAAAGGGGATATGGGGACTTCCTTGGTGGTCCAGTGTAAAGAATCCGCCTTCCAATGCAGGGAATGCAGGTTCAATCCCTGGTTGGGGAACTAAGATCCCACATGCCACAGGGCAACTAAGCCCACGTCCCACAACTACTGAGCCTGCGCACCTCAACTAGAGAGCCCGTGTGCCACAAACTACAGAGCCCATGCACTCTGGAGCCTGCGCCACAACTAGAGAGAAGCCTGCATGCCACAACTAAGACCCAACACAGTCAAAAATAATAAATAAATTAAAATTAAATTTTAAAAAATAGAGGGGATATGGATTACGTATCTTAATGTGTCAATGTTCACTCAGCTGGTTTATTTAATATGTACAGACACTAGGTAGTCCTACCCCTACTTTTCGGTCCCTTTTCCAACTGAAAGTCCCAAGCAACAGGCGTTAAGATGCTGATGAAGAAAACCATAATTTCATGTTGAAAGAGACGAGGAGAAAATTCTATGAACAATAAAATAGTGATCACATTTCCAGGAAAGTAGCAAATCATTTACCCTTAGGTTATGGTCATACCCTTGTTGTGGTCATAAAGTCTGCCAGTTAAGACACTATTTCAGTAACTTTTGTAGCCTTGGAATACAGTTTATTATTGATCTCAAAGCTAATCACTGTATGTATCTCCACTCTAATAGAAACCACTCCAGGATAAGTACAAGACTTACGTCTTCATTTGCTGTAAGGATAACTCAGATGCTACAGGCTTCCAACTTCTGTTTCTATTTCCACCTTGGTTAAATGCCGTATCTTTTCTCCTGAGATAATCATATAAGCCATTAATGGGTGCCACCTCAGGAGGAACCAAAGGTTGAAATACAACACAAGGCCTCTTCTGCAATCACCCACTAGCATTAGAGAACCCATTAATCTTAAGCAGTTCTGCTTTTCCTTCAGCAAGATAAAGGACTTCCCACTTCTAAGGAGGTCAGGGATAGGATGAAGTGAGAGGCAGGAATTATTCTTATCTAGTAACAAGAGTATTTATTACCTAGTAAAAAAAATATTCTTGTTTATCATAATTGTTCTAAAGCTACATCTGCATCAAAAATGTATCCAGTACCTAAAATAGCTATATCTAATTGTTCCCTGAACTTCTGGTTCTGTGATAAGATGGAGGAGTAGATGCATTTAGTACAATTAGCAACCCTGGACATTATATATAAAAAACAGGGACTTCAGTGGTTAAGAATCTGCCTACCAATGCAGGGAACACGGGTTCGATCCCTGGTCCGGGAAGATCCCACATGCTGCAGAGCAACTAAGCCCGTGCACCACAACCACTGAGCCTGTGCTCTAGAGCCCACAGGTCACAACTAGTGAGGCTGCATGCCACAACTACTGACGCCCACACACCTAGAGACCGTGCCCCACAACAAGAGAAGCCACCGCAACAAAGAGTAACCCCCGCTCGCCACAAGTAGAGAAAGCCCATATGCAGCAAAGACTCAATGCAGCAAAAAAAACAACAACAACAAACAAACAAACAAAAAAAAACAACCCACACAGGACGACTCTGGAAGGTGGAGAGGAGAAAGACCGTAGGGACTCTGAGACTCAAGGAATGGCATGGTGTTAAATTCCCTCCCTGAGTTTTATTTTTGCCTAATACACCCTGGATTGAGTGCAGTAGAAGCCTGCAACCAGGACACATCAATGTGTGCAGACTAAAAATGCTCCAAGAAAAACCTACTCTCTCTAGCCAAAGGACCAGGATAAAGGCAGCCTAGTAAGACAGAATACTTTTAGACAATAATCACCCTACTCCAGCCAAATACCATGGGGCAAAAACTGTGCTCTCACCCCAATCCATGACAGCATAGGCTAAGTAGGAGACCTAGACTTCTAGCTTTACAAAGTATAACTAGGCACCTCTTCCCCTCTGCCAGGGTGGTGACAGAGAAGGCTGAGTAGATAGCCAGGACTTTCATTCTTGCCCAATGGTAAGGAGGCCCCCTTCTATGATGACAGTGGAAGCCATGTCAAGTGCAGTAACGAGGCACCCCTTCCCCTTCCAGCCAGGGTGGTGTCAACAGAAGCCTAGTGGGGACTTGAAATTCTATCCCTGCCCAGAAGTAACAAGAGGCTCCCCCGCTTGGAATGCTGAAGGTGGCCAAGTGGAAAACATGGACTTCCATCCCTAACTGGCAGTAATGCGGCAGAATTCTGTATCTGGTAAAAATATCCTTCATGAAAAAGGGAGAAACCAAAACTATTTTTAAGGAAAATTAAGAGAATTTGCCATCAGCAGACCTACCCTAAAAGAATGGCTAAAGGAAATTCACGAAGCAGAAAGGAAATGATAAATCTTGGAACATCAAGAAGTAAGAAAGTGTAATTAGAAAAGCAAAAAGTTCAGTAAATACAACAGACCCTCCTTTTCCTCTCGAGTTTCTATACACTAACAATGAACTATCTGAAAAGGAAAGAAAACAATCCTATTTACAATATCAAAGCAATAAAGTACATAGGGATAAATTTAAACCAAGAAAGGGAAAGATCTATAAAACACTGATTTAAGAAACTGAAGAAAATGCAAATAAATGAAAAGGTATCCCACATTCACAAATCAGAATATTGCTAAAATGTACATACTACCCAAAGCCATTTGTAGATTCAATGCAATCTCTCAAAATTCCAATACTGTTTTTCACAGAAATAGAAAAAGCAATCCTAAAATTTGTATGGGACCACAAAAAACCCAAAGAGCCAAAGTAATCTTGAGAAAGAAGAACGATGCTGGAGGCATCACACTTACCGATTTAAAACTATTTTACAAAGCTGTAGTAATCAAAAATAGTTCAGTACTGGCACAAAAATAGACACAGACCAATGGAACAGACTTGAGAGCTGAGAAATAAACCCACACATACATGGTTAACTAATACATGACAAGAGAGCCAAGAATATACAATGGGAGAAGGACAGCCTCTTCAATGAATGGTACTTGAAACACACCAAAATGCAAAAGAATGAAACCAAATGCAAAAGAATGAAACCAGACCCCTGTCTTATACCACTCATAAAAATTAACTTGAAATACATTTAAGTACTTAAATGTAAGACCTGAAACCATTAAACTCCTAGAAGAAAACAGAAAAGGCTCCTTGACATGGGCCTTGACAATAATTTTTTAGATATGGTACCAAAAACACAGGAAACAAAAGCAAAAAAATCATCAAGTGGGATTTCAAACTAAAAAGTTTCTGCACTGCAAAAAAATCGATCAACAAAATGAAAGGGCAACCTACAGAATGGGAGAAATATTTGCAAATCATCTATCTGATAATGGGTTAATATCCAAAATATGTAAGGAACTCACAACTCCATAGCAAAAAAGAAAAAGCAATCCAATTTAAAAATAGGCTGGACCAAAAAAGACATACAAATGGACAACAGGTACATGAAGAGATGCTCAACATCACTAATCATCAGGGAAATGCAAATGAAAACCACAATGAGATATTATCTCACATCTGTTAGAATGGCTACCATCAAAAACACGAGAGTTAAGAAGTGTTGGCAAGGATATGGAGAAAAGGGAACCCTTGTGCACTGTTGGTGGGAATGTAAGTTGGTACAGCCACAGCAGTATACTATAAACAACAGTATGGAAGTTCCTCAAAAAATTAAAAATAGAACTATCATATGATCCAGTAATTTCACTTCTGGGTATATATCCAAAGGAAATGAAATCAGGATCTCAAAGAGATATCTGGACTCCCATGTTCGTTGCAGCATTATTCACAATAACCAAGATATGGAAACAACCTAAGTGTCTATAGATGAATAGAATAAGAAGGTGTGATATTTTACACATATACACACAGAAATATTATTTGGCCATGTGAAAGAAGGAAATCCTCCCATTTGCAACAACATGAATGGACCTTGAGGGCATTATGCTAATTAAGTCAGACAAAGAAAGACAAACATATGATCTCACTTATATGTGAAATCTAAAAAGGCCAACCCCATAGAACAGAGAGTAGAATAGTTCCTGCCAAGTCTGAGGAGTGGGGGAAATGGGGAGATATTGGTCAAAGGGTACAAACTTGCAGTTATAAGATCAATAAGTTCTGGGGATCTAATGTGAAGCATGGTAACTATAGGTAACAATACTGTATTATATACTTGAAAGTTGCTAAGGCAGTAAATGTTCTCATCACAAAAAAAATGGTAATTATGCGAGGTGACAGAAGTGTGAAGTAGCCCTACTGTGGTAATCATTTCACAATATATATGTGTATCAAATCATGTTATGCAACTTAAACTTACACAATGTTATATGTCAGTTATATCTCAGTAAAGCTGAGGGAAAAAGTATAAGAAGGGAGGGAGGGAGGGAGAAAAGAGAAAAAATTTTAAGAGATGAATCTGTAGGAAACAGTTTAAAAAAAAAATCCTAACAAAGGATCTGATTTTAATTGGGTCAGTCTGTGAAGCAATTTATCCTTCAGAGACAAAAAGAGCCCTGACAGGGCTTCCCTGGTGGCGCAGAGGTTGAGAGTCTGCCTGTCGATGCAGGGGACACGGGTTCGTGCCCCGGTCCAGGAAGATCCCACATGCCGCGGAGCGGCTGGGCCCGTGAGCCACGGCTGCTGAGCCTGTGCGTCCGGAGCCTGTGCTCCGCAACAGGAGAGGCCACAACAGTGAGAGGCCAGCGTACCACACAAAAAACAAAACAAAACAAAAAGAGAGCCCTGCCAAAACAACTATTATTACAGGGTGCCTGTGCCTGTGCTCAAGGCTGTGTCCTTTAAGGAGTATCAGAGGCTTCATACTATGGGGAGGAAATACATTTCATTCAAATGATCCTGTTAGCCATAAACAAACAACAAATAAGTATAACAAGCTGCCACCCTCAAGGGTGGGGAGGAATGTGGCCCAGTAATCAGAGTTGCTACAATATATTACCTAAAATGTATTTTTTTTCCTTGGAATGAGACAAGATATGCAAAGAAACAGTAAAGTCTGACCCATATATGGAAAAACAAGCAGGCAACAGAAATTGTCTATGAGAGTGAACCAATGTCACATTTCATGGATAAAGGTTTCAAAGTAGCTATTAGAAACATACTCAAAGTACTAAAGGATACCATGCTTTAATAAGCAAAGGTATGATGAAAATGTCTCATCAAATAGAGACTCTCAATAAGACAGAAACTATAAGAAAGAACCAAATGAAATTATGAAACTGCAAGTACGATAATTAAAAGGAAAATTTTACTAGAGGGGCTCAACAGTTGATTTGAACTGACAGAAAAAAGAATTAGCAAGTTTGAATATAGATCATTGTTATTTGCAATCCAAATAACAGAGAGGAAAAAGGAAGAAAATGAGAAGAGCTTCAGAGAAATATGGGCCCCCATAAAAGTACACAAACCTCATGCAACAGAAATGCCAGAAGAGACAAGAAAGAATGGAAGAGTATAGCACAGGGAACTCTACTTAATGTACTGTGGTGACCTAAATGGGAAGGAAATCCAAAAAAGAGGGGATATATGTATATGTATAGCTGATTCATTTGGCTGTACAGTAGGAAGTAACACAACATTGTAAAGCAACTATACTCCAATAAAAATTTTAAAGAATGGAACAGAAAAATAATATTCAAAGAAATAATGGCTGAACATTTTCAAATTTGATGAAAAACTAATCTACACATCCAAGAAGCTCAATGAATTTCAAGTATGATAAAAGCAACCAGATTCACAGGAAGACACATCATAGTAAAAATGCTGAAAGCCAAAAAACATGTAGAAAATCAGGAAAGCAGTAAGAGAAAAACGTGTCACTTATAAGGAAACCCCAATAAGATTAATAGCTGACTTGTCATCAGAAACAATGGAGGCCAGAAGGTCAAGGAAAAACATATTCAAAGTGCTCAAGATAACAACAAAAAACTGTCAGTCAAGAATCTTATATCCTTCAAAGCTATCTTTGAATAAATGTGAAATAAAGACATTCCTTGATCAACACAGAGAATCTGTCGCTAGTAGACCTACCATACAAGAAATACTAGGCTGAAAGCAAGTGACCCCAGACAGTATTTCCAATCCACACAAAAAAGCAAAAACCACTTGTAAAGGTAATTATGTTATTATAAAAAGCTGTATAAATGCATATTTCTTTCCTTTCTTCTCTTAACCAGTTTAAAAAGCAATTTTAAAATATATAATTGCACTGTTGGACCTATAACATATAGAAATGTAATATATTTGCCAATAACAACATAAAGGAGGTGGTGGGGAGCAAAGCTGTATTAGATTAAGGAAATTAGATGGCAACATGGATCAACAAGAATAAATGAAATGGGAAATAAGGTTCACATAACAAAAGCTATAAATATATACATGTTCTCCTCACTGTAGTTACTTTAAAAGATTTAAAATTGTATAAAGTAATAATTATAGCACTGTGTTGTATTTTTAACATGTAATAGGTATAGCAATAATAATTACAAAAAGAGGAAAAAGACGACTGAGCTACACAGGAATAATATTTCTATATCTCATTAGAATTAAGTTAGTATAAATCTCCAGCAGATTCTAAGTTAAGATCTATACATAAGCCTAAGAAACCACTAAGGAACCATGAAGGAAATAATGCAAAAGTATAAAAAATTAAAGAAGTAAAAATTTTACATTAGAAAATATCCACTTAATGCAAAAGAAAGCAGTAAAATGAGGAATAGAGTAACAAAAAAAGCATGGGGCATATAGAAAATAAAAAAGTAAAAATAATTTACATGAAGCAAATTATATCAACAACATAATCAAAAGGCAGTCTGTCAGAATGGATAAAACAAGAAGATCTAACTACATGCTGTCTACAGGAGACACACTTAAAATTCAAAGGTATAAACAGATTGAAAGTAAAAGGATGGAAAAAGATATGCAAAAAGCAACAGTAAGAAAGCTGGAGTGGCTATACTAATATCGGACAAAATAGACTTTAAAACAAAAAGTGTTTGAGATAAAGAGGGTAATTTTATAATGATAAAAGGGACAGTCCATGAGGAATATATGACAATTATAAACATGTACACCTAATTACAGAACACCAAATTACATGAAACAAAATCTGACAGAAAAATAAGGGAGAAATACACAATTCTACAATAATACTTGGAGACGTCAATCATCCACATCGGATAATGGATAGAACAAAAAGACATTAACAAGGAAACAGAACTGAACAACGCTATAAAACAGCTAAACCTAAAGGACATATATAGAACACGTCTCCCAACAACAGCAGGGTATACATTCTTCTCAAGTGCACATGGAATACTCTCTACAATAGACCATATGCTGGGCCATAAAACAACTCTGAATACCTTTAAAAGGATGGAAATCACGCAAAGTATTTTTTCTACCACAAGAGAACAAAATTATAAAATCAGTAACAGAAAGAAATTTGGTATGTTCACAAATATGTGAAATTAAACAAAACACACCTAAATAACAAATGGGTCAAATAAGAAATCACAAGGGAAATCTGAGATGAATGTAAAACTTATGGGATCCAGTGAAAGCAATGCTTAGAGAGTACTTTATAGCTGTAAATGCCTAGTTTTAAAAAAGAAGAAAGATCATAAATCGATAAGCTAACCTTCCACTTTAAGTCACTGGAAAAAGAAGAGCAAACTAAACCTAAACAGAGGTATAAATAAATAAATAAATATTAGAACAAAAATAAAGAAAATAGACAGGAAAATGGCAAAAAAATTAATGAAACCAAGATTTGGTTCTCTAACAAGATAACAAAATTGACAAACATTTAGCCAGGCTGATCAAAAGGAAGAAAGAAAGAAAAAAGAGACAAGACTCAAGGTATTAGAATCAGAAATAAAAAACGTAGCTGCTATAGATTGCATGTTTGTGTCCCCCCGCCCCAAATTCCTATGTTGAAACCTAATCCCCTGTGTGATGATATTTGGTGCTGGGGCCTTTGGGAGGTGATTAGGTTATAAGAGCAGAGCCCTCATGAATGGGATTAGTGCCCTTATAATAAAAGTGACCCCAGAGAGCTCCCTTGCCCCTTTCTGCCATGTGAGGACACAGCAAGAAGATGTCAGTCTACAATCCAGAAGAGGGCCTTGCCAGAACTTGACCGTGTTAGTACCCTGATCTCAGACTTCCGGCCTCCAGAACTGTGAGAAATAAATGTCCACTGTTTATAAAGCCAGCCAGGTACTTTGTTATAGCAGCCCAAGCTAAGACAGTGATATTGCAGAAGTAAACAGGATTATGAATAGTATGAACCACTGCATGCCACTAAATAACAGATGAAATGGATAAATTCCTAGGAAACACAAATGACCAAAACTGACTCAAGAAAAAACTAGAAAATATGAATAGACTTTTAACAAGAAATTGAATCTGTAATCAAATCCCTGCCACTAAAGAAAAGCCCAGAACCAGCTGACTTTATAGGTAAATTCTATCACATACTGAAAGAAGAATTCATACCAATTCTTGAAAAACTTTCCCAAAATAGAAGAGGGAACATTTCCCAACTTATTCTATGAGACTGTTATTACATTGATACCAAAAATCAGATAATGACATCATGTGAAAAAAAAATCTACAGACCCATATCTCTCATGAATATAGACTCAAAAGTCCCCAACAAAACTACTTGCAAACCAAATCCATCAACATATAGAAAGAATTATACACCATGACTAGCTGGGATTTATCCCAGGAATACAAGGATATATTAACTTCAAAAAAAATGACTATACCATATGAACAGAATTTTTTTTAAAAAGGATCATCTCAATAGATGCAGAAAAAAATTGAAAAAATTCAACACATTTTCATCTCAGAAACACTCAAATAGGAATAGAGGGGAACTTCCTCAATCTGATAAAAGGCATCTACAAAAACCCCGCAGCTAGTATCCTACTTAATCAGAGATAGAGAGGACATTATAAAATGAAAAAATGTCAATCCACCAAGGTGACATAACACAGTGACAATGTTTATGCCCCAAACAACAGAGCTGCAAAATACCTGAAGCAAATACTGACAGAAATGAAATAAGAAATAGACAATTATAATGGAATATTTCAACACACCTGTCTGAAAAACTGACAAAACTAGACAGAAAGTCAACAAGAATATAGAAGAATACAACAACACTATCAACCAGTGTCTAACTGACATTTATAGAACACTCCAGTCAACAATATACATTCTTATCACATGCACGTAGAACATATATCAAGATAGACCACATCCTGTGCCAAAACAAATGTGAACGAAATTTTTTAAATTGAAACCATACAGAGTATGCTGCCCAACCACTCTAGAATCAAACTAGAAATCAGTAACAGAAAGATTAACAGGAAAATTTCCAAACACTTAGAAACTCATCAACATACTGCTAAATAATCCTTAAGTCAAAGAATAAGTCTCGAAGTAATTAAAATACATTGAGTTGAATGAAAATAAACATATCAAACTTTGAGGGATACAGCTAAAGAAGTGCTGAGAGGGAAATTTATAGCACTAGATGCTTATACAGTAGTCCCCCCTTATCTGTGGTGGATGTGTTCCAAGACCCTCAGTGGATGCCTGAAACCATGGATAGTACCAAACTCTATATATGTTTTTCCTATACATACATACCTATGATAAAGTTTAATTTATAAACTAGGCACAGCAAGAGAAGAACAATAATAAAATAGAACAATTATAATATACTGTAATAAAAGTATGAAGGTGGTCTTTCTCTCAAAGTATCTTATTTTACAGATTTAATGCCTTTTCCATCTTAACTAAGCACTTATCATGCACAGTGGCCGTAACTTTTACAGTTTGAGTTGTAACAGCAAAACTAGCACAAATTTTTCTTTCTTCACAATTTCACAGATAGAAGATTCATTCTTACTGTAGATCTTATTAGCAACCTCAGCACATGACTTTTTCCTTTTCTTATCAAATCAAAAACTTACCTTTTCACTTTTCTTTTGAAGTGCTTTCAGAAAAAGCACTTTACAGCTTCTCTTTGGCATATCCAGATTGCCAGGATCCCTACTCTTGCACTTCGGGGCCACTATTAAGTAAAATAAGGGTCACTTGAACACAAGCACTCGGATACCATGACAGTCAGTCTGATAACTGAGGCACCTACTAAGTGACTAATAGGCGTGATGTGCTGGACAAAAGGATGATTCAGGTCCCAAGCGGGAAGGTGTGAAATAATCACACTACTCAGAACAGCTCCCAATTTAAAACTTATGAATTATTTCTGGAATTTTCCATTTAATATTTTTGGACCTCAGTTGAGCACAGGTAATTGAAACCACAGAAAGTGAAACTATGGATAAAGAGGAACTACTGTACTAGAAAAGAGAAAAAGCCTCAAACCAATACCCTAAAGTTCTAACTTAAACTGGAAACAAATCCAAAAAGCAGAAGGAAGGAAGCAAAGAGTGAAGTCAGTGAAATAAAAAACAAAAACAATACAGAAAACAAATGAACCAAATCTGGTTATTTAAGATCAATAAAATTGACTAAACTCTAGCAAAACTGACAAGAAAAAAAAGATACTTCAAAGAGAATAATATGGATAAATAAACACATGAAAAGATATTCAACATCACTAGGAATTAGTGAAAAGAAAATAAGGACCACAATGAGATATAACTACACACCTATGAGTATACTAAAAACATTTAGCTGTACTCTTTAAATCAGTGAATTTTATGGCAAGTGAATTATCTCAAAGCCTTGAAAATAAACAAAATCAAGCAACATCCCCTTCAAAATTGTGATAATTCCAAATGCTGGTAAGGATAAGTTGAAACTGGTCTCTCATCCTTTGCTGTTGGGAATGTAAAAATGATACAGCTACTTTCCAAAATAGTTGGCAGTTTCTTTAGGAAAAGACAAAAAAACCTAAGCATATGTTTACCATAACACCCAGCAATCACACTCCTCCTCAGCATTTATCTGAGAGAAGTGAAAGCTTAGGTCCACATCAAAACCTATACACGATTGTTCATAGCAGCTTTACTTGTAATTGTCAAAAAACAGAAAAACAGAAAATTTCCCTCAACAGGTGAATAGTGACAAACAATGGTAAATTCATACCATGGAAGACTAGTCAGCAATAAAAGGAAATGAAATAGATGCATGCAACTTAATAGACTACAAGGAAATTATGCTGCATATAAAAAAGTCAATCTCAAAAGGTCACATATAATTCCATTTATAAGAAATTTTCAAAATGACAAAATTATAGAGATGGGGAACAGATTAGTGGTTTCCAGAGGTTAGAGACATTATGGGAGATGGGAGTGCATGTGACTATAAAGAGGTAGCACAATGGAGATTTTTGTGTTGCTAGAATAGTTCTGTATCTTGATTGTGTTGTGATCACAAGAATATACACATGTGAAAAAATAGCAATAACTATGCACACACATAATACCAATTTCCTGGTTTTAATATTTTACTGTAGTCATTTAAGATGTAATCATTGGAGGAAACTGGGTGAAAACAATCAAGACCTTTCTGTACTAATTTTAAATCTTCCTGTGAATCTTTATTTCTGAATAAAAAGTAGAAAAAATAAAGTTCCCTGTATCAAATTTGCCTTGTCAAAATGTCCCACTTCATAGCTGGCTTGACCATGAACTAGGATTGTCAACCTCTGTTTCATCTCCTCTTACTTATTTCTTCCCTACCACCACATTATTAGCCTCATTGATTGCCCCATCTCTAGGCTCAGTCTTGCCCTACTTTAGACTTATATGGACTGGAAGCAAGCAGGATTAAACACCTTGGTCCATCTATTCCTTTCCTCTTCTCTCCACTTGTCCACTCATCCCAGTGAGGCTTGAGAATAGTCACTCTACAAAGTCTTGAATCTTTCTACCCCATTGCTAATACTACTACTAGCTATACTCTCCTAAAATTCTACTGCCTGCCAGATGCTTTATATACATTAACTCATTTAATTCTCACCACAATATTCTATGAGTGAAGTATTGTTTTTATCCCTGTTTTACAGATGAGGAAACAGAATCATGGAGAACAAGTTCCTTGCACAAGGACATTCAGAAAATTGGTGGCAGAACTGGGATTCAAACCCAGATCCTAAAGCTATGATCTCTATTGTTAGAACCACAAGGTTCTCTAGTGCTGACTGTTACGTTTCCATGTTTCCTCTCAAGTCACAGCTCTCTCCAGCTACTCAGTCCTCAACCTACAACTTCAGTCTCTACCACTCCTCTTGCTCTGGCCAGTCCCTTGACCCCAAGTCTCATCCTGGGGGCCACCCATGGAAAGAATGATATGATGTATGAAAGTGCCTAGCAATAGTAATCCCCTCAACAAATAGTATTTTTTAAATTATAATTTACCTCATTTAATATTTACTGCAATCCTACTAAGTAGGCATTATTATTTCCTATTTTACAGCTGAGGAAACTTAGGTTCAGATCAGTTAAGCAACTTGTCTAAGATCACAGAATCAACAAATGATAAAGTCAATATTCTCATCTGAATTTTTGGCTTTGGGCTCATGCTCTTTCCAAAACTGAGTCTTAACCAAGGCCTTGCACTGGAATTATCTGAGGAAACTTTTTCACAGTATGTTTTCCTGGGCTCACCACCAGAGACTGAGTCAGTATGTTTGGACTGAGACAGTACTTTGAACAAGCTCCCCAAGTAATGCTGATGTGAAGAACCATTGCATTAAACTTTCATAATTCCTGGTATTTTAATCACTAACCAAGTGTCCAAATGTGTATCATCTAATCTATAATTGTCCACCTTCTCCACAGAAAGAAAGGTCATGAAAGACTGTCAGATTCTCTACTGAGATCTGGGTACATCAAAGATAAATCATATATACAGTAACATTTCCAGAACCCTCAAAATTGTCATTTAAAAATAAAAAGTTCCATGACTAAGTAATATTCCCCTTTGGGAGTTTCACAATCTATGGTAGCCTATCAAAGTCTCTGAAAAGTACTCCAGTTAAAGAAAAAAAGACAACTTTGTTTAGCACAGTATTTTATAACTTATTGGACCATAAAACTCCTTTATTATGTGGAATGCCAATTCATGGAACATAGAAATGCTGGCTTACAGAGTTCCACTTATCTAATACCTGAGTCTAGAAACCTTATCACAGAAGTAAAAGATACTGTTGTGAGTTATTTCATGACTACTTGAATTCTCCCTAAACATGCTCCTCTCTCATCTTCCCTTTCTCGATAATTGATATCACCTTCCATCTGACTGATCAAGGCAAAAAGCTTAGGCATCTTTAAGTTATCATCTTTTTCCTTCTTCACACACAAATAATCAAAAAGACATAGATTCTACCTACACATTATATGCTGAATTTTTCTACTTCTATCTCTTCTTCTGTAACAACCCTAGACTAAATAAAACACAATTCACTTCAAAATCCTCCTAATTGGTCTCCCTGCCTCCACTCTTTCCCCACTACAATCTACAGTTGAGCCTTGAACAACATGAGGTTTAAACTGCGTGGGTCCACTTATTCACGGATTTTTTCAATACATACATATTACAGTACTACAAGATCTGTGGTTGGTTGAACCTATGGATGCGGAACCATAGATATGGGGGGCCAACTATAAAGTATATGCAGATTTGACTGCATAGGAATCAGCACCCCTGACCCCCATGTTGTTCAAGGGGCAACTGTATTTTCCACTCAGCAACCATATCATGTCACTCCACTGCTAAAAACCAGTGACTTTCTATTACTTTTTCCAAACTACTTTCAATGACTTTTTATGGCCACAAGGTCCTGCATACCTCTCACCCCTTACTCATTCTGCTCTGGTTACACTAGCTTTGGTTCTATTAAGTTAAACCATATGAAACTGCCTTTTTTGTAGTTAACTCTGTCCCACATGTCTGTAAATAGTTCTTTCATTAAACTCTCTCCCCTAATCCCTTTGAATGTTTCATCCATTTCCTGTTGGAACCCTGACTGATAACTGTCTTCTTAGTCAAACCAAGCAGGACCCTGTGGGGCCCTCCTGGTTACAAGAGCCTTTCCGTGTCCTCCATTTCTTGTTTGTAAGAAAGGAACTTTCAGCCTCCTAGACCTTCCCTGAGTTCCAAAGGGCAGTTTCAAAAAGTTACTAATTAGCAGAGTGAGGAAATGCAGAAAGAAACAGTGGTACAGCAGCGATAGAGCAGAGTCCTACTTCCTCCTCAAGGGCTATACATAACAATCTGGTACACGTCTCTGAGTTGTTCTACAGGAACTAAGGCCCCATCCAGGTAGAGGATGGTAACTTCAGGCTGAGCACAAGCACTGGACCCCAAAATGGTCAGAACCAGAAGGCTGATGATTGAGATTCCTGGAACATCACCCTGTTACCTCACCACCAACCAATCAGAGGAAGGTCACACACCCTGCAGCCCTCCCCACAAATTTTGCCTATAAAAACTCTTTCCGGAAAACAATTGGGGAGTTCAGGTCTTTTGAGCATGATCTGCCTGTTCTCCTTGCTTGGACCTTGCAATAAACCTTGCTCTGCTCCAAACTCCAACGTTTCAATTTGTTTGGCTTCACTGTGTGGCAGGCACACAAACTCGGGTTCAAAAACATTAGTAATGTTCTAAAATATTACTTGCTCTAGAATTTGAGCTTATGAGCCTATAGTTCAGACTCTACCTTCTCTCTTTTGAAAATCAGGTCAGTATCTGCTCCTCTCCCAGTTTCTTTATGGACCTAGTCCACTTTCATGATTCCTTAAAGAACTCTAACAGCAGTGCTATAATCCCATCTGTTGTTCAGTCTCCTGGGATATAAACTGTCTGGGCCAAGAAACTTAAGGTCACAAGCTCATCTTACTGTTTTATTTCTTTTTTTTTAATTTTTATTGCAGTATAGTGTTACGATATTGTGTTAGTCTCGGATGTACAGCAAAGTGAATCTGTTATATATATGCATATATCCACTCTTATCTTGACATTGGATTCCTTCTTACCATGGTTAGCTCTACCGTTTGTGATGCAGACAGAAGCCAAATGAAACTTAAATACTTCTCTCTCTCACAACAATATCAGCCCTAACCACCAGACCCTTGTCCTCAGTGGCCCTCAGAGCAACTTTTTAGAACATTAAGACTCTAAAAAACAGTTTGAAAATCAGTGTACTAAACTATGCTGCCTCTTCTATAGAAATAGAAAAACCAAGGCTCCATAAGCTCTACTTCCAGCAATATTACAACCTCACTGCCTGACCATGGTTTATTAACCTGTGCCTAAGGTTTGCCCTCCTTTAAAAAATGTAGATATTACAGTTGGCCCTCCATATCCACGGGTCCTTCATCTGTGGATTCAACCAACCATAGATCAAAAATGTTTTTTAAAAAAATTCCAGAAAGTTACAAATAGCAAAATTTGAATTTGCCACATGCTGGCAACTACTTACATAGCATTTACATTATATTTATATTATATTGGGTACTGTAAATAATCTAGAGATGATTTAAAGTATATGGGAGGATGTGCATAGGGTATATGCAAATATTATGCCATTTTATATAAGGGACTTGGGCATCCATGGATTTTGGTATCTATGGTGGGGGATGCGGGGTCCTGGAACCAATCCCTCTAGGATACTTAAGGGATGACCATATACTCATTTGCCTGAACATCTTAATGAGAATGACTCTAGAACCATCACCTTACCTTAAACACTAATAAATGTGATGTCAATCTTTAGTAGATCCCAGTGCAATCTCTAGGTATACTTTGGTGGTGGTGTTCCTTTTTCCAAATAGCCTAGGACTGAACTATTTCAGCATGCAGATCAACTCCTTTAAGAGCAACAAATCATGAAATACAACCTTGGATAAAAATGTAAAAATAATAGCACTGAATAAGTTGATTTCTGATATATTTACTAAAACAGCAGCCAGTATCCAGTAGTATATCACCCAGTATCTTCCTGTAATGAGAGAATGTGAGTGAAAGAAGTTTTCATCCTCAATGTATTTTTGGAACCTGTATTTATGAACCAAATCTGTGTTGTTCATCAAAAAGTAGTTGTTTGGGAATTTGTTATGCTCTACTAAATGAGAATATAAAGACAAAAATATGGTCCATTATGAACATAAACACTCTTTCTTGCCTCCTCTTGTTTTTCTGCTTACTCAGTACTGGGTAAGGCCCTTGGGAGATACAAAAAGGTAAAGGAATAGACCCTACCCTGAGGGAGCTTACGGTCTGGTTAAGGTAAAAGACATGTCTGAGAAGTAAAACAACGCAATAAATACGACAAGGTTGCTGATGAGTACTCTGGGAGCTTGGAGGATGTGAATTCTTGGGTCAGAGAAGACACCAAGAAAGACTAGATATGAACTAGCACTCAAGGAATGGCTAAGGTTTGGAGAGGCAGCGAGGCGATAAAGGCATTCCGGCCAGATGGGACAAAGTGATCAAAGGCTCTATAGAGTCGAGAGTGTGTAAAGCATGTTTGGGGGACAATAGCTAGAATGCGGGGGTCTATGTTAAGAATAGGAAAGATGCAGCTGGGTCAAGATCATGGATGATATTCCATATTAAGGAGCTTTGGCCTTAGCCCATTAACTATAAAGTATAGCCATCTGCATCATAATCACCTGGGGAAGACTGTTTAAAATGAATTATAGGCCCCAACTTTCGTAACCCTCATTCAGTAGGTTTAGGGCTAGGGCCAGGAAATCTGCATTTTCAACAAGTACCCCCACCCACCCACCCGGCAAACCGATTCTGATGCCTGATAGAATGTAAGAACTCCTTCAGGCAATGGAAAACCAAAATGGAAAGACAATTAGAGGCTTTTTAAAAGGGGAGTATATAGTGATGGAGAAGTGATTCAGGAAAATAAATCTTCTAGTTGTATGCTGGGCAGATTGAAGGAGAAGGAGATAAGGAAAGCCAGATAGATGGCTTTACAACAGTCCAGGTGTTAAGTCTAAATCACTGATTTATCCATCCCTTTGTTTCCAGGGCCTAGCAGAGAGTCTGGTACATAGTAATTCACTTACAGGCAGAGTTACTTGTGAAGCTAATGAAGCTTATGCTTCAGAGTCCCTTACTTACACAGACCCTTTCCCAGTCCCTCTCTCTTTTTAATTGAAAAAGCTCACATTCACACCTATTTTTGAATTCTTTCACTTAAAGAAGGCTCCCAAAGTTGTATAAAACCTCACACCCCACAAAACACTGGATCCAGTCCTACATTCAGTGTTTATTAAACTCAAAGTTTAGACAAATCACTTAGTTATTTCCTCCTTACTAGAACCCCTTTCCTCAGTTTATTCTCAATATAACAGATACGGCTTTTTTTTTTTAAAACAGGATCAGCCTATCATAACATATCACTCCTCTGCCCAAACCCTCCAGTCTCAGAGTAAAAGCCAAAACCTTACAATGGCTCTAAGGATCTATACTGCCCAGATCCTGTTACCGCTCTGATCTCACCTCCTACTCTCCCTTCTGCTCACTGTGCTCCAGTTACACTGGCCTCTTTGTTGTTCCTTGACCATTCCATGAATATTCCTGCATAAAGGCCTTTGATATTCTGTTCCCTTTGCCTAGAATGCTCTTCCCTACAGATATCTTCATGGCTCACTCTCTCACCTCCTCCAAAGCTCTACTCAAATATCACCTTCTCAATGACATCTTTTCTGACCACCTTCTCTAAACTACAATCCTACACACACATTCCCTGTACTCCTTTCTCTGCTTTATATTTCTCCTCAACACTTATTACTATACAGTTGAACCTTGACAACATAGGGATTGGAGCACTGACTCTCCGCACGCTTGAAAATCCACATATAGGGACTACCCTGGTTGCCCAGTGGCTAAGACTCCGTGCTCCTAATTCAGGGGCCCAGGTTCAATCCCTGGTTGGGGAACTAGATCCCGCATGCCACAACTAAGAGTTCGCATGCCACAACTAAAGATTCAGCATGCCACAACTAAAGATCCTGCATGCCACAACAAAGACCCAGTACAGCCAAATAATTAAAAAAAAAAAGAAAGAAAATCTACTTTATAACTTTACGGTTGGCCCTCCACATCTGTGGTCCCATATCCACAGATTAAACCAACCATGGATCATGTAGTACTGTAGCACATATTTTTTTAAAACAAATCCACATATAAGTGGACCCATGCAGTTCAAACCTGTGTTGTTCAAGGGTCATCTGTATAAGATTTCAATTTTTATTTGTCTTTTACCATTAGAAGTGTAAGCTCCATGAGGGCAGCGATATTTGTCTTTTGTTTTGTTATTTCTCTACCACTTGGAAGAGCACCGTGTACATAAGAGATGCTCAAAAAAGTCAGTGAATGAAGGCCACTTTTTAGCTGTGTGACCTTGGATAAATAACCTGACATGAGCCTCAGTTTTCCCATCTATAAAAGTGGATAACAGAACCTACTTGATTTAGTAATAAAAACCAGATCTCTGTAGCGAGTTGTACTTTTAAGCAAACAATTTGTTCTCAGGGAGAAGTTTTAAAGCCTTTCCAACTCATGAATAAAAAGAGAAATAAAACATCTTTAAAAAGAAAAGCAAAACAAAAATAATAGCACCTACTTCATAGTAGTCTTCTGAGGTTTAAAATTAGATAATTTGTTTACATGTAGTGTAGAATGTTGCACAGATGAAGTAGTCAATAAATGTTAACAGGAGTCCTTAATAACTTAATCCAAAAAAAATCACCTACTCTACCTCCATGGAAAACCAGCCTAATCCAGGCATAGTCTACTTAGCCAGGCTCGGCCAAAGTCATCCACAGAGCTGCAACTGCAGAAGCTACTTTCATTTCTGCTCTTCCTTCCACTGATGAATGTTGCTGACAAGTACAGAGACAGACAGACACACACAGAAAGGCAGATGTGACATACCAGAAGCTCAGCCAGGACGTGGTCCCAAGCAAGAAGAATGGGAATCTGTCTTGTTTCAGAGAGACATGAAAGGGAGCCAAGTAACATGCACATTTTGTTGTAGTTGTGAAGAGTCAATCACAGCAGGAGCCCAGCTAAAAGATACTCACCACCACCGCAACACATATACACATCCTGGTATGCATATCAAATAAGCCCTCTTTAATTCCCGAGAAATCAGGGGAATCTGTATCAAGAGCAAGCCTACTCATGCAGAGAGCAGTAGGAGTCATAGCTATTGGTATCATATGATCAGTACTCAATCACTATCACCCTTTAAGTGAGAGCCAGCACCTCTCACTTGCACATAAACACACGGAGCTAAGTCAGGACCTAACAGGACCAGTGCTGCTTCCAACATCTGCCCTTGGACTCCATCCTGACTCTTCACTGTCCAATTATAGGCTATAGATGTGGGTCTTCCTGAAAGGAAAGGGGCTAAGGGAAAGTCTTTCACACTGCCATGTTACAATCTGCTCCTGACAAATGTGTGGGTCCAGCTTCGAGATCAAAACTCTTGCTTCCTCGTTTTCTCTGCATCTACTTAAAGAGTAATTTTCTGTGCACACTGAACAATAACAACAATAATTACTAGCTACCATTTACTTAGCAATTACTATGTATGAAGCACCATATTATGGCTTTTATACTCATTGTTCTTAATCCTTCAATAACAAGTTATGTAGGTAGTACTGTTCCCATTTTACAAAGGGGGAAACTGAACTGACTCAGACTAATTTATTTATATAACGTCATATAGCTAGTAAATAATGAAGTCAGGACTCAAATAGATCTGCTTGGCTCCAAACTTATATTTGCCATTCTATAACATTCCCATTCTAGAAAAAGGTATTTAACCACATGCATGAAACTAACTTTAAGATATAAAGTCCATATCAGTTAGGCAATGTGAAAGGTATCAAGGAAAGACTGAGAGCAGTTTCATCCAACTCAGAAAATAAGAACAACAGCACCTGGTTCTGGATTATAAACCCACTCCTGATTTAGCCCTTCTGTATCTGTCAGAAAGGTTAATGTTCACTTTCCCATTTTCATTTGCTCGCTCTTGGTTACCTAAGAAGAATGTCTCCTGGTCCTTAGACATCCTAAGCAGCCATATTCAGTATGCTGGTGTATCAGCCTGGGTCCACAAAGGAGAAATAAATGACATAGTAATGTTAACAAGTTTAATATAAAGAATTATAATTATAATAGGAGATTGGAGTAACTAGGGATTCGCTAGGAAGAAGTAAAGACAATTCTAAGTATAGAAATAGCACATATAAGAAGCAATCACTATCCCGAGGGTAAGACAGAATGCCCAAGGAAGAGTTCCTCCTTACCCCCATAACCCACCTCTAACAGGTCTGAGATCCAGACATTGATGGAGAGGAGCTAACTATGGCTAACCAAATGACAGAGAGGTTGCTGTGGTGCCACATCAGTAAAACTTGTTAGAAATCTGCTCTTTGGAACTTGTCAGAAACTCACTCTCATGTGGGTTCATGGGAAGTATCTCATCATAGACACTTCACTACGAAACCACCTAAGAGGGGGTTACCAAAGGAAGCTTTCAGCAGCTGGGAGCTGCTGAATCCCACGTACTGCAGAAGCCACCCCACACTACAGGAGCTGGACGCTGGGGAAGCTACTGGTCCTGCAGGAGCCTATTGTGTGCGTTATACATGAACCAGAAAGTAAAAAATTTCTTCTAATGTCTCTCAGTGCCTGCTGAAAAAGAAACTTGATATCATGATAAGTAGAAAAAGAAAACCATTTTAAAGGCCCTTATTCATTTTCACAGATCAGACAGTAAGGATATATATGGAGCTGAAAATCAAAAACTCATACTGTCAGATCTGTTAAACCTTGGTAGGTTCCTGAGCAGCCTATTTCTCCTGGTTCTAGCTTCTACCCAATGCTGTGCCTTCTCTGCTTTTCTCCTCTGCCTCCTGCCCAGGAAAAAAAACTTGATAAATGTATTTTTGTAACTTTAATTTGGTCTGATTCCAGTTAGTAATAAATATGCATTATAGAAAACTTGGGAAAGTCACTTTTATAGAAGAAAATTCAGAACATTACCCAACTCAATCCAAGAGATAACCACAATTAACATTTTAATGGATGTCCTTCTACACATATAAAAATATAGAAAGTGTGTATATATATTGTGTGTATATCTATATATATCCCAAACACACGCACACATATGCACACACACTCCTGCATGCACCCGCACATCTACGTATATGTGCACCTTCCACATCTATGTATATACATTTATATAGATAGATGTATATGTAGATATAAATATGGAAATATTTTTATAAACCAAAGAATACAAATGCTAAGTATCCTTTTGGTTTTTTATTCTACAAAACTAAGAGCACTGTATATCTCCATAAAAGAACAAGGAAAATACCTTGGTTACTCATGAATTATTAATCCTTAATAATGTGACAGTATTTCATAGTGGTTAAAGGGCAGAATTCAACAAGCAATACAACAAACAGCTCAGTCTACATCCTGCTATCCACCTGTTTTTATAAATAAAGTTTTATTGGAGCACAGCTATACCCATTAATTTATATATTGTTTATGGCTGCTTTTGTGCTACAACAGCAATAGTTGAGTAGTTCCAACAGAGACCATATGGCCTGCAAAGCCTAAAACATTTACCATCTGATCTTTAAAGAAAAATTTGCCAATCCCCGGTTAAGAGCATGGAATCTATAGTTAGACTGCCTGTGCTAAAATTCCAGCTCCAACATTGTGTGACTTGGACAGTTCACTTCCACTCTGAGGCTCAGTTTCCCCATCTTTACAAAATGAAAATAAAAGTATTTACTTCACAGGGCTATTGGAAAGATTAAATGAAATGTAAGGTGCTTACAACTGTTACAAAATTAAAACCTAATGAAAGCTTGCTATTGTTTTTTTATAAGCACACCAAGTATCAACAAAAACAATCACACACAGTGTATCTTTGGCTCTGTACCATATGCTAGAGGGATGGACCTCATCGGCTGTATCCTTTTGTTTTTCTTTCAGTACACAAAATGGAGGCTTAGAGAAACAGAAAGTCAGCCTATTTATATCAAAATGGAAGTGTGCCATCTCTTTCCCTTAGGAGAAGCCCTAGCATGGGAGACTGAATCCCTCACCCATTCAGTTGGCAGAGCCAAAGAGAGAACAGCAAAAGAGGTTTGAAACAAACCTAGATCTGGACATAAATATATAATGTGCTTCAATACATACAAGCTGCAGGAATTCCCCTAATCTCATATCATAGCTCCATTTCGGCATCGATGAGGAGGTTTTGTTTGCATCAAGGTGACACCTTCCCAGCAATATCACTACACCAAGGTGTGGTGACCCACTCTCTTCACCTACCAACTAATTTAAAAGCATTAAAACAAAAATGGTAATAATGCCAGGTGATAAAGAAGTAGTTTGATTTGGGTTACAACCATAATTTATTTTCTCAAGCCTACTTCTTATAAGCTTTAAACAACAAATATTTTCTTAAAACTTAGCATTTTTTCCTGATGGTATAATCAACTACCACAGGAGTATAAGGAAGGTTTATCTGGATAAATTGCTTTGGATAAACAAAATAAATCCAGGAAACATAGATAATGAATTATTTCCATCTTCTGAAGTTTTGTTTTGTTTTTGAGCAGCTGAGGAGAAATGAACAAGAGTTTTGTTCTCTTCACCTTAGTAGAGTTTTCATTCCCCCTTCACTGTTCTTACCAATAGACATAGATGGGCAGATGGGTGGAGGTGACATAGAAAAGAATGGGACACAATATGGTACTGCAGTGATTAGCCTCTACACAAATTGATGCTCATAATTTTTCTTGGGTTTTGGTTTCTAGTTCAGATTTAAATGGGTACAATATTTTACACTGTAACAAAAAAACAGGACAATGACTGGTGTTTCACAATCTATGCAACTGAATTCATGTTCTCTTATGAATATTTTTCCCAGAACTATTCCTCTCTGGAATATGGGGCTATTCCTTTGGAGCACTGCAGGCAGATGAAAATGAGAAAGAGTATGATATGATAGGCTCATATTCCCAAACACTACACTTAGATAAATAGTATGGTCTGTTTCACCAGCATGGGAAACAAATATGGCCCCAAGTCTCACAAAACAGTTACATTTATGCATCAGGGAATTCTGTGATCATCTAGATGATACCCTCAAACATCACTACAATCCTAGAGGGGCACACCATACCCCTTCCAATGCTGACTATATTTTGCTCTCAGTTATGGCTCTTTCTGGAATTCACTGTCTACCCATTTCTGCCTATAGAAACCTTGGCCACCTTTTAGATCCCAGCTCAAGTAAAACTACCTCCACGAAGCCTTCTTGGATTCAAGAACATACTTCTAAAAAGATGTAACTACTCCTGTTGCTATGAGACAGAGAATATGAGAAGACAAAAGAACTAGAGTTCGTGTGAATGTGGGGAACACTGAGATGCAGTTTCCAGGATAAAGATGGAAGGAGAGCTTTGAATTTTAATCGAGATTTCTCCCCTGAGCTTGCAGATTTGAGTTGAACTTGTTATAAAAGCTGTAAACTGGTACACTAACAGGGTCTTCTTAAGACTAGACTGGATCAGAACAACAGAGAACTACCCCCAAACACAATTAGCAGAGCACAAGCAATAAAAAACAGTAGTTTACCACTGTGGGACAGGAAAGAGAATGGAGAGAGACCCTCCCGCCTTTGGTGAAGGCATCCAGGGATGACTGAAACACTGAGAAAAAACTATCTGGTAATCCAGCCACTACTGTAAGTACAAGATAATAACAGCCCACTGCTAGAAGAATTTGAAGACTGTGATGCCCTGAAGGTAAAAATAAACGAGAAAACCTAAATCCACCTTACTCCTTACTACATTGACTCAACCATACATTAATGGCTTAAAAGAAGAAGAGGAAGCCCATTCTTCTTCTTCCTAAAAAGTTATACTTTTTCTACATTATCTCCACCATTTAATCAAAAACTAGTAAACAGAAGTAAAATCAGGCCACTGTCAACAGATTAAGCAATCAGAGATGGCTCAGATGTTGAAGCTATCAGAGAGGTACTTATAATAACTATGATTATTTTATGTGATGTTAAAGAACTCATTAAATCATTTACGATATATATGAAAGGAACAAGTGAAAAAGACAATAAGCACGAAGAGATGAAAAATTTCAATAGAGATATGGAAACAAAGGAGTCAAGTGAAGTTCAAAAAAATTGTTTTGCAAAAAAACCTAAGAAGGACATCAAACCTTATTGGAATAAGGCCCACCCATCAGACACATTGGAATAATGTCCCATTTTAACTTGATTACCTCTGTAAAGGTTCTATTTCAGACTTCTGGTTTCACATGCAAGGAGCATGGAAGTTGCCACTCCATCCTAACAACAAGTAAAAACTGAACAGACTAAAAGAGCAATGACTCTTCTTGGATCCATGAGAGAGGGGAGGACACAGGGAAAACTTCAGCCCCCAAGACTGGAAAGACATACAGGCAAATACAGGGAGTTGTAGCTTACTAGAGCAGAGACTCATGGGCAGAAACCACCCTCCCTGGGAACCAGTGCCAGGGTAGGAAAATCTGAACTACAATTAATGAACTGCTGAAGTCTCAGTGTGGGAAACTTTGAGTTAAAAATTCCAAGAGGTCCCAGTCATAGGTGGGCCCACAATATGGTGAGGTTTACCTCCAGCAGCTCAACCAGGTTCCCACAGTAAATATCAGGGGAAAAAAATCCACTCAGGCTCTGAGAAGGGAAGGGGAAAAGGAACCATCTTGAAATACCCAGAGAACTCTTCTTCTTGGAAAGACCTGCCCTCAGGGGAAACTAGCAAGAGTCTAACCTGCTGGGCTATTATCAGAGCCTAACTGACCTAGAGAAGGGAAATACCCAACTCCAGCCCACTCTACTCATTTAGTCCCACCTAAGGCAGGAGAAAAAAACCATGAGAATTTCACAGTCCAGAGGCACAGGCTCATTGAAAGACTGAGACCTAATGATAGGATTATAGAATGCATCCCCTCCCCCAACACCTCAACCACCACATTACTAAAGGTCTATGTACAGTAGCTTCTTTTACCTAGTACATTGTGTCTGATTATCATGGAAAAGTTACAAAGCATAACAAAAGGCAAAAAACATAATTTGAAGAGACAGAGCAAGTATCAGAATCAGACATGGCAGGGATGTTGGAATTATCAGACTAAGAATTTTAAAACAATTATGATTAATATACTAAGGGCTCTAATGGATAAAGTAGACAACATGCAAGAACAGATGGGCAATGTAAGCAGAGAGATGGAAATACTAAGAACCAAAAAGGAAATCCTAGAGATCAAAAACACTAACAGAAACGAAGACTGCCTTGATGGGCTTATTAGTAGACTGGACACAGCCAAGGAAAGAATCTGACCTAGAGGATACATCAATAGAATCCTCAAAAACTGAAAAGAAAAATGAACAAAGACTGAAAAACAAAAAAAATACAGAATAACCAAGGACTGTGGGACAATTACAAAAGATAACGTATCCATTGTGGGAATACTAAAAGGAGAAGACAGAGAATAGAAGAAATAGTTGAAAAAATAATGACCAAGAAGTTCCCAAAATTTATGTCAGACACCAAACCACAGATCCAGGAGATTCAGAGATCATCAAGCAGGATAAATTTCAAAAAAAAAATCCCTACACCTTGGTTTTCTGTAGTTTGAAGATGTTACACCTAAGACAAAAAAATCATGAAAGAAGCCAGAGGAAAAAACACATTACCCAGAAAGAGGGGGGAAAAAAGTTTACATCTTATTTTTCCTCAGAAACATGTAAGCAAGAAGAGAATGGAGACAATATTTGAAGAATAAAGACTCTCTCATATAAACAAAAAATGAGGGAAGTTGTTGCCAGTAGACCTGCCTTGGAAGAAATGTTAAAAGAGGTTCTTTAGAGAGAAGGAAAATAATAGAGGTCAAAAACTCAGATCTACATAAAGAAAGGAAGAGCATCAAAGAAGGAATAAATGAAGGTAAAATACTTTCTTATTCTCAGATAACAGTTTGCTCAAAATAATAGTACAAACATTGCATTTATAGATACAGACATACCTGAGATATCACGTTTGGTTCCAGACCACCACAATAAGGTGAAAATTGCAACGAAGCAAGTCACACAGATGTTTTGGTTTCCCAGTGCATATGAAAGTTATGTTCACACTACACTGTGATGTATTAACTGTGTAACAGTATTATGTCTAAAAAACAATGTATATACCTTAATTTAAAAATATTATTAAAAAATGCTAACCATCATCTGAGCCTTCAGTAAGTGGTAATCTTTTGCTGGTGGAGGGTCTTGCCTCAATGTTAATGGCTGCTGACTGATCAGGGTGGTGGTTGCTGAGGGTTGGGATGGCTATGACAATTTCTTAAAATAAGAATGAAGTTTGCTGCATTGC